>NW_027175931.1:2047961-2060461 GCF_023055335.1 Clinocottus analis | reverse complement strand
CCATCATTAGGGCCACTTTTAGCCAAACCTTCGATTGAGCCATACCTTCGATTTAGCCATACCTTTAGGACACAATGCAGGCGTACAAGTGTTTAGAGCCCCGTAGACCAAAACACGGTTGGACCAAACTCTACTTTTGAGAATACACAAGCAAAATCAAACAAAAAAGAAGCTTAGAAGTGAACCTACACACTTTATAAATCTGGTTCCAAGCTACCAAACCCAGGCTGCATTGACGGATGAGCCTCGGAAGACCTTCGCCGAATCCGAGTCAAAGTCCAATTTGGGAGATCGGAAAGGAATGAAACTCAAACTGTGGGAAACAGGAAGGGAAACATTTCTGGGGAGCGACTTTGGGGTTTCTGGCATGGAATACCGACCGCCGTTTTTACCCAAGATGCCACTCTGCGTGGCATTCTCGGCCGCATTCACGATCGCCTAACCCTAAGAGTGGAGAGAGTTCAGTGAGGAGGACTTCAGACGCAAAACAAAAGGAAATTCAAAAGACCCGAAAAAACAAAAAGGAGGGTAGAAATAGAAAACAAAAACATCCAGAACAAAAAGGCATCGCTGGTTGAAAGCCTATCATTATGTCGAGCGCAGTCAGAAACAGGGCTCTGGGTTAATTGATCCCAGATGAACGGGGTTGCCCGTGGACTCATTGTCCCGGCCGCTGGGGCAAAAGTCGAAGGGGGGGGCAACAGTCAGGAGGGACTGTGAAGCAGGGATGCATGAACCCTGAAAAAGGTTCCTTGTTGCAGGGCCGAGAGACAAGAAAATCCACTTTAAAACGTGTCCCATGGAAGGAGCGACGCGGGTCAATGACTAACTGACTAATCCGCCATTAACAAGTTGTATTGGTGTATTTATGGTTCTATAAATACACCTGAAATGTTGAGTGCCCTCGTTTAATGACACCTTAATACCGGCGGAGATAAAGATGAGAGATAACTCCCTCCTGCGTCCTTGACCTGGGTTTGTCTTCATGCAGTCGAGTCTTGCAGAAGGTATACGGGTTGCAGGAGGGAAGGACTTATCACCAGTTTGAGATAGCAACAGTAGAGATAATCTGAACCCTCTCGTCCCGCATTTCTTTTAACATTCCTGCGATAGATATCCACGGATGACCCCCCCCTCCCAAAGAGATAATAAGTGACTGAAACTCTCGGACTTGGGATATTTTCAGAAACAGCCCCGTTTTCTAACTTCGACGCGATGCCTTTGTGGAGCTTTTCCCCAAACTCTCGAGTCGCATAATGTTCTCAACACTCGGGAGAGGATCCATAAAAGTACCGTACACCAGAACTAAGGTCATGAATTTCACACAAGACATTGTTTTCAGATTCTAAGTACGAGAATGCAGAAAAAGAAACAAGTTGTGTTTTATTGATGGGGAAAAGTCCAGAGAGGGAAAACGAGCGAGCGAATAGAGGACAGAGAAAAATAAAAAAAAAGGTCCTGACTGTCTACGGGAGCCAATCACAGAGCTCACCCTAACCCGGGAGAATAATAGTTTCTTAAAATGAGATTAATGTTGTTTATTGCAAATTATTTCTGGCACAATATATCGTCCAAAAAAGTATTTTTTTGGTTTATTGCTAGTATTTTGGCTGATGATTCACACACACTTAAGGGATACAATAGAACAAAGGTAATGTGGGGCCACTGGGAAAAGACAAGTGTGTGTGCACACACACTGTGGGAAGGAAGGAAGAAGAGAGAACTGGAAAGAATCATTGTGCAATGAATCCAAGAGGAGGGCCTGAAGAGAAAAAGAGTGAGGAGGAAGAGGAGGAAGAGGAGTAGGAAGAAGGAATTTGACGGTGTGAAGACTTTTTCACCCAAACGAGGACAAAAGTCCAGCGAGTTCTTTTAACTTCACAGAACGTTACTGATCACTGCAGAACTTTGTCCTACTGAGATAGATAGATAGATAGATAGATAGATAGATAGATAGATAGATAGATAGATAGATAGATAGATAGATAGATAGATAGACAGATAGAGACCCGAAAAGTGAAAAAAAAGTGTGAAAAATTTTGGAAAATAAAAACAAAGCTGTTAAAACTTTTACTCCAACTTGCTCATGGAAATAATTTAAATAAAAATAAACTTACGATACAAACGATATGAATAAAAGATGCCCAGAGTGTCGGGAACATTTATTCTATTATTCACATTTGACAGGATGGTACACGGCTTTCTGCAAACAATAATAAAGATGGCGGCATCGTGGGGGAATAATCCAGAATACATTATGATTATTCATGAGCTCAGGGACCAATAACTGCTAAAAAAAAGTAACTCGCAGATTTCAAAATAAGAGCATCTATGCATTTACTTTCTACACCGAGTACTGGTCCAAAACCGGATATATCGCTAGTACGTCTACAAGGTGAGCGACCTGTCAATCACCTTGTAGCCCCGCCCCTAAAGCGGCCCCATTTGACTCTAAATGGAACAAAGTGGAGTTTCTCTCTAACTGTTACTCTTGCACTCTGCTGTAAGTTGGCGTCAATCACCAAATAAAAGTGGCATCAACTTTTTTCTTACTTTTATTTTCCTCTTTAAAGCATTTTCACGACTAAAAGTTGGATACACGCTGACCCCAGATCTACAGCAGTGAGCAGTAAATTATATTATTTTAAGAAGCAGCAAAAGGAGCAACGAGAGCTGGAGGGATGTACAGTACATAAAGGTTTCGCAATGCCCCGCGGGGCACCCCAGGGTGGCGTAGTGGGGCCTCAGGGAGTCTTGTGCATCGGTGCCAGGCTGCCATGCCAACCCTGTGGGCCTCTCTCTGTCGCCTTGACCCGGAGCTGGACAAACACACGGGAAGAAAGAGGAGAGGACGGAGGGATGAGAGGCAGGAAGAGACGCAGAGGAGATGGAGGAGAGGAAGAAGAAGGAGGAGGAGAAGGAGAAGAAGAAAAGGCAGCGGAGCCGTGGCGGACGGGGAAGAAAAGGAAAGGAGAGAATGGGTTAACGGGCGAGTTATGGGGCGCTGGCACGATGGAGAGAATGCATCCCACAATGTGAGAGGAATTTAGATTTGAACTGAGGAATCAAGAGAGAGAAAGAGAGAAAGAGAGAGAGAGAGAGAGAGAGAGACTGTGAACGTTGGGGACGAGCGGCTGGTGATTAATGATCACACCTGTCCAGAGTTAGAGCCATAGGACACACACACACACACACACACACACTTGTATAATAAACTTTTTGTTTGCATTTGATTATTCAGTCCAACGAACTTCTCCCTCCGTCTCTTCTCTGAATCGCTGCAGACAGTCTCTCCCTCTCTCTCTCTCTCTCTCTCCCTCCCTCTCTCTCTCCCTCTCTCTCTCTCCCTCTCTCTCTCTCCCTCTCTCTCTCTCCCTCTCTCTCTCTCCCTCTCTCTCTCCCTCCCTCTCTCTCTCTCATTGGCCGGCTGGCAGCTGCACATTGGTATTAGTGCCACGTCTTGATCACCGCCACAAGAAAGGCCACAGACCCGGCAAGGCTCCGATATTCACCTGTGGACCGTGTGTGTGTGTGTGTGTGTGTGTGTGTGTGTGTGTGTGTGTGTGTGTGTGTGTGTTCTCCTGTTGCCTCATTAACAAAACCCATATTTACTCGGGCACATTCAGCTCTGCTGGCAAGTCCTGCTCCTTCCAAACTATTCACTCGTCGCCTCCTTCCAGGGTTGTAAAGCCACACGGGGGTTTGAAACCAGGGGGCGACTCCTCTGGTTGTATAGAAGTCTATGCTTCATGTGTTAAAGCTGCATTCTCTCTCCTGACCACCAGGGGGCGACTCCTCTGGTTGTATAGAATCTATGCTTCATGTGTTAAAGCTGCATTCTCTCTACTGACCACCAGGGGGCGACTCCTCTGGTTGTATAGAAGTCTATGCTTCTTTTGTTGAAGCTGCATTATCTCTCCTGACCACCAGGGGTGACTCCTCTGGTTGTATAGAAGTCTATGCTTCATGTGTTAAAGCTGCATTCTCTCTACTGACCACCAGGGGGCGACTCCTCTGGTTGTATAGAAGTCTATGCTTCATGTGTTAAAGCTGCATTCTCTCTCCTGACCACCAGGGGGCGACTCCTCTGGTTGTATAGAAGTCTATGCTTCATGTGTTAAAGCTGCATTCTCTCTCCTGACCACCAGGGGGCGACTCCTCTGGTTGTATAGAAGTCTATGCTTCTTTTGTTGAAGCTGCATTATCTCTCCTGACCACCAGGGGTGACTCCTCTGGTTGTATAGAAGTCCATATAAGTGACATGTGAAGCTCATATCGTCACAATCGGAGTAATGCATTTCAAAATATGTATTGTTCCTGCCATGGCTTCTCTTGTACTTGCTCAGGTCCTATAGGAGCTACGGCTACTCGCAGCCAGAAGGGCCACAGGTTCGATTCCCGGTCGAGGCAGAGCATCTTAAAGGTCCTGGAGGAGTTTGACTCCCACCAACACGTCTACACCTCCTCAGAGGAGAGAGAGAGAGATTCAGAGAGAACTTTAACGTTCAACGAGGACGAAACATTGTTACAATGATAGGAAAGTCAAATGGAGGTGAAGGAAAGGAGACAGAGGGAGGGAGGGAGGAAAGGAAAGAGAGAGGAACGGAGAGAGAGAGGGAGGGAGGAAAGGAGAGAGAGGGAGGGAGAGGAAAGAAGAGAGAGTAAAGGAGGAAATGAGAGGGAAGAAAGGAGACACAGTAAGAGAGGAAAGGAGAAAGAGGAAAGGAAAGGAGAGAGAGAGAGGACAGGAGGGAGCGAGAGACATTACACACAATGTGTCTCTCTGTCCAGCGTGTTCGCTTTGGAACTGCCCTGCACCACTCAGACCACACACACACACACACACACACACACACACACACACACACACACACACACACACACACACACACACAGCTGTGACAATAACTGGCCTGAGAAAGTGACGGGGGTTAACGACTGTAAGGAAGACACACACACACACACACACACACACACACACACACACAGTAACATGAGAGTCATAACACAAACAGACCTCCTCAGTGTGTGAAAGAGAAAAAGAAAACTGAAGTCATGAGAAAGAGATCCAGAGCAGGTGAGAGGAACAATAAGAGAGAGAAAGTACCACTGAACTCTACCAGGTTTAGCAAATACAGTGACACACACACACACACACACACACACACACACACACACACACACACACACACACACACACACACACACACACACACACACACACACACACACACACACACACACACACACAGCAGGAGGAAGAGGAGGACAGTTTACTGCCAAGCGGCCGGTTTTGTGTCAATATCTGTAATGAAATAAAGGTTGCCCGAGACAATATCTAATCAACCTGTGTGTGTGTGTGTGTGTGTGTGTGTGTGTGTGTGTGTGTGTGTGTGTGTGTGTGTGTGTGTGTGTGTGTGTGTGTGTGTGTCAAACCTGCAGCCATCAGCACACACATCGCTCCACTTATGTTATTAGGAGCCTTCTCACTTTGCTTATTACAGCTGTGTGTGTGTGTGTGTGTGTGTGTGTGTGTGTGTGTGTGTGTGTGTGTGGTCTGAAACACATCAATGTGATGCTTTAATTACTTTAATTGATATTAATGGCACTTTAACGCTCTGATATTCATGCAGGTAATCATTCTGTGATTAAATAATAAGCGACTGATAAACAATAGTCAGAAAGAGGATGAAGACGAGGGAACAGGGGGAGGAGGAAGAAGAGGAAGGAGCACAGAAAAGAGAGCAATAAGAGGAGGGGGAAGAGGAATAACGGGATGAAGAAGCAAAAGAAGTAGAAGAGGAAGAGGATTGATGGAAGGACAAGGAGGAGGTAGAGGATGAGGAGGGAGAAAAGCAGAAGAAGAAAAAAGGAGATGTGATGATGGGAGGAGGAAAAGAAGATGACGAATGAGAAGAACAAGAACAAGAGGAAGGATGAGAAGATGAAAAGAAGGAGAAGGATGAGAGGAAGGACGAGAAGGAGAAGTAACAAAAGAAGAAGAAAATGCAGAGTGATGAGGAGGAAGAGAAGAAGCTAATTATACCTCTAAAGGAAGATGTCGTTGTGTTAACACTGACAACACAAACAGGACAAATGAGGCTGTGTGTGTGTGTGTGTGCGTGCGTGCGTGCGTGTGTGCGTGTGTGTTTTGCTGCGTTTGCAGAAACGACTCTGAGCCGTTTGCAGGATTAACTTCAGCTTCATCTCGTGAGACCAGATTACCTCAAACACACCGAGACAAAGAACATTTAGAAAGGAAGGGATGAAATGATTAAACTGTAGCAGACCTATTAGCTGTGTGTGTGTGTGTGTGTGTGTGTGTGTGTGTGTGTGTGTGTGTGTGTGTGTGTCCCGCTGGGAGCAGATCTTACACTCGAGCCGGCAATAAGAGCAGCGTTTGAGGCGTAACATCCACTTAAGCCGTAGAAGAAGAAAAAAAGGAAAGAAAGGCAATCTAATCTCCATTTCATAACCAAACCAATCTACATGAATTAATCTGGCGTCCGTGCTGCCGACCTGCCGGCAATCCCAGAGATCCACCGAGCGAACGCAGTGAAACCTCTGGTGGATCCTCTGAGCCGAGCGGCCGCTGAGAGCAGCAGATATCACGATATGAGACGCAACAGGTCGGAAACTAAACTACTTAGTAGTTCACCGTCTTTTCCTCAACCTATCACTTAAGTTAGGTTAAGGAAACCAAAACTACTTTGTTGGTTTTGAAAAAAAAAAAAATCATAAAATACTTTAAAGGCCATACTTCCCGGTACTTAATAAATACCTTTTTAGGTAATTAATACCAAATAACTTTTGAGGTACCTAATACCTTTTGGAGGTACCTAAAACCTTTCGGAAGTACTTAATACCGAATAACTTTTGAGGGTATCTAATACCTTTTTTTGGATGTGCCCAATACCTTTTGAGGTACTTAATACCAATACTTTTGAAGGGTACCTAAAACCTTTCCTAAGTACTTAATACTGAATAACTTTTGAGGTACCTATTAAGTTTCTCTTGGAGGTACCCAACACCCCTTGAGGTACTTAATACCCTATACCTTTGGAGGTACCTAATACCTTTTCTTTTGGGGAGGTACCCAACACCTTTTGGGAGGTACCCAACACCTTTTGGGAGGTACCCAACACCTTTTGGGAGGTACCCAATACCCCTTGAGGTACTTAATACCCTATACCTTTGGAGGTACCCAACACCTTTTCTTTTGGGAGGTACCCAACACCTTTTTGAAGTACTTAATACTTCCGCATCGTCGCTGCTCAATAAGTGATGTACAGTAGAAATAAAAGGGTCGACTGCCGTGGAAAGAGCCGACGTAGCAACTTCACTCGCGTGGAAATATTGACCTTCGTGTTGCCAAAAAACGACAAGAAATAAAAGCAGTGAGTCACATAACAAGAGAAACATCTGCTCTCACGGCCGGAGGCGAGAGCTCAGCGAGGGTTAACACCTCGTTGTTTTGGTGAAAGTCAGCTTTTTTTCCAGACACCGTCTCTTCAGCTGAGCTGGAACACTGGACTGGTCCCGGATCAGCCTCCCGGGGTCGCCCCGAAGCCCAGCGAGAGGTCGCAGCGCCGCAGCTGTCTCTCGCCACGGAGGCCGACGGGACGATAACACGACCGTTAACCCCGATGTGACTGAACCCGGGGCCGCTCTCATGTCACGTCACTGATGCTAAAAAAGGCAACAAATGTGTGTGCGCACGTCGTCGGGCGGGAATGTCTCGTCGAGGGCTTCGGATATCACAACATGGTGAACGATAATCAATATGATCCACTGTGTCCAAGACGTGCAGTGCTTAGTTATCCAATGATACAGCGAAGAAACTCACTTTTAAAAGATTATGGAAACTACTTCACCGGTCGATAGCCGCCCCACGCTAACACAAATCCTCTCTATGGGAACGTAAATGTCAAGGTATCGAATTTTACGTCAATTCATCTAAATTTCACTTTTAAAATCACACATTTTAACCTGCTGGTGGCGCTAGAAGGAAAGTCTGAGGACCACTGAAGTTAGTAGGACGCATCATCTGGGAACCATGAAGGTCCGTACAAAGTCTTGTGCCAATCCATCCAAGGGATTTTGAGATATCAAAGATCAAAGTATTCATCCTCTGAGCACCATGAACACCTGGACCGCATGTCATGGCATCCAATGTGAGGTTCCCGTGAATTTTATTTTATTTTTTATAAACCCACACATAATTGTCAGCTTGCTGATGACTTAAGAGGAAGTCAGGGGATCACCAAATGGATTAGTATGCATGGTATGGAGACCATGAATGTCTGCACACAATTGTGTGCTAATCCCCCTTTTAGATGTTGAGATATTTCAGTTGGGGGGGGGGGATCTGCAAAGTATTCACAACAACAACCTGCTGGTGGCTCGAAGGGGAAATGTCTGAGGATCACCAAATTTATTAGGATGCATCGTCTGGGGACCATAATTGTGTGCACAAATTTTTGGGCCAATCCCTTTTTTAGATGTTGAGATATTTCAGTCGGGGGATCAACAAAGTATTCCCACATCTCGAGACAAGCTCTCCAAAAGCTGCTATGTGTCACTATAGGGGAAATGTCTGGGGAATCACCTTCAGGGGACCTTAACGTCTGGAGCCGTTAAGATATTTCAGACTAGACTTCAACTCTCGGAGCGACCTAATGGTTGGAATTCCCTTGTTGACTTATAGACTTTATGAGACCTCACTCGGGGATCTCATCTACAGAACATTTCACGTTTTTCAAGGCCAATGAGATCATCGTCTGTCCAGCAGCTACCCTGTGGGACCCCGGGTGCCTTCTCTCCTGCTGCTTTTACTGGAAAAACACTCACTCATTCACAGAAAAACAGACGGAGACCCCCCAGTCAAAACCCCCCACTGCTAGTCCGGTGATCCAGGAGAGTAACACTTAACCCCCGAAGCTCAGTCCTTAATAAAAAAGTCTCAAGGTGGAAGAGATTGTCTGAACATTAGTGGGTTTACTGTAAACTGAAGTTATCTTGTTACGTGACTGTGCTGTCGAGCGGTTCAGCAATAAGTGTACATACCACGGTGCTATCATGTGGTTACATAAGAGACTTTTTTGTTTTTTTTTCCTTTACATGTCCTTGACACATGCAGGTAACGAGGAGCTGAGACTGTGCGATACCACCTGGGGCTCGACTGCAGAGGAGTCGAGTCGAGCAGGAAATGCCCGTTCCAACCAACACTGATGAGAAACAAGAATCGAAATTAAGAAACACGACGTCCAGCTGCGTTAGGCGATGACCATTGAGGGAACGGAGACACCAGATACGTCTCTGGTGTCGACCTGTCAATCACCTTGTAGCCCCGCCCCTAAAGCGTCCCCTGCTTTACGGTCTGTTCGACTCTAACAGACCATAATGTCCTAAATGAACATCATGCTGTATAGAAGAAGACTTGAAACTAGAGATTGAGACAAACTCATGTTTACAATGTTTACTGAGGGAATACATCAAGAGAGAAGTAGAGTCACTTATATAGACTTCTATACAACCAGAGGAGTCGCCCCCTGGTGGTCAGGAGAGAGAATGCAGCTTTAACACATGAAGCATAGACTTCTATACAACCAGAGGAGTCGCCCCCTGGTTGTCAGGAGAGAGAATGCAGCTTTAACACATGAAGCATAGACTTCTATACAACCAGAGGAGTCGAGCATTTCAACTCAGTTTCAGAGCTTCTCCTGTTGCTCTGTCTTGCGTCATCTCTCTACGACCTTTGACCCCCGGACTTAAAGACACTCGTATCCATTCAGAGTCGAGCAGATTGAACCTTTGGCTTTTAAAAAGCAGCCGACCGCAGAGTGAGACTCAACACATCTCAACTAGAAGTGGAGGGAGGGAACGAGGGAGGGTGTGTGTTCTAATTAATTGAAGGTTAATGGTGCCCATCTATCTTAAAGCAAGCTGGTGTCACTGGTAATGGAGTCACACACACACACACACACACACACACACACGGCTGACTTATTTAATCAATCGTCTTTGATTCTGCCTATCACACAAGCCTTAGATACTTGTGTCACTGATTGCTGCCGGTACGTGCGTGTGTGTGTGTGTGTGTGTGTGTGTGTGTGTGTGTGTGTACACACGTGTGTGTGTGTGTACGTGTGTCTTGCTGCTGCAGCCGCATGAATACAAAATATAATACCAAGCGAAATGTAAAATGATTCATTTGGGGAGGCAACCGAATATGTAATGAATTAACCGTGTGTGTGTGTGTGTGTGTGTGTGTGTGTGTGTGTGGTCAGTAGGGATCTTGTACACTGGATTAGAGGAGTTATCTTGTGTGAACAGGTACAAAAGGTGATCAATGACATTCACTAACAACTGCCCACACACACACACACACACACACACACACACACACACACACACACACACACACACACACACACACACACACACACACACACACACACACACACACAACTGTGTCTAACAGACTCTTAAAGCGACAGGCGCGATGTTAGCAAACAAAGTTTGCAGAGTTGTGAATTAGCGTTCTGGTTTGAACCGGTCGTCTGAAACAAGGAGATCTAACTTTCCATCAATAATCAGATTCATAAGTTAAACTGCAGCATCGTTCACCCAGTCACGCTGATTCATGTTGTCACCAAACCACTGTGTGCATGGAAGACGTGATAGACAGTCGCATGAGGATACGAGTGAGTGAGTGAGTCACAGTCTCTCATGTCTGATCCCAGTGCACCAGAACATGTCGTTCTCTGCAGCCCTTTATGGGGTTCTCTCCATCGATGTGTGTGTGAGAGTGTGTGTGAGCTCTCAGCACCTCAGCAGCAGGATGTGGGAGGACATGCTAACACACACACACACACACACACACACACACACACACACACACACACACACACACACACACACACACACACACACACACGAGGGATAAAAGGGGGGTGAAAAGCTAAAAATAAGATCCATCGATCCAGCTTTAATATGAACGTAGTGGAACGAAGAGAAAGAAAACGCAGCGCCGCAAAGCGTTTAAAAAGCCTGGTCGGCATTTTACAAGTAATACATCTCACACACACACACAGAGACAGACACACACACACTATAAAACACCCACCTGCAGTATAAATAAGACAGAGCGGTGTTTTCTGCTCGGAACAGAAAGAGGAACAAAAAGTGCAGAGTCGGCAGAACATGACGAGTCTCACTCAACATGCTCAGTGATGTCAGACACACCAGGACGATGATGATGATGATGATGATGATGATGATGATGATGATGATGATGATGATTAGTCAAAAAGAGAACGCACCACCTGAAATATTAGAGTCGCTATTGTATAATATTGCGCAACGCATTTTCACACGTGAGAACCGATTTGTTCTGTTGCGTACACATCGTCCTCCCTCTGCCTGGTCACAGAGGCCTTTGTGTGCGGCCCTGAGGGGCATCAGGTGGCATCAGGTGGCATCAGGGGGCATCAGGGGGCATCAGGTGGCATCAGGTGGCGCTGAGAGTCAGCGGCGGCGGCACAAAGGCTTCATTCTGCCCTCACGGCCTCCTCCTCTGTGTGAAAGACGATGGGCGACGCAACAACCAGCAGCCGGGCGACCCGGTGCCACAGAGACGCCCGGATGCTGGTCCTCTGGGCCTCCTGGGAGGAAGAGGAGGAGGAGGAGGGGGATGACTTCACTGTCAGGTGGAGAGGGAAGAAGAAGAGGAAGGAGGAGGAGGAAGAGCGGCTTGTTCACAGCAGCGTCCATAAGTTTGTTTCCTGATTCATAGTTTAGTTAAACGAGAAGGAGGTCGATGAGTTTACCCGCCGTCCCCGAGCGTGCAGACTGACAATTACAAGAGATTACAGACTGCACGTCAGTAAACGCATTAAGGAAAGGAAACAAGGGAGGAGGACTTGACTTTTAATGACGCAACGACAAACTGAAAGTCTCGGCTTTGCATAAATCAAAAAGGTCAACTTGATAAAGCGAGGAAGAAACATCAGCTGCTGGCTCATCGTATCGTCAATACTGACCTTCCACGTGAGGAGGACACACACACACACACACACATCAGTGAAGTGTGACTTCAATACAATTTTCTGCTTAATTTTATCAATACCTCAGCAAAAATTATTTTCATTTTTTTTTGGGAATCAGGAAAAGTGGTGGAATAATGTTTTTTTTATTATTATTATTTTTTTTTTTAAAGGTCAATTAATCTTTTGTCCACTGTACTTGAATTTATGAGATTTCTTTTAAATTAAACTGGATTTTTTAATAATCAGATATCCTTCGTTCAGCAGCGTTTAATGAGGCGTCTCTTTTGTTGTAAAACAGCGCCCCCACCAGCGGCTGCAATAACGGTTCAGGCGGAGCGCGGTACTGCAGCACGGGAGACGCCGAGAGGCTTCCAGGTCAAAAACAACCACAAAATGACAATAAATTAAAATAGTATCTTTCATTTCTTGACTCCATCCTTCTGGTTAGCG
>NW_027175931.1:2005461-2042961 GCF_023055335.1 Clinocottus analis | reverse complement strand
CTGTTGCTGGTTTGGTTCATTGCCTAAATCCAACTGTTGGTGGTTTTGTTACGATTGTTTTGTTGCCTAAACACAACTGCTGAAAACTAAACTGTTGGTGATCTGGTTGCCTAAACCCAGCTGTTGGTAATCCAGTTGCCTAAACCCAGCTGTTGGTAATCCAGTTGCCTAAACCCAGCTGTTGGTAATCCAGTTGCCTAAACCCAGCTGTTGGTAATCCAGTTGCCTAAACCCAGCTGTTGGTAATCCAGTTGCCTAAACCCAGCTGTTGGTAATCCAGTTGCCTAAACCCAGCTGTTGGTAATCCAGTTGCCTAAACCCAGCTGTTGGTGGTCTCCTTACTGAAAAGTTAAACTATTGGTGTTTTTTTTCATTGCCTAAACGCAACTGCAGAAAACAAATCTGTTGGTGGGTTACGTTGCATTTTTAAAAAAAAAAAATGTTTAAAACGGTTGGTGGTTTTGTTGCCTAAACCAAACTGTTGGTGATCTGGTTGCCTAATCCCAACTGTTGGTGATCTGGTTGCCTAATCCCAACTGTTGGTGATCTGGTTGCCTAATCCCAACCGTTGGTGATCTGGTTGCCTAATCCCAACCGTTGGTGGTTTTGTTGCCGAAAACCAAACTGTTGGTGGTTACGTTGCTTAACAAAAACCAACTGTTGGTGGTTTTGTTGCCTAAACGAAATTGTTAATGATCTGGTTTCCTAAACCCAACGGTTGGCGATCCAGTTGCCTAAACCCAACGGTTGGCGATCCAGTTGCCTAAACCCAACGGTTGGTGGTTCCGTTGCCTCAAATGTTCAACCATGACTTTGTTCCCTGAACCTGACCAACTGGTTCTGTTGCCTAAAACCTAACTTCCGTTTCTTTAACCTCAGGTCTTCCTGAGAAACAAGTCGTTCTGAGGAAGACTGAAAGAAGAGGAATCGTTTCCCTGAACACAAAACCAACAGGTTGTGACGTTGTGAGCCATCCCATGGTCGTTGGGTCTGAACAGAACTCATCTGCACACAGTCGGACGCGACCAGACATCACGTTGAGGCCGGTTTTGACTTTCTAAAAGCGCTCCGTTACTCGTTGCCCCTTCAGCCTCTCTCTCTCTCTCGCGCTACACTGGCCTCTTTGAGAATCCACTGCCCACAACAAAAACCCACACAACCGCCGCTACTGCCAACATCGCACAAAGACACCATGTTACTACAACCCACGGCGGGGCGAGGAGACGGGGGGCCGGCAGAGAGAGCGAGAGAGCTCGTCCGTGGTGAAAGAGGTCGTTTCTCACACTGCGGCTATTTTTACAGGACTCCATTTAGATCCTGTTCGAGTAACAATCAGAGGATTTATTTATTTATTTATTTATTTAGTTGAAGGCAACGTGCACGAGCACGAGACCCCGGCAGGGTGACGGAGCGTCCAGCGCTGAATCAGCGGGTCGCACGTTGTGTAATCTCTCCCTTCAAAAACACACACACAGATTAACAGCACGCAGAGAGGCGGGGTTTCTCTTTGCAGAGAGAAACTTCTCTTTCCTTTAAAGAAGGAAAACAGAGGCCCAGAGCGTTACAGTTGTGGGTCTTAATTTAAAGCCACTGAATGGGTCCAGTTGGCCCATAAAACTCGTCTCTTCAAACAGAGGACGCTTTAGGCTCAACTAGACACTTAATTACACAAAACACTGGGCAACCGGAGCCCTCGAGGGGTCCTGAGAGGGGAGTGAATGGACGAATGGAGTCATTTCTGTGAATTAAAATTGACTTTGCCTGTTGGATAATGTATAAAAATTGAATATTTTGCGCCTCCGTCATCATCGTCGTCATCTCCCACAACGCACAACTATTATTTACAATCCCAGGGGACACAATGGTCACGTGGGCTCTGGGGGGCCTGCGACTACGACATGTTTGAGAGCCCCCTGCTGTATAAGACCACTAATACATCTGATAAACTTTGTATGAACCGTCAATGGATTCCACAACAGAAAAAGGAAATACCTCAGCTCAACGTTGTATTGCGTACAGAGACAATAAAGTTGAATCACATTTTTTTTTGTTTTTAAATTGCCGGCAAAGTACCGGAGGCCCGCACAACCATCAGATGCATGTCATCGCACAACACAATATGCATGTATGTACTGTACACAGCAGCTGTTCCTCAGCACAGAGCTGCAGAACAATGAATTGATCCATTGTTGAGTGGATATCAATGCAGCCTACACACACACACATAAACGCACATACTGAGGTCCTGACACATACTGTAACCCCGATGACTGCTGCACATTCAGTAGGTGGTTCAATTACGATGGCAGGCCCGTGAGACTATTCTCCACATCAGGGTTCTTATTATTAATGCACATAACTTTATCTGCAGAACTTCATTCAAAAATGTGTTAAAAGAGAATTAATTTGCTTTTTTCCCACAAATATGCACATCTTACGATATGACTTTGTGCTGTTATTAAAATCATAAAAAGGTCATTGTGAATTCGGCGTATGTATTCAGGACCAATTATTGCTTTATTTCCTCAAATATCTACTTTTTTTTAAAACTCCCCAGTGCCGCTCACCGGGGTGTTCATATCGGTCGGACCGAGGACGCTGTGTGAAAAAAACAGGCTAAATGCCTGATAAAGTTGACACACAACAGTTTTATGAAATTGTGTTCACGCCGAATTCAGCAGAACATTTTTGCAAATCAAAAAAAGTTGTAGTTAATCTCCTATAAGTGTTTACGACACAATACACACGCTTGTATTGAGGCACGTGGGGTTTTGTCAATGGAGTTTGGCCAAGAGCTCGCCGGCTGACGTGAGGAAAAGACCACCTGTAATCCAGACGTTACGACAATAAACTATCTCTCCCACCTGCAACGTCCCAGCTGTTCAGCCGTGGGACACTTCAGAGACATGTCCTCCCTCATGTCGCCACACAAGTGGAGCAATTATGGACTCAACATGAGCCACACGCAGCGGCGACCGACACCACGAACCTCGGTCACTTTTCACGTGAGCGTAAACGGTGGAGGGAGCGTTAAACTTCCTTTTAAAATCTGACAACTTTTCGGGTGACCCTATGTTTGCAGAAGAAGACACACACTCGCATAGCTCCACTGTTTCATTCGGCTTGCACACAACCCGCCAACACGCGCCCCGTTTCATTTAAATCAGAACTTTTCAGAGCTGGTGACACCAGACGCGGGAGCGTTAAATTGATCGATTTGTCAATGGAGTCTGGTTTTTCCTTTTTCTTTCTTCCCACCGCCGACTCCAGTGCAAAGAATGTGCAACGCTGCGTACTTTGTGCGACAAAGAGGGCAAAGTTCAGATTGGCAACAGAAGTCAAACTTACCAGAGTTTGTTCATACTGCAGCGCCCGCTGGTCGGACCCGTCCCCGGCCATGGCTGCGCGGTGCCCGGCCACTCAAGGAGACGTGTTCGGGGGGAAGTGAGAGGAAGCCGGGCAGCGATAACTCTCTGTGTGTGTGTGTGTGTGTGTGTGTGTGTGTGTGTGTGTGTGAGCAGTGGTTAATGCATTGCGCTGACTTCAGTTTCTGAATGGGAGTCCACTGAGGGAACTCCAGCTGCACAATGCGTCCCGGTTACAGTAAGTTCCTTCATTTTATAGCCCGTGGAGTCCCGGCGCGGAGGCGCGCTGCGAGGCGGGACTTACGGCGCTCTCTGCGGCGGAATCGTCGCCTCCCATCGGGGGCAAAAGTGTCAATCAAACCCGAAAAAAAGTATATATACACTATGCTCTTTGAGCTTTTGTGGTGTAAAGATGTTTTACTCACACGTTGCGCTTGTTTTTGTTAGTATTTTGATTATACTCAAAGCAAAGTTAACTTTGAAATAACTTTTAAATGACTGTGAGTTACCTGAGTCCAGGTGGGATGGACCCGGCCACACCTCTATGGGTGTTGATTAACTAGTTTGAGCCTTTTTGTTATTAGAGCAAAAGGTTTAATTATTAATTCATTAATTCTTTGTGTGATGGCCTGAGCCTCCTCACAGCTTAACGTAACAATGGCCTCTTATTGGTGTTAGTTTGCTGCATGTTTGAGAATGTTTCTGCACAATTTCTGCAGGGTTCATACACATGTTGGATTTCCAAGACTTTTCCATGACTTTAAACTACATTTTTATGACTTTTTCATGATTTAAAACCACTTTTTCATAACTTTAAACTAATTTCAATGACTTTTAACCAAATTTCCTTGACTTCGAACGAAACTTGATGACTTTTGCACGACTTTAAACCAAATGTGCATGAGTTAACATTGTGTGAAATGTGTGTGTAAACAGTAAAAAGTGACAAAATGTAGTATTTAAACTAACAATGAGGATTCAAAGCATACAGTAAACCTTAAATGACACAAATGAATGAATAAACAAATGAATAAACATTGATATCGATGCCTGTATGTATGCTGCTTATATTTTGAGCCTCTTCAGATCATATGTTTGTCCAATATGACAACATGTCAGCTGAAACCAGTAACTTTCCCATCAGCCTCAGCTGTAGCGTCTGTTTTGCCGTGTTGTGATCGTGGCGTTAGCATCGTTAGCCGCTAACACACAGTCGCCGTGAACTTTAACGCAGGATTTGTCCGTTTTAAAATGACTCAACAGATCAATACGGCGCACAAGTCGTGTTCTCAATGCGCCATTCGCTCTCTTATGAGGGTTGATTCGAAATAAAAAAGCCGTAAAACCCACATTGACCCGGCGGCGGCAGAACAGAACTCGGCGCCTTTCAAACGTCAATGCGATCGGACGTGAGCGGTTAATTCTCAAAGGTACGAGCAGACGGAGGCTTTGAGCCGCGCTCGACTCCATCGGTCTTCAGAAAACTTTGTTCAGAGAATCTTGAAGTGTTTGATGTTCTTTTGCAGCGGCGTGAAACAAATACAGGGAAACTCTTTACATATATCGCCGTCAGCAGGGAACGAACTCGGCAAAACCACACACTTGAGCCCACAAAGATGTGTTTTTTTGTTCTTTTACAGGAGGTTAATCATTCGAGCGGCCTCGCTTTGTGTGGATCTCGTTTGAAAAGCGCCAGCCTTTGTAGTTTAACCCCGCGTCGATGTGTGAACGGCTCTCTCTTCAAGGCTATTCAAGAGCTCGCATTCTTGAGAACCCGTGATAGCGCTTCGCTTCTCACAATGGAAAATGACTCGGGGGTGCAAGACAAGCAAAAAAAAAAGCAAAAAAACAACCACAGATGATCAACACATTCATTTGAACACCAGTTAATTCAGATTCGGGTCGCGATTGCAGCCAGCCGACAAATAAAACTTGTCTTTTCCGGTCCGCTTTAGCTTTTCTGAGGGCGTCCTGAGGCGTTTCCCAGCCAGATGGGATCTGCGACGGCCTCCAGCGCCGCGCGGGGTCCGCCTCGGTGCCTCCTCCCTCTTAAAACACGCTAAAACCAAGAGGGGGAAGTTATATAAAACTGTAAATCAAAGCTTGTTTTATCAAGAAAACAAGCTCAAACTGCTGTATGTGGATGCATTGAACACCGTAAGTAATATACAAGTGAAATATATGTAATATAATTTTGTCCTGCTTCACTTTATTAAAGTTATCATAGACTTCTATACAACCAGAGGAGTCGCCCCCTGGTGGTCAGGAGAGAGAATGCAGCTTTAACACATGAAGCATAGACTTCTATACAACCAGAGGAGTCGCCCCCTGGTGGTCAGGAGAGAGAATGCAGCTTTAACACATGAAGCATAGACTTCTATACAACCAGAGGAGTCGCCCCCTGGTGGTCAGGAGAGAGAATGCAGCTTTAACACATGAAGCATAGACTTCTATACAACCAGAGGAGTTGCCCCCTGGTGGTCAGGAGAGATAATGCAGCTTTAACACAAGAAGTCGTAATGCAAATTCTTGTCAATACAACATCTTGTAAAACAAAGTGACTTAAAAGCTTGTTCCCTATAACACCATCACATACAACATAACACAACTTTTATTTTAGTTGACAACTTCCATCAGGGACTGAGACCAGGACGAATCCGTCCAACGAGCCCTGAGACACACCGACGTGAACCTCACGTTCTCCTGCGCTTCCACTCTTGTGTTATTCCATTGAAGGCGCGACAAAATGTGTTTGTCACTTCCATATTAAAGCCAAAGCGATCCATCAGCGGGCCCACACAAACGCTAATGGCTTTTGTTGTGACTGTGTGACGGCGTGTTTGCTGGAAGCCCTTCAAGGGTGACGGATAGCGCCGGCAGGAGTACACACACACCTGAAAAGGCAAATGACACAGTTGACAACAAAGCAACGGGATGGATTGATGATAACGTCTCTTTCATGAGCCCTTCATCTTAAGTCAAAAACGCATCGTGCCTTTGCACGTCGGGCATGCGTCGTCGCGTCTTTTGTGTGTCCAGTTCTCATCCAGACCCACTCACACTTAATATTATCTTTAATTTCGTCAAATGAGCTATTATCTAACTCAAAGAAACGAGTAAGTGACGTGAAGTGTGAAGTGTCGCATTCCCAGATCGATAAACTGGAGGATGGAGGTCAATGACGGGTCAAGGCCGGGGAAGCTCAGCTTGTGTGTGTGTGTGTGTGTGTGTTTGTGTGTGTAAGACTCAGGTGGGCCGACACCATTGGGCGACACTGGAGCCGATCAGCTGTGACCGTCCGGCTCATTCCTTTTCACTTGGTCTGTGTTGACCGAGCGGATCAGCCCGGCCGGTGAAAAGCCCTCAGCTCGCTGTTTGTAATCCTCTTTGTGGGTTTTTTGTGGAGGACTCGTCTGATCTGAGATCCTCCAGCGAGTCTGAGAGTAACAGTGTGTTTACTCTACTAGATGCTGGTTATTTTTAGCACAATGACCCTTTAATTTTTAACTAACCGCACAATTCTTAATTATGAGCCTCCACCAAACGGTTGAGATAAGAATATGTAAAATCTTAAGAAAAAAACAATACATAAATTACCTTTTTAAATTTTTTTTTTTACAAATACAATTATCTTATTAATGAATAAAATAATCTTAATGAACAAAATTATCCACTTATGTTTACCTTATGTCACTTTAAAATAATTTCATCAGTCACCATATTGTCATTGAAAAAAAATCTTAATATTGCCATATATATATATATATATATATATATATATTCAACGCACAATATTGTACAAACTTGTTTTTTAGAACTTGCTCTACCAAAATGTTTTTATTCATGATTTTTATTTTTTTATCATGAATAAAAACATTTTGCTCGAATAACTTCTTAAAAAAAAAAAAAAAAAACCTTCGTGACAACTTTTTGAGAGGTGTGAAATATTTCTGTTAATAATTTCTTAAATCGAAAACGTCCGTTTTTGGAGCCGGGCGACTGCACGACCCAGTGCATGATGGGAAACGCCTGGCTGTCGCCTACCAGAGAGTTCAGATGACCGAAGTGTGAAAAAGGAGAGGAAAAAGATTGGAAATCCCATTCTCAGTAACCTCCATTTGGACTGACTTGAACTGAGGAAACTCCGTCTGCTGATGCAGACCGTGAAATGCAGCTGAAAGCTCTGGAAAAAGCTCATCAAGTGGACACTTTTTTCTTCTTTTTTTTTTTGCTGGGGTCAAAAATAAACTTTTACAATAAACCAAATATAAATGTCAGGGCTTGTGTCCTCATATTGAATGAGTTGACTTTATCAGACCTATCACTGCGAGCTGTACCTATTCCCTCACGGTCCTCTTTAATGTACGGGGGCTCTGGGTCCTCCTGGTCCTCTTTAATGTACGGGGGCTCTGGGTCCTCCTCGTCCTCTTTAATGTGCAGAGCTCTGGATCCTCCTGGTCCTCTTTAATGTGCGGGGCTCTGGGTCCTCCTGGTCCTCTTAAATGTGTGGGGCTCTGGGTCCTCCTGGTCCTCTTTAATGTACGGGGGCTCTGGATCCTCCTAGTCCTCTTTAATGTGCGGGGCTCTGGGTCCTCCTGGTCCTCTTTAATGTGTGGGGGCTTTGGGTCCTCCTGGTCCTCTTTAATGTGTGGGGGCTCTGGGTCCTCCTGGTCCTCTGCAAAAATATATCCTATTACCTTTGGGGTCAATTAGACCCCATGGCTTCATTTCACTGTGTTAAACATAGAAGGAATATTTTGGTTGTTTTGGATCATATTAAGGTCACTATAACATACATTTGTGTAATCTTCAGAAGGTTTTAGGGCCCTAACCTTAGATAAGGAAGAAGTTTTCCAGGTCTCAGCCTAGTAAAAGGGCTAAACAGTTGTCTTGCAGGGGTAGAAAGAAAATGGCGTATCTTGAACGAGCGAAGACGATGTTTATACTTGTGTCATCATCTTATATGAAGATATAAAACTCAAAAAGGAATCGTCAAGAGCAACAAACACGGATCGGAGCAGAACGTTTCGGGCATCGGCCATGCTTCGAACTCATGATGTGAGCAAAATTGGAGCTGATCGGAGGCCGATTGCTGCAGGCCTTCAAACATTTATTGATAGAACTATTTCCATCACTGTTAGATGAATGCTTTCCCTGAGAGACTTCCTGAAAACGTGCCCCATTATTCAGAATATATACAAACAGATAGCGTAGCGTTAGCTGCCCACAAGCCGTAACATTACCGCAGAAACACTGAACAATAAACAGTTATTGGGTAAGAATAGAGTAAAAAAAACTCAAATCAAGGAGTTGTAGTCCTGTTTCTTTATTGCCATGGGTTCAGATACATGTCCTCATCAGAGAGAGGCCATTTCTTTTGGGCTTCTGCATGTGTGGAAGGTTGACTCCAGGTTTACATGGGGGCTTCCCGCATTCACGCCTTCAGGCGATGCAGAGATTCATTCGCCTGATTTGCATGTTTCTGGACTGTTGGAGGGCGCAGGAGAACCCGGAGAAATAAAAAACGGCGGGGAGAACACAATAAGCTCCACACAGAAGGGTCCATCTGGCCCAGGAATCGAACCCCCGGTGACGCAACAGCGCTCCAGAAACTTCCAGAAATCAGTAAACCCAAACTACGACACGTCTGTTCGGGGGTCAAAACGATGCTTTTCAGTTTTGAGCTTCCAGTGGTTAGCACGCCCGTCTTTCAATCAGAAGATTGGTGGTTCGAGCCCCGCCACCTGTGATGTTGAATGAATGGATATATACTTCATTAATCCCTCAGGTTAAAGTTGTTGCGTCCTCGAGCAAGACACTTAACTCCTAATTGCTCCATGTTGCGGTGTATAGAGAGTTGCTTTGGATAAAATCGGGTAATGTATTTTTTCTGCATCGCACATCTCGAGGCGATTGTGATTGGTTCGAAGAAACGCAAACGAGCCATCTTTTTTTAATTTTTTGTAAATTCATCAACTGCTTCTGAGAAGGTCAAACTTCTCTTTCTCTTTGGCGGTATTATCCCTTCAGGCGTTTGTTCCTGTCTCACTACCAAGTGGCTCATGTGTGGTAATCCAATTAAAAAATCCTTTTTCTTTCAACTCTAACCACATGTCCCACAGCTGGGTTTATTTACAACATTACACTCCTTTTCTAGACAGTAGGTCCCTTTTTTTTTTTTAAATTCTGCTCATGCGTTATCCCTCACTACACACACACACACACACACACACACACACACACACACACACACAACTGGTAATAACACACTGCCTGGCCCAAAAAAAGTCGCCACCAAAAAAAAAGTCACACACTAATATTTCGTTGGGGCGCCTTTAGCTTTGATTACAACGCATTCGCTGTGCCATTGTTTCCATAAGCTTCTGCAATGTCACAAGATTTATTTCCATCCATTGTTGCATTAATTTCTCACCAATATCTTGTATTGATGATGGTAGAGTCTGACCGCAGCGCAAAGCTTCTCCAGCACATCCCAAAGACTCTCACTGGGGTTCAGGTCTGGACTCCATGTGTGAAAACGATGCCTCATGCTCCCTGAACCACTCTTTCACACTTTAAGCGCGATGAATCCAGGCATTGTCATCTTGGAATAAAAAAATCCATCTCACTTAATCCTAATCTCTCCTCCGCCCATCCTAGGTTTGCATGTAGCATATCATGCAAGTGTATGAGACACGCAATGCTGTTCGTCTGCAACGCAATCACACTTTCTCTGAGGGCTTCACCCCCCTCCCTCCATCATGTGAAAAACTCACAAATGTCTTTCAGCGATGCCATTTTGTGGTTCTTGAGGTCGATCAAAGTTTGCAATGGAGCGCAAGTTAAGTCTTACCAGCGGCAACCTCGCTTGTGCAACACTGACCCCTTTTGTTGGGTCCAAACAGAGACCCCTTCATACGATTAGCCACGCAGAAATTAAACGTCTGCAGCAAACTGGACAAAGTTAATCTCTATATTCTGAAATTGAACTTGTAAGTGAGGAGTCTGGGAGAAGAACAGGTGAAGGGAATAAGCCGTCAGGAAACACTGGGAAGACACACAACATACACGGGGTGTCACAGCTTTAGGTCGTCTTCTTTAAACGTCCAATTTCTGAGTTTCATGTAAAACTTTCAAATACAGGACTTTCACCAAGGAGACCGCTGTTTGAGTGAAATCAAAAATCAACGTTGACTTATTTTAAAAACAAGGCAAATCATGATGTTTTTTTAACTTATGAACATAACCATGTACTTTTGCTGTTTTTTGTTCAGTAAAAACTGCGATCGCAATCCAATAGAATATTTATATTTCACTCAAAAACGTAACTAAGAAAGCAGTTCAGTTTTTATGGGTCCACCAGCGAGTCAGCGTTGCGCAATATACCAATAGCATAAAAATGAAATCATTAATTTAATTCAGCAATCATTAATTTAAATAATTTATACCTGTGCCACTGTGACCACTTCCGTGAAAAAAAAGTCCTCTGAAAAGAAATGTTATAAATATTATATTGGCAATATAAATTACAACGCTGTAAGCCGGAGAAACGTGAACAGAGAGAATCACGAGTGTCCTGAGGATGATCCAGTATTGATTGAATACTTTTGGTATTACACACTAAGCCCGTTACACATTTACAGCCTTATCGCCATTTATGGATTACAACATCCAAGAGCTCACATCGCTCACATATCATATATATATATATATATATATATATATATATATATATATATATATATATATATATATATATATATATATATATATATATATATGTCTTCAGGGCAGAGAGAAGGGGCTTGATGTTGCTTCTCAACGGATAAAAACAGGGTTGAATACCCGCTTTTCTATTTTTATATGTCAGGTTATGATTCATTAGCACTGGCTGGATGGATGCAGCAAAGATAATTTATCACAGCCTCATCCTTTGTATAGTTGGAGAACAGTTACAAGACATCCAACAGAAGATATAATTGGGTATCGTCTGTGTAACAATGATGCAAACGGTGCAGGAAGCATGTATGTGGAGAAAAGGAAAAGGGGCCCGAAATTGACCCCTGAGGGACGCCGCGAGAACGTTTTGTAAAAGAGGGAAATTAAGATGTGCTTTTGTATTTATTTTGGACTATATAAATACATTAGCGGGATCATCGTGCATCTTTTAATAATCTGTATTTAATTATCTTATATACACAAGAGAAGAGCAAAACCTCTAAAAAAAAATGCACTTTTTTGAGAATACAAAAAAAAGTGTTTTTTTTCTAATATAAAATACAAAAAGAATTGTGAGATTGGAGGTGAGAGAGCACATCAGTGTGTATGCACATTCAATTGCTATCCACAAAGGAATGGAAGGTGATATAGAAGAATACAGGTATTTTTACCCACGAGGTTCAGGTGAAATCTTGTAGACAGAACTTGACACACACACACGTACAATTTTGCTTTCTATTCTCAACTGTCTTCGGTCTGTGTTTAGATTTTCGCTGCATCGAACTGTTGTGCAGTACATGATGACGCGCTGTACTGCTGGGAGATGATAACACCGACATCAAGAAACACTCATGTGTCACCGGTACATTTTTTGGCTCCGGTGCATCATGCAACACTTGCATAACGCAAAGTTGAGTCATGGCCTCGAGCACTTCAAAAGATGATGGAGTGAAATGATAACTTTGCACTGCTCCCATGTCTGCCAACTTTACATTAAAATGGCATTTTTAACAACAATAAAAAGGCTTCGGACAAGAAGCAGCAATCGATAGTTTTATTTTGGCAGGGGAAGTGAAATTGGTGTGAAATAATGTGTATTTAACTACTTAATTCAGAATATTGACTTGACTACATCTGTTCCAGTCATTTAAAACATTTCTTCTCTTATTAAAATACACAAGCCGCTTTTATTTTAAAATATACACTTGATGTAAAATACTGATATGTTTATTATTTACCATATTTATGTTTATTGTTTTTATTTTATTTTTGTAGTGTTCTATTGTTTTATTCTTTGTTTATTGTTATAAACCTTTCACCAAGTCAAATTCCCCGTATATTCAGTGTTCTGGGCAATTAAACAACTCTGAAACAAGACAGTAAGAAACAAAATGTAGAAAAAGAAAAGAAGAAGCCATTTTTTTTATTTTGTACGTGTTGTGTTGTGCTGGTTAACATTTTTTAAATATAATTTGTGATTTCACAGTACAGCCTGGATACCCATGACATAATACTACGCAATGCTTTTGATCAGGTTTACTTTGTGTAGCAGACTTCATGGGAGCCACATCACTCCATCCACGCTGGAGAAAATAAATAATTCAGGCCGTGATGAGGCGGTAGAAGCAGCAGCAGACGGACCATCTGGATGCTGGTAAGCTGCATCAGAGCGCCCACCAGCTCCAGCTCGTCTCGGCTCATTCAGCCAGAATCGGCGCTATTTGTATCACAATTTGCATTTTGTTGAGCTAAAACGGTACAGAGAGGGGAAAGAAGTATCGGTAAACATTGAGCTAGCATCATTCTGTTTTCTGTCACTTCCTTGATTTATGGGATCAATGAAAAACCAAAATATGACTATGAGGAAGATGACAGGAGAGCAGACAGCGCTTTAAAAGGTTGGTTTTGAAAAACCGTCAAAACATTTTCAACGACCTGTCGTGCATGTGGAATATCATTCACACTGATATCATCCGGTTAAGGACACTTAATCCCAGTTGTTTTAAAGTCTGTCCTCAAATGATAGTCAAGTGCCGATAAGGAGAAGAATTGTATTCACATAGTAGCTCAGGTAGCAACAAGACCACTGGGCTCACGTTAGCCGGCAAGTAACACAGCGTAGCCTCATCCTTTGTGTAGTTACAAGACATCCAGCAGTCGACATCATCAAAGCTTCTGAGACAACCAAACAGTGTGATTGACAAGAAGATATAATTGTGTATTTTCTGTGTAACAATAATGCGAATGGTGCAGGAAGAAAAAAGGAAAAGGGGCCCAGAATTGAACCCTGAGGGACGCCGCAAGAAAGTTTTGTAGAAGAGGAAAATTTGATGGCCAGGGATTAAACCCTCCTATCTAAAAAAGCATGTAGCCTAGCTTCTTAGCTTTGCTGTTTATCCTTAGCTAGCTACCCCGCTAGTTTTAGCCACGTCACGCCCCACCTATTTGCCCATTGTTGGATAAGTAAAGTTGTTTTTAATGGCCAGTATACGTCTACAAGTCTAACTCCTTCAGCTCCTTTAGCAAAGTTTCTAGCTTCACGTCGGTAGAAGATTTCTGAACTATGCCACAAAATATGCAATGAAGAGACATCACCCCAATCCAATCCCCAGTGTGCTCATTTGGAGACAGATTTACAAACAATTCTCGTCTTCAACCGAACATCTAAAGCCCAAAACCGTCTAAATGAAGTCAACGTTATACGACCCAAATAATCCATTAGAGATCTTTCTACACCGGATTAAAGAAACTGTCCAACAGAACAAAAATAGCACAAGTAGCACAAAGAAATCTTTGTGGTTCAAGAGCTGATCATTAAAAGCCTTGGCACCCTGAGTAGATACGACCAGAAATATGTATATGTGGTCACAAAGCATGGAGGTAATCTTTGTCATTATCTTTAATGATCTCCATCAAATCTTTATATTAGTGCAAATAGTGTTTGAAATGAGGCGAGAGAGGAGGGAGAAAAGGGAGGATGGGGGGTGTCCTCAGCTTATACGAGCCACATCTTTGTTTACGACTCCGGCAGAGATTGAATTGATAAATAAGGAGTTCGGCAGTGTAACAAGCTCGGTCTGATAGCTTCATGAATGAGAGCCACTGTCTTTCCAAGAACCTTGAAAATCAATTGCAGACTGCTCCGATATAAATAATTTTTTTTTAAAAACGATGAAAATACCGTCTCTGTTTCCTGCTTTTACAATCATTTGTATCCTCCGTCGCCGTTGTTTAAAGGCGACTCCTCTGGTTGTATAGAAGTCTACGCTTCATGTGTTAAAGCTGCATTCTCTCTCCTGACCACCAGGGGGCGACTCCTCTGGTTGTATAGAAGTCTATATAAGTGACTCTACTTCTCTCTTCATGTATTCCCTCAGTAAACATTGTAAACATGAGTTTATGTCTCAATCTCTAGTTTCTAGTCTTCTTCTATACAGCATGATGTTCATTTAGTACATTATGGTCTGTTAGAGTCAAACAGACCATAAAGCATGGGACGCTTTAGGGGCGGGGCTACAAGGTGATTGACATGTCGACACCAGAGACGTATAGGGCGTCTCTACGTCTCTTCTCATTCCAGATATGGTAACTTCTATTCATTAGTTGCAAAAAATAATAACATGGCGTCGGCCGTAATCCAAGATGGCAACTGCCAAATTGTCAAACTCGAGGCCTCAAAACTGCAGTTCAAAAACGGTCCACAAGGGGCGACGACGTCCACTTCTTATTTCCAGTCTGTGTCTAAACCTTTAAAACCCTAAAACCAAGTCTGAAACCCTCAAACAGGGCTTTGAAGGTCAGTCCCAAAGGGAGGACCGGGCCGAAATATTCTCCCTCTGACAGTCCTGAGCTTTAAATTGGTCCTCACAAACATAGCTCTACACACACACACACACACACATTCACATACACCAGGAGAAGCGGCCCGAGGCAACAGCTTGAGGTGGATATTGGTTGTTTGATGCTGTTTTCTTTCAGCATTATGTGCACACAAACAGCGCAGCGGCTCCGGTCGAGGCCTCATCTTCTTCCCCCCACTTTCTCCTCTCAGCTTGTTGCTGCCGAGGCAAACTTTTTTCAAACCCGAATGCAAATGAGCCGCGTTTCCATCAGCGGAATAAATCATCCTGCAAATCCCCCCTTCCCACGAGGCCGCGAGGCGACGCTGTCATCAAGGATCACTAAGCGCTCGTTACCTTCCTGTCGCCGCCAGTGAGACTGTAAGCAAAGCCCCGCGCCGCCATGTCTTTCTACCTCGTAGTCGTCAGCCCTCAAAGTGACAACGCTTCACACTCAGCTCTCCCTGCAGGCATGATACACACAAAAAATGTTTCTGCATAGGAAGCATAGACTCTAGTCTAAGTGGAGGATGTCACCTGTTTGTGCACTGGTCATTTCTGTCTGGTGACGACCATTCAAGGACCAAAAAAAGGTCCTTCGGCCTTTCTTTGTCCGGGTCCAAAGACCAATGGACCGGTGGAACAACGGTAAGCACACAGTTCAGCTTGTTTCAGTGGAGAAAATAAGTTGGAAATAACATACAAAGCTTGGTTTTGTCTCACGGTGACGACTTTTACTGCTGCATATTATTTACTGATCACCGTTGGGCGTAATTAAGGAAACGTTGGACGACTTTTTGGTCGTCAAACGAAGAGAAACGCTCTCCCTTTAACCTGAGAGGGTCCCAGTGTTTCCTTTTGTCATGGATGAAGCGGTGCATGAGTTAAAGCGGCTGCGCTTTGAGTGTGTTTAACCAATCGGCGACATATGGTCGTACCAACACTCCACGAAGGTGCCAATACTTTTGGGAAGTACCAATCAGAGTCTTTTATTTTGGGGCCTGAAAATGTCTCTGAATCTTTATTTAGACTTTGGTCCATGCGATCCTTAAAGAGTCTTAGTCCCAGGAGAAAGTTCCCGCGGTGTCAAAGGTTCCTCATGTCGAACTCGCTGCCTTTTGTCGACTCACCGCTACGCTCCTCGGTGTTGTAGCGCCAATACAGCGGCGACATAGCACCAAAATGGCGTCACGCAAATAAATGTATTGCGACTCAAATATTATTGTTCATGAAAATAATTTAGTTTTTTTCAGTTCTACGCAACATCCACTTTCGTATTTTTTCCACATTTAGTCGACAAACAGATTTAAATCTTCCTTCAGCCGACAAACACTCGAACGCATCACATCAGTTCATCCCCTTCACGCTGATGTCACTGCGTCCAAAACAGGTGCGTCAACCTGTTTGCTTTCCTCTGTGTGCAGCTGCTTACTGCAGAAGAAGAATGTGTCTTGTCACCCTCAACACCTGTGTGTGTGTGTGTGTGTGTGTGTGTGTGTGTGTGTGTGTGTGTGTTAGTGCTTCCAGTAGACTGTGTGTGTACTCACTGTAGTGTGTGAAAGCATCCGACAGTCACCTTGGCTGCGTACGTGCTGACTCGTCCCCGCTGGGATTAAAAACCCTGAAATGATTCAATTATGAGAAATAAAGCTTCTCTGAGCTAACCAGTGTGTGTGTGTG
This sequence comes from Clinocottus analis, assembly GCF_023055335.1. Classification (NCBI taxonomy): domain Eukaryota; kingdom Metazoa; phylum Chordata; class Actinopteri; order Perciformes; family Cottidae; genus Clinocottus; species Clinocottus analis. The sequence continues at coordinate 2,026,358 of NW_027175931.1, read as the reverse complement.
TGTGTGTGAGTGTTTGTTCAGGTATGACTGCCTTGCGTAACATCTGAATTGTGTGTCTTATTCAAGACACAGAAGCTTATTTTTTCTCTGCGCTCATGTTTACAGGAAAGTCTTTCACAAGCTGGGAGGTGAGTGGTTTTGTTTTACCCGTAAATCCTGGAATTGAAAAGGACACACACACACACACACACACACACACACACACACACACACACACACACACACACAGGCACAAAATAAACCGTTTGGTCATAAGTGACCGTCATTAAAACCGTTCAGTGAGCAGATCCGATTGTAATCTATGAGTCAGGAGTCAAAAGTCATTTTTTTTAAATTCACATGCTCCATAAAATGTGGCATCTCAAGCCATTTATTGTTTATTTTTTGTCTCGCTTTCCTTTTCTTTCCCCCTCTCCCTCCCGTTATTTTTTGTCTTCAACCCATTGTCTCAGGAGGAGGAAGAGGAGGAGGAGGAAGAGGAGGAGGCGCTTCTTCTCGATTTTTTTGGGGTCTCGAGGCAAAAGGGAGAATGAGGAAAGAGAAAGAAAGGAGCTGTGGGCTCGAGCTCATTTTCTTTCCAAATGGGTTTCAGGGTGCCAGTGATGGAAATCCACATGTCTGCAGAGGCCTCAGGTGATGCGAGACAGATCCTGCAACATGCAAATGTCACCGCAACGCCGTTCTTCAGCGGGTCTTCTTCATCTTTCCTGTCGCGCTTCGGCTGCTCTTCTTAAAATATTCAATGTTCAGGATTTAGAGGGATGGAATATAATATTCATAGTTGCTTTTGTAAAACATGGGGAACAGCTTTGCTGTTTTCCTACGGTAGCCCAGAATGGACAAAACCAAACTAGCGGCCATTCGTTCGGCTTTCAGTTGGTTGCAATCTGCAAACTCGCCACTAGATGGCACTAAATCCAGCGAAAGACAATATGGTATGGTCGATCAACGATGTGGTGCTCATGGATATATTTACCTTGGGCATATTTTTTGGCATGGATGAGCATCTGAAGAAGACCATTTTAGACCATTTTGTTTTGCGTTAAAAGCGATATTTCTGAATTCCTCAAACATCTTATGTTCCGGTAAAACATTCGTTAGCTGATAGCAACCAAAAATATCCCGACTTCCATCTTCAAACCTGTTCCTCGTCGCTCCATTGGTCGGGCTACACTCTGAGCCCGCCCACTTTTTTTTAGCGGTCCAATCAAATGTAAAATATCTGATTTAAATCCCTCTTGCAAATATATAACGCTAAATTGTCCTGGTTCACTGTCAAATAGCCCCAGTACATAAGCTAAGGACGCTTTCACAGCGACTTGAAGTATGAAAACAATATTACAGGATGAAGGAAGTGTTGCCATGCAGGAACACGTATGAAACTTTCTCACATGTTCTGTATTTGGTGGGTTTCTTTTTTCATTTAATTATATAACCACAAAGCCTGGAAGTATATGTTGGAAATAGAGTGATTTTCATTGCAAACAATGCCAGTAAGTGTGTTAACAGATCTTTGAAGCAGCAAAAAGCTATAAACATAGCATATTAACACATTATAAGGTTGTTACCTTTTCTCTCTGGCTGCCCTTTGAACGTTTTGAATCATCGTGAAAAAAAAACAACAGAAGGTCAGCTTTCACAAACTGAGAAATCACCAAACCACAACTCTGTGGTGGAAACAGTGACGCACGTTAACTTCTCTGCAACTCCTGAATCAGATCAGACGCCGGATCAACGGCTGGCGGGGGCAGAAAAAAGCAGAATAATGAATCTCATAACTCCACATCACGAGTGATCACAAAGGCATGAAGAGCATGAAGAGCATGAGAGCGATGGAGGCTGTTATCACCGCGTGGCAGCCTGCTCGCTCTGCCCACACCGCCCAACGCTCGGGCTGCGTGCGAGCGGCCGGGCGGCGAGCGGGCCGGGAGCCGGCGGCGGCCCGGAGGCGGCGAGCGCGTCGGCGGCACGGTGGCCGACCCCCGACTCGGCCCACACAAAGCCTCTTCAGAAACGCTCCCGCCGGCAGCGGCACCACAAGACACCTGAACGGCTTTTCCACCCCGAAAGTCCATCGCTCTCCTCAAACACTCCTCCTATGAAATGTACCGCCAACACACCGCCAACGTACCGCCAACGTACCGCCAACGTAACACCAATAAAACACCAATAAAACACCAATGTATCACCAATTTAATGACAATGTAACACCAATATCACGGTCATATAATGCCAATGTAACACACAATGTAATACCAATGTAATGCCAATGAATGCCAAAGTAACACCAATGTAACACCAATAAAACACCAATGTATCACCAGTTTAATGACAATGTAACACCAATATCACAGTCATATAATGCCAATGTACCGCCAATGTAACACACAATGTGATGCCAATGTAACGCCAAAGTAACACCAATGTATCACCAATTTAATGCCGATGTAACGCCAATGAAATGCCAAAGTAACATCAATGTACTGCTAATGTGATGCCAGTGTAACGCCAAAGTAACGCCAATGTAACACCAATAAAACACCAATGTAACACCAATTTAATGACAATGTAACACCAATATTATGGTCATATAACGCCAATGTAACACCAGCGTAACACCAATGAAACGCCAATGAAACATCAATGTAACACCAATGTAACACCAATGTAACGAACAAACACATTTAGGAGAGAAAAGGTCCTTGAATCGTGGGTCGTGGGTGTGAAAGCACACACAGGACTTTCACCCAGGAGAGAAAAACAAAAGTATGAAGCTAAATATGTCAACAACAAAAAGCGACGCCTCGTGTTTATCAGATTAGATGTTCAGTTTCTTCAAAACTGCAAACATGTACAATGAAGCCGAAGCCAATATGTCAAGACAGAACGGTTTAGAACAAAGTCAAGATTATTATTCCTATCGCTCCCGTCCTTCAGTCAGTGACGTACATCTCGTCTGAAGGAGGAATAAACCCAGAGTAGGGATTCTGATATTTATCACATTTTTACCATTTTAAGAGACAACGCCGTCATTCCTCTATTTAGCAGCAAGGACTTCTTGTTGGGTAGTTCCTCTCGGGCCAGACAGTGATCACTCTGCTTATTTGCTTTTGGCAATGTAATGTTGATTAAACTGATGGGGACTGTGTCTAATGTCTGGATTGGGTCCCGGTTTTTGGGATTTAAGGGGACTCTGTTGGACTAACAAGTACTAGGAAACTAACAAGTAAGCTTGGCGCTAATGTTGGTTCACCGCGTCTGTCATGAGTTTGGTATGAGAACCTGCAAAAGAAGGTTTTTGGATCAATTCAAGTCAATTTTGTTAACCTGAACACAAAAATCATCGAAAAAAAACACAGGGATTTTCTTCTTATACCTTTAATTTATCTATGAGAACAGTTTGAATCCACAAAAACCCCCGAAACCTCAACGATGGGCTCCGGTAACGTTGGTAAAGATGCCTTTAGAGAGTAAAGTCAACTTCAATTAAGCCCTGGTTTCTCAAGCTCCGCCCACAACATCAAATACATCATCAATCAAAGTTCATTTAAACACAATTTTGTGAAAGCAAATCAGGCCAACAAACGCTTCGACTCCCTCTCGGGCCATCAAAGGGGGAAGCGAGGTTCATAGATCAATAACTTGAAATACTGGGAGCGATCCAACCTCCATCACCTCCTCTCTCTCTCTCTCTCTCTCTCTCTCTCTCTCTCTCTCTCTCTCTCTCTCTCTCTCTTCCCGCCTCAGCAGAGTCTGCTGCCGTCCCTCGCGTGGTGAACTTTAAGAAAGAGAAATCCATCACTCGCCTCTGGGCAGCGCGATACTCGTGGTGTTTATTTGGCAGGTGGACGACTCGATTAGTCTCGTGGATAAACGTCGGACTGATCCACGCTGGAGAAGAAAGAGAGAAACCCCCCGAAGCTCTCCGCCAACTCGCTTTCCGCCTCGGCTAATTGTTTCTCGTTTAGACGGCGTTTACTGGAACGAGTCCAGAGAGTGGAGATCAGTTAATGGAGAGGCCGTTACAGTCGAGACGAGGAAAGCCCGAAGGAAGCCGAGGAAGACGATGTCCAACACCACCGAACGTCCACATTTAAGAAACTAAAATTGCAAGAACTTCTTCAAGCGCACAAGGTCTTTACTCGTAGTCCGAGAGATGCGACAACATTGCCTTTAAATAGACAGGAAGTGGAATTTTTTCTTCTTTTGAAAAGATCTTATAGAAAGTAAATCAAACATGGAACGTTTCTCCTTTCATCTGGTGTGTTTGTACCTCTAAAAGACACGTCAGACATATTTATACACACAACATTGTGGCAGTTTTGTGGCAAATCGCCAAGAAATATAATCGCCCGACATTGCAGCAGAGATAAAAGTTACGTTCAGACAATAAAACAAACTCACTGAGGTTATGAAAAGTACCAGAGGTCATGTGTTTGTTTGTTGGACTCGCCCGCCTCCTGAAGTGATCTTTCTTGATATTCAACACTCCGTCGCTAGCTGTGTTAGCATAGTCACATGGATGAGTTTAATTCACGCGTCCAGCACAACAACGTGGATCTTAATTGACTTTGCATTGGTTTTGTGTTTGTGCTGCAGCCACACAAAGACGAAAAACTGACACTTTGTGTGCATGAACACAAACTAAATGAGTTATTTCCCAACAGGTTGTTTCTTATACGATCCTGCATCGATCAGATACGAACTTTAACGATTGTTGGAAGCCAAAACGGAGCTTATTGTTTGAGGGAATCACTGGATGAATGGAGGACATGTAGTTCCTTCATTTGAACACAGGGTGGCACACTAGCTTCCTGAAGGGCATGTAGGTAAGTGCCTGCTAAATGGGAACAGGTGTGTGTTTATGGGAAGCTAAATAGTTTTTGCCCGTGGTGGAGCCAGGTGGTGGTGCTGCAACATGTGGGACTTAACTCAATCCAAGTGGATTGGACGCTGTTGATTTATGCCACGGAGTCACGGAGCAGAGAATAAATGGATCAGAGAGACGCAGCGGCCGGCACATTGGATTTGTTTGTGGCAAGAACTGTGGCTCCGAGACTTAAATTGGGTTCGGTTGGAGCCTCCACGACGATGAAACCGATGGTGATGGTTCGATTGGAAATGATCCAGAGGGGCCGGTCCTCGGGTGGAAGGGGGATGTGATCAGGCGACAGCGGCAGGAGGTCGCAAACCCAACGGTTTCCGAGAAGATGCTCAAGAAAAACAGAGCTTTCATGTATGCTACGCTACGCTATCCCGCCTGCGATGATAGACGTTTCACTTCCAGCGTTCCCATTTGTTCAACACTTCCTCTACGCGTCAATGCATTTAAAAAACGGGAATAAAAGAGAAAGACAAAGTGAATAAATAAGTCAAAGTCATCAGAGCCTGAAATGAATCGATCCCGACTTCAGAAGTTAAATCTTCAGCCGTCGGCTACTTTTCTGTTGGTCGATCGTTATTGCCGTTCCTCGAGAAGGAAAATGTTAAATATTCTCTCCTATAAGCCGTCAGGTTGAGAGACGGTCTGCTCTAAATCTGGATTGCAGTACATTCATATTGAAGATAAAAGTCTTTATTTAACGGGATTTCTCGATTTTGCAGAACACCCATTAAAGAAAACAACGTTTTAATGCTGGTTGGATCTAAAAATGTTCTTTTTCTTTTGGTCGATATCCAATCATGGATGGAGCTTCCCTTTGTGCTTTTCTCCTGGAGCCGCTGCCTCTGACTTCATCAAGACACAACTTGAATTAACACAAACACAAAGCACGACGGCGCACAACAAACACGAGGTTCTATCATCAGATTTGGCCACAAATTCTCTGACGTTAAAGAAACCAAAGTTTTGCGACAGAGTTTTCCTTCTGATCTGGATGCAACAAGTGGACTGAAAGGTTGATTCCTGGAATCCGAGCAGGTCGTAATAAACTGATGAAAACCAACAAATCAACTTTACAAAATGTTCCAGTGAATCACAGACGGATGACTTCTGGCTGTGTCGCTTCACTGTTCTTTCTTTTTGTTTTGTGTGTGTTTCATAACGTGGGTTAAAATCTCGGAGGGCCTGTGGTTGGCCACCGGCCCGCCGGGCCCCCTGAGGCTCCTGGGCCGCCCCGGTGGGCTTCATCGTGTCGAGTGGTACCGACCTGTTGCTGCAGGCCGAGCGCTGCCTTTGATGCTCCTTCACGGAATCAAGGCAACTCGCTGCCTCTGGCCCAGTGTGTGTGTGTGTGTGTGTGTGTGTGTGTGTGTGTGTGTGTGTGTGTGTGTGTGTGTGTGTGTGTTGAGTCGAGGCATGACCGAAAATGCTAAGCTTTACAAATTAGAGACATTTCCTGAAAGAGTTTAGGCGCATGATCACTCGCCCAATTTCAATGCAGATAGTGTGTGTGTCTGTGTGTCTGTGTGTCTGTGTGTGTGTGTGGGTGTGTGTGTGTGTCCGTGAGAGAGTACTGTGAGCCCGCAGCTGATGTGCAGATATCTCTCTCCATCTTGTGACCAGCAGAAGCATCGTGAACGCGCCGCGCGCTCGCGCTCGCCTACAGCCATGTGTGTGATGAGGAATGAATGGAGGTGAGGAAGTTGACTTGAGAGGCGACATGAAGGCGGCATGGCACACACACACGCACACACACACACGCACACACACAGACACACACACACACACATACACGCACGCACACGCACACTTTACTCGGGCATGCGGACGCGCAGTGCGCAGCATACCCACCATCCTGCCCGTTCAGCAGCGTCCTGACGCGGCGGCGAGCGGCCAGTCACCTGCAGCTCTCCATCGCGCACCCACCAGGGCGCTGAGGGCGCAGCAGGGGGGGGGGGGGGGTAAAGGGGGAGGCAAAGAGGAAGGGAGGCGTCCGGCTGGTCAGAATCCCGCAAGTTGAAAGACAAAGTTTGCTTGGAGGCAACAGTTTAAGCTCCGCGAGAACTCGAGTCCCGCCGCCGCTGCAGAGGGTTCTGGTCCGGTCCTGCGGGTCCGGATCCCGGGTGTTCAGGCTGCTACAGATCCTATTGGTGCAACAGCTTCAACTTCCAAGACGTGTCCTTAACCCCCCCTCCAAAAAAATAAGAAACACACCACGCGCCGTTACTACAATCCGATCAGAGAGAGACGGGACCGCGCGTGACCAACGCTGCGCTCATCTGTCTGCTCGCGGCTCGTGGGGGGAGATAGACAAGTGGAGGGATGCTGCGCTCCCATATTCAACAGCCGGTGCTCAGCATCCTCTGCTCCCGTGTTGCAATGCGGGGCGCTGTGCCGCGGGGGATGGAGCAGCGGCAGCGGGGGCTCGATTCCCGCCTCGTCGCGCGTCCAGATGCGGAGCGGACACACAGTGGGATGCGATATGGAGGTGTGAGGGTGTAAAGGGGGGTGGGGGGGCGAAGTGCGCACTGCTGGAGGGGTGCGAGGGAGGGAGGGAAGCGACGCAGAGAGAGAGAGAGAGAGAGAGAGAGAGAGAGAGAGAGAGAGAGAGAGAGAGAGAGAGAGAGAGAGAGAGAGAGAGAGTCTATACACCTGTGGGAGGTTTTTGATGGATCCAGTTTAGATGTGCTCACACCACTCGGACCGAAATACAAAAAACATCCAGATTTAAGTTTCTGTAATCAGCAAAACCAGCGCGTGCACAATATAAAAGCAGAACTGAATGAGTTCTGAGTTTGTCACAGCTGGATAGTGTTTATTTAAGCAATAAGGTACTGGAGGCAGTACTGTATCGTCAATGATGTACAGTTGAAGGGTGTTGTTCTGATACTTAGCGGTTTATTACAGCTGGATATTGTTTATTATTACAGTTGGATACGAGAGATTTGATCAATTTAATATCCAACAAGAGGGAATCGTGCACATTTAAGAACAAACACGTTCACAAACTCCTTGTTCAGTTCAGACTGACATAAACAATCCACCTTTTATGGGCTGGAACCAACATCTTTATTCATATTTCATGATATTAGATCAGATTTGATGTGAGATATGCCCCCTCCTCCTTCCTTTTCCTTGAGGCAGCATCGTCCTCTGTGTGATGGTCTGTGTGAGCTCGGCTCATCAGGACACTTGAGGTTTGGTTCTCTGCTCGGGGTCATGAGCAGAGCTGCTTCTGGTTCTTCACTTTGTCTCCGATTGTCCGGCTGGAGAACAAAATCTTCTGCACCGAGCTTCAGCCTTTCTTACAGACTGAAGGGTTCTCCCTGCAGGATTCCTCTGTTGTTGTTTATCTGCAGTAATTCAAGCACAACACAGTCCTGACGAGAGTCTTCAGAATCAGAATAACTCGTAACCAGTTGCTCGATATTTCCTTTTAAAAAATTCATCTCGCTCATGCGTGGCTGAAATGTTAAAAAATAGCCCGAAGCAATTCTATCTTAATGTATCAAGACGTATTACAAAAAAAACTTTATTTAACGTCCCTTTTTGCAGCCGGTAAAAGACACAAATATGCGACCCTGTTTGACTTCAGCGATCGAGGTTTAAACAGAGATTTAAAACCGTTACCCAGAATCAAAATGTCTGTTTGTTGCATGCTTTGTTTCCATGTTTAGTTCATAATGAAAGCATGAAACCTCTGCAGCAGCAGCACAGCTCCATGTCGCATAGAGAACCTTTAAAAGGAATTCTCTCTCGTATAAAATACCCGAAGAACTTACAATCGAGATCAATAAACCGTTCTGGGAGGTTTATTTCTAAAGTTGTCTTCGAGCCTGCAGCAGAATATACAATCTACACTGTAATGCCTTCATTTAATGGCTCTGTGGTGGAGACACAAATATATGTGAACGTGAGGAGAGCCGCTGGAGAGGAGAGAGAACACGTGAAGCACAGACTTCTATACAACCAGAGGAGTCGCCCCCTGGTGGTCAGGAGAGAGAATGCAGCTTTAACACATGAAGCATAGACTTCTATACAACCAGAGGAGTCGCCCCCTGGTGGTCAGGAGAGAGAACGCAGCTTCAACACATGAAGCATAGACTTCTATACAACCAGAGGAGTCGCCCCCTGGTAGTCAGGAGAGAGAATGCAGCTTCAACACATGAAGCATAGACTTCTATACAACCAGAGGAGTCGCCCCCTGGTGGTCAGGAGAGAGAATGCAGCTTCAAACACATGAAGCATAGACCTCTATACAACCAGAGGAGTCGCCCCCTGGTGGTCAGGAGAGAGAACGCAGCTTCAACACATGAAGCATAGACTTCTATACAACCAGAGGAGTCGCCCCCTGGTAGTCAGGAGAGAGAATGCAGCTTCAACACATGAAGCATAGACTTCTTTACAACCAGGGTAGCTTTAACACATGAAGAATAGACTTCTATACAACCAGGGTAGCTTTAACACATGAAGAATAGACTTCTATACAACCAAGGTAGCTTTCCACATGAAGAATAGACTTCTATACAACCAGTGTAGCTTTAATACATGAAGCATAGACTTCTATACAACCAGAGGAGTCATGCCTTGGTGGTCAGGAGAGAGAATGCAACTTCCACACATGAAGCATAGACTTCTATACAACCCTAATTGTCTCCTGGCGTGCTGGTACCAGATTCAAATCTTCCTCAGACAATGAAGCAGAGAGCAATAAGGAATCAATAAACACCTCTTCTCCATCTCGCCCCCTGAGCACACGGCTGTTGGCCGATGGCGCGCTGCTGGATAAAAACCCGCATGAGGGAATCCATGAGCACTAATTGGAGCCTGATGACGAGGCGTCTGAAGGTTGACGGGTTCAGAAAACCCAACGTGAAGCTCCGCCCCGTCGTGCGTCTCTCGGCTCAATTAAAGAGTTTCTTTGTCTTTGACTCCCGTTACACCCTCCAGGCTTTATTTGCATTTTAATTTCGAGCTTTGATGAGCAACATGAGCACACGCAGCAGCAGCTGGACGCTGGCGATTGAACCTTTTGCTCCGAGGATGGAGAAACAAAATGCATATTAAACTACAAACAAGTCACTACCCGACACACACACACACACACACACATTCTGCTTTCAGGCGGTAACCATATCCACACAATCGGTCGACACGGAGAGAGAGATTCTCGCTGCCAGAGCGAGATACCGGCGGCTTCCCTCTGTCTGCTCGGCTTGATAAGCACAGTGGAAGTGACAGAGCCCCGCTGCCATGCTGGAGCGCAACACTTGTGGACTTTTTTTTTTTGGGGGGTTGGAATTGAACAGCTTGAATTGTAATCTGCTGTGACGCAGATCGGGGAAAGGGGAGGAAGGGGGGAGGCTAACGCGTTGCAGGGCGCACTGAGAATAATGCCACGGCAATACGGATCAATTCCATTAAGCGAATTTCACTGCAAGGAGGTTTTTATTTCATCTGTGAGGAGCTGAATTAGACCTTAATGAACTGAGGGTTTTGATGGAGTCTGTGAGGAAAGAGCTGCTTCCTGTAGGACTCAAGGACTCGAGGAATCAAGGGTATAATTAAGCAATAAGGTACAAGAGGCAGTACTGTATCGTGAATAATGGACAGTTCAAGGGTGCTGTGAGGCCCAACGTGTACATTATTGACGATACAGTACTGCCTCTTGTACCTTATTGCTTAATTATGTATGTAGTACCCAAACACTCTCTAATTACTAGATCTACATATTTGAGGTGGTTGGGTTATTTTCCTTGAAGCTACCACGAAGGTTTACCTGTAAATCCGGAGAATTTCGCCATTGCCGAGATTTAATTATACCACCAAATATGTTAAATGATCGACCACATCAGAGGTTAAACACCAGCATGACAGCATTCCTGGCCTGCATTTCTTTTCTTTTTATTATTTGCATCATAAGGAACGTAAACAGTATCAACAACACAAATATATTCTCAGGGCAAGATAACAGACGTACTGATGTTCTGGGCCCCAGTTCTCCCAGTTCTCCCAGTTCTCCCAGCTCTCTCAGGATGACTCCCTGCACCGCCTTTCCTCACCAGCAGGGGGCGGACAAGCAGCGCTGCAACATAAACACATGAATGGATCATTACACTACTATAAATTACAATAATATAAATGTAAAGGTCTGTGCAGCCTCGCTGGAGGCAAATATTTAATTTCCATTTATTTTTAATGCTGCACTTACAACGTTTATCTTACAAAAAAATTATACTTTTTTTGTAAGATATTTATATGTTTTTCCTGCAACACACGTAACGATGATGAAATACTTGGTTATGTTGAATAAAGATGATGAAATAGGTATGTTTAAGAAGGATGATGTAATATTTAGTTATGTTTAATAAAAGACGTGTAACTTCTCTTGTCTCTGCCTGCAGCAGAGCGAGTGATGGATGATGCTGGATGCAGCCGGCAGAGCAATGCATGCTGGGAGGTCGCACTATGTCTCTCTCTCTTCTTCTTCTTCTTCTTCTTCTGTCACTTAAATGTGCATTCATTTAGATGTATTAGCATTATACATATATACAGGAGTTAAGGTTGTCAGACAATAATAAAGTAAAAATACAAAAATAATATCATAATAATAAAATACAAAGGGAAACATATGAATAATTTAAAATAAATACAAACTGAATTGAATCATTTTTTAAATATACATAAAAAATAAAGCATACATTCACTTAAAAGCAGCTGAAAGAACAACAATCTTTAATTCTCTTTGAATATATCTTTATTACAGTTAAATCCATATGCATATACAGCATTTTCCTCTACACACAAATCCCTTCCGCCAGTACTCTATTGAATCAATAAGGTATGAGAGGCCGTACTGTATCGTCAATAATGTACACAGGCGTACAGGACATTATGGCTCAATACAGCACACCCCTGGGCCAATCAGAATGCTTGATTTCATCCACCCAAATTATAATTTATAACATAAAGCATCAGATTTGTCCACTCTTTGTCAGATTGTTCTTTACCTTTCGACAATCACATATAGTCAAACGCAGCCGTCTCAACTTCCCGGTCTTCATAAATGTCAAATAAAAATAGTTGAATAAACAACTCAAATGAGAGATTACCCTTTTTAAATGTCAGCTGGAAAGAATAAATATTCCTGGAACGGCACGTGCAGCGCTTTCATCTGTCTGCATGCAGGTGCAGCGCTCTGGCAGCCGGGCTGAGGCAACAACCCGACGTGAGGCGCATTGTTAATCTGAGAGGAAAATCTACAGAGATGAAAGTCTGAGGTCGGCTTCAAGGATTAAGCGTCCTCGAGTTAGAGACACACGCTTTCTTTTCAGCTTTTCCCCTTGCATTCAAAAACTTCTTCTCAAGCAAGAACAGCTGAAAGACTTTTAGCCAACAAAACGACTACGTAATGATCGATAATCTGACCGTGTCAAAAAATATGTCTCATGATAAAATGTTTGTTTCAATAATATTGTTTACCGTAAATAAAGCACCGTGTAATTATTGAGGCAACATTTCCTTTATTGTTTTATTATATTTTACTCTATTTAAATCATATTAACATGGAGGGTGGGGTTCTATATTGTTTATTTTATTTAAAGCCCTTTAACCTCTTGGAAACCGTGCGCCTATTTTAAGTCCCAGCATGCCCCATTCAGACCATCTTTTGGCATAAAATATGTAATTTTCCCATTTGTGAATCAAACGACACAGTTTCTTGACTGAAACTCCTTCCTAACAGGCCAATTATTTGTTTTATTGGGATTTTTGTTGCAGATTCTGATTCTTTAGGTCCTAATCTTTCCATAAAGGTGTCTTATTGACGCTCAAGGAGGCTTTTTTTTAGGGAATCTGGCTCATATCATGCTGGATGTTCATAATTACGATCAAAATATCTTTTTTATGCAGATTTTTTCCCCAAGACTTTGCTGAACAAATACATACAATAAACTGCCTCATTGTTAAATGCTTCACAAATAAACTCACTTTTTGTGTGGGCATTGCTGGTGATCTGCAGTCCTTTCAAAATAAAACCATCCTTCAATCTAAACCGGTGAAGTCAGACGTCAGACGAGAGACGCTGTCGGAAGTGGTTTGAGCTGTCGGGGTGAAACTCACACAGTAGTTTGTAAAAGGGAGAAAGTCAAAAACAAAGCTTTTGTCCTCTGTGATACAAAGCGTTTCACCTCAGTTGTATCACACAACATTTGGCCATGTGTGAAGCGTTCAGTGCTTTTCCTTTCATGTGAAGCCCCAGAGGGAGGCTTGTTGCTGCAGGCACTGAACACAGAGGCGAGTTTCTACCCAAAAAAAATGACTGTCAGACTCCTTTTGATATGATATAAAACAATAAAATATAACACTGGCTTTGTGCAGTGTTTTTTCCTCAATATTCTCCCATGATGCACCTGGAATATGATTGTGAATACATGCAGCTTGAAGGTCAGACAACTGGTAAGGATGGAAACTCTTTCCCACTGATTAATTGGTGGTGCACTGCCCTCGAGCAAGGCACTTACCACCTGCAAATGTGCCAGAGGAGCTTTAAAAGTGAGTGAAAGTTCAGTGGCTGAAATAACTGGTTAAAACCGTTATGACGCCATAAAAGCTGCTGCAGCGACGCGACGAAGCTAAAGAGCCATTTTATGATGCTATATATGTTTATACAGTGTGTGTGTGTGTGTGTGTGTGTGTGTGTGTGTGTGTGTGTGTGTGTGTGTGTGTGTGTGTGTGTGCTTGTGTGTGTATCGGCTAAACGCTGTAAAGCTTCATTTTAATGTTGTATTTTAAGTGTCAGTTCAGATGTTCACAGCAGAGGGCAGCAGTGATAAAACTTTGACGAGTCTCTCATCCTCCAGTATGTTGGGTTTTTATTATTTAGCAATTTGTTGGAACACAAACCTGAAATACATGTATGTATATACATATATATATATATATATATATATATATATATATATATATATATATATATATATATATATATATATATATATATATATATATATATATAGCAGTCTTTTTTAGGTCTTATTTCAGGAGCTTAAATTTTGTTAAAAAAATTAAATACACTGAAATATTTTGAAAAAAGGACATTTATTTAAATACATAATGGTTTAGTTTTTAGAGGTGTGTGTGTGTGTGTCTGTGTGTGTGTGTGAGACAGATGAGGCCCTCTGATGACTAACACCTGTTTTCACACTATACCTCTACTGTCAATACATAACAAATGTGGCCGTGTGTGTGTGTGTGTGTGTGTGTGTGTGTGTGTGTGTGTGTGTGTGCGTGTGTGCGTGTGTGTGTGTGTGTGTCTGTGCGTTAGTCCACGGTTTCTATGCTGACTTTTCTTATTTTTTGCTGACGTGTGCTTCATTGTAGGTCTTTTTTAAAAAAGGAAAATGCTAAGAAGACTTTCTTCTCACACACACTGACCTAGTTTTTCTATCTTTTTGAGGACGGCCATTGACAAAATGTGTTTCCTCACCTCTCACCATTAACCCTAACCGTCAAAACTAAACACCTGACCCCAAACCCTGACCCTAACTTAAAGCTAACTCCAGCCTGAACCTTAAAACCAGGTATCAAGCCTTCAAACAGGCCTTTGAAGGTCCGTCTCAAAGCAAGGGGCCAGCCAAAATGTCCTAATTTCTCCAAAATGTCCTAATTTCCTAAAAATGTCCTCAAATCCGCAAAATGTTTTCATTTCCTAAAATGTCTTAATTTCCCCGAAATGTCCTAAAACTCTGGAATCGGTCCTCACTAAGATAGCTTTATAAGCACTCTCACACACACACACACACACACACACTCACACACACACTTTCGATGACAGATTATTGACTTAAATTGATCTCCTACCCATCAACCTGACCGTAACCTAAAATGTTATGAAGACCGATGTGTTGTCCCCGTAAGGATAGCGAGTCCCCACAATGTGACTGTGTGAATAGACACATGTCCCCACAAGGTGGTAAAACAGGTCCACAAACAAACGTTATTCCCCAGTTTCTCTCCACAGTGTAAAACACAAATAAAGATGAATCCCACCTTCTCTCCTCCCCTTCTTCTCCCAAACCACCCCCCCCCCCCCTTGCTCTCTTGACACCATCTGCATTATTCTCACTGTGTCTGTTGTTGTTGTTTTTACTTCAAACACAACAACACTGACCTGCAACAACACTGATCGTATTATAAAACATGTCGCGGCGGTGAGAGACAACAGGATGAAGTGCAGAAGCAGAGCTCGGCCTGGAACACATGTCATGCTGGAGCTCGGCATGCTTGACCTTTTGACCCGATGATGACTTTCCAACGTGACACACTTACACACACACACACTGAGGTCAACAAGCGCCGTCACCCAGCTGGTTTTTAGGAGGTGTAGTGGTGGGTTCTGGCCAGCAGAGTGCAGTGTAGTGTGTGAGTGTGTGTCAGACAGTGTGTGTGTGTGTGTGTGTGTGTGTTGGAAAGACTGCTGCTTGCCCTTTTGCAATGTGTGTGATCCTGATTCTGGAGTTTGTGCACGTGTACTTCAGCGAATGTGTGTTTATGTTTCAATCTGTCTGCACTGTGTGTGTGTGTGTGTGTGTGTGTGTGTGTGTGTGTGTGTGTATGTGTGTGTGTGTGTGACATGTGGTGATGGTCTGAGGAGAAAGGAAAGGTGGTAAGGTGGGCCAGGAAGCAAAGGAAAGGAAAGAAAAGAAAGACAATAAATAAAAGGTGGGAAGGAAAGGATGCATAGTGTGAAAAGAGGAATTGAGGAAGAAGAAGGAGGATGAAGCTGAAGGATAAAGAGCGTGAAGAGGAGAAGAGAAATTAATGAAAACTTACAAACTCACTCCTCTTTTTTTACCAGCAAACATCTTTTTATTTTATTTTGTCTCCACGTCATTCAATAAATACAAAAAAAAAACACAAACCAGCTTCATATTCATAAACAACACCGATAGAAAAATACATAAAAAAAACATGACTGCAGCACGCAGAAGAGACGAGAGAAGAACAGCCAATCACAGCTCGCTGGGGGCGGGGCTTAAGGGAAACCCTGTTTCAAGGTTGTGGTTTTTTTTACGTTTTTTAAAGCGATGAGCGTTTGTCGTGTTCCTGTATTGCTGATTTAATCACATTCTTTACTGGTAAAGAAACACACACACATTCTCTCTCCCTCACGCACACACACACACACACACACACACACACACACACACACGTAGGCAACACAATCCTTTCCATGGCCGTACTTCAAGAAGAAGCCCTGTCGATGACATCATCTTAACACATCTTTCCCCTCAAAGTGAAGCTGAGAATCTCATTGAACAGGTGCTATATTTTTACAAATATACACACACACACACACACACACACACACACACACACACACACACACACACACACACACACACACACATATATACATATACATATATGTATAAAAGAAACAGAGCAAGAAGAGCGTGTTTGGTCCTCGCTGAGAGTCTTTGGAGGGTTTTAATCTGGAAGCGTCTCCGTCTCTCTGTTCTTTATTACAATCTGACCCAGTGTGCAGCTCTGGGTTGTGGGTCCGTCGGGGAGGAGGGGGGGGGGGGGGGTTTGGTGTTGTGGGTCTGAACCCGGTCAGTGCCCCCAGCTCCGCCTTTTGTCCGGAGCCTTCATCGTCACGTCGTCTTCCTCTTTGGATTCTGTGGAGAACGAGGAAAAAAATAAAAAAACGATTTAGCAATTTTTTTGTTTTTGCCGCCATCTTGGTTTCTTTTTTGCAAGCGGTTGAACAGGAAGCGACCGCATCTGAGGAGCATGATAATGTGTGTGTCTGTGTGTGTGTGTGTGTGTGTGTGTGTGTGTGTGTGTGTGTGTGTGTGTGGCTCACCGAGGCATTCGGGGCAGCACGCCGCCTCCCGGCGGGCGATGCCGCTGCACGTCAGCACCGGGCACTGCTTCCTCTGGCACTTGGTCACGCCATGCTGCAAGGAAGAACCACCATCATCATCATCATCATCACCATCACCACCATCATCATCATCATCATCATCATCACCATCTGATGGCCAGCAGGCTGAACTTTTACAACAACAACCAGCTGCAACTAACACATTCATCTTGTGTTGAAACAGAGGATCTGAGAGCAGCTACACATATTATAGTCATCCTTTTGTGGATTTTATGTGTTATTAATGTGTTATTAATGTGTTAATAAGCAGCCTGACTCACGTCACACCAGCAGTTGATGCACTTCATCTCCCCCACCAGCGGCACCCACGGGTGCCAGTTGTCGCTGTTCTGGTAGAAGCTCTTGCCGAACTTGCAGCTCCTGGGCCCGTCGGCCTGCATGCTGTCGGCGTGCGGCGTGCTAGCGACGGGAGGCTCCGCCTCCTCGGGGCACGCCTTGCAGCAGTCCGAGGGGCTGCGGCGCACCGGGCGGCTGCAGAGCAGCAGAGGACACGTCACCTTCTCACAGTGCACCTCGCCGGACGAGCCCTGCAGGACGAGCACCACGTTACTGACGTTACTGTCTCTTTAAATGTACGGTCAGTCTGACCCACGTTACTGACGTTACTGTCTCTTTAAATGTACGGTCAGTCTGACCCACGTTACTGACGTTACTGCCTCTTTAAATGTACGGTCAGTCTGACCCACGTTACTGACGTTACTGTCTCTTTAAATGTACGGTCAGTCTGACCCACGTTACTGACGTTACTGTCTCTTTAAATGTACGGTCAGTCTGACCCACGTTACTGACGTTACTGTCTCTTTAAATGTACGGTCAGTCTGACCCACAGGTTTTATGACTTTACACATTTAACGACTTTACACTAAAGTTTTATGACTTCAAACTAACGTTATATGACTTTAAACACATTTAACGACTTAAACACATTTAATGACTTTCAACCAAATTTTATGACTTTAAAACAAACTTCATGAATTTAAATCACATTTTTATAACTTTTAATCATATTTTCATGACTTTAAACTACATTTTTTACGACTTTTAATCAAATCTTATGACTTTAAAACAAATTTTTATGACTTTAATACAAACTTTCATGAATTTAAACACATTTTTCATAACTTTTAACCACATTTTCACGACTTTTTTAATCAAATTTCATGTCTTTAAACCAAATTTTATGACTTTAAAAATGTTTTTCATCACTTTAATACAAATTGTTATGACCTTTAACCAATTTTTATGACTTTAATACAAATTTTCATGACTTTTAACCAAACTTTTATGACTTTAAACCAAATTTTCATGACTTGAAAAGCAAATTTTCATGAATTTAAACTAAAGTTTTATGACTTTAAACAACATTTTTATAACTTTTAACCAAATTTCCATGACTTTAAATCAAATTTTCCTGACTTTTAACACAATTTTCATGGCTTTTTTAAAATCATATTTTCATGACTTTAATACATTTCTTTATGACTTTCAACCACATTTTCATGCCTGCTTGTATATATTTACCCAGCCAGGTGTGAAGAAGGTTCACAGGAGTAATTAATATTCATAAATATTTACCTTGCAGGTGCAGACGGCACATTTGATGAATCCGAACGGCGGCACGAATGGATGCCACGTGGTGCCCGGAGCGTGCATCTTCTGATCGCCCTCGAAGTAGCAACCTGAGAGAGAGAGAGAGAGAGAGAGAGAGAGAGAGAGAGAGAGAGAGAGAGAGAGAGAAGAGAGAGAGAGGGAAATGAAGGAACAAGAGAGCTACAGGTTATAGAGGGAAACGTGCAGGAAAAGTGCTGCGTTGTATTTTAATGAATTGAAGGTGTGATGCAGAGAGAGAGAGAGAGAGAGAGAGAGAGAGAGAGAGAGAGAGAGAGAGAGAGAGAGAGAGAGAGAGAGAGAGAGAGAGGCTCACCCTCTGGGTGCTCCTCCACCCTCTCTGAGGCGTCGTGTGAGTCGGCTCTTTGCTCTCTGAGCAGCAACGACGACACAAACATGAGAACAGAGACACACAAAAAGCAGGAATTAGTTTGTAACTTGTCATCATGACTTTAAACCACATTTTTATAACTTTAAATTACATTTTCATGACTTTTAATCAAATGTTTCTGACTTTAAACACAATTTTTGTAACTTTTGTGAACAAATTTTCATAACTTTAAGACACATTTTAATAACTTTTATATAGCATTTTCATGACTTTAAACAAAAATGTTATATCTTTTAACCAAATTTTCATAACTTTAAACCTAAATTTCATAACTTTAAAGAAAATTTTTCTTGACTTTTAACCAAATTTTCACAACTTTAAACTAATTTTTCATAACTTTAAAAAAAATGTTTATATCTTTAAACCTAATTTTCATAACTTTAAACCTAATTTTCATAACTTTTAACAAAATTTTCATATTTTTAAACAAAATGTTCGTAACTTTAAACAACATTTTTGTAATTTTTATCAAAATAATCATGAGTTTAAACCAAATTTTCACAACTTTAAACTAAATTTTCATAACTTTAAACCACATGTCCATAACTTCAACCGTGCATGAGCCAGCATGCAGGGCGTAATCCGGTGTAATCTCGGGCCTCACCGTCGCACACCGGGCAGCACTGCTCGGCGCGCTGCAGCGTCCGCGAGCAGCTGAGCGGCGAGCAGATGACGGGGTCGCAGATCACGGTGCGCTTCTGCGGAGAAGAGACAACCAGTGAGATTGAGCCGCCAGGAGGCGATGGACCGCAACATGGACGCCCCCCCTCTTCACCCCTCCCTCCTCATCCCTCCTCATCCTCCCCCTCCTCCCCTCCTCCCCCGCTCCTCACCCGGCAGCTGCAGGAGAAGCACTTGTCGTAGTCGGGCGTCCAGCGGGCGCCGTGGCCGTGGTGCCGGTTCTCGAAGAAGCAGGCCTGCGGGTCTTTCTTCAGCTGCTCGGGGTCGTCCAGCTCCGCCTCCTCCGGCGCCGCCGCCGCCGCCGCCCGGGAGCCCGACTCACAGCTGTTAGACACGTGGACCTGCGGAGGGGAGGAGGAGGAGAGAGAGAGGTGTGTTAGAGAGAGAGAGAGAGAGAGAGAGAGAGAGAGAGAGAGAGAGAGAGAGAGAGAGAGAGAGAGAGAGAGAGGAGAGACTGGAGGCGGAGTCTCCAGCTGACTTGTTAATTGCTTCCTAATTGGAGAGTTTCTGAGCGTCTGTTTACACAATGGAGCTGTTTACTGCTAAAACAGCTGGTGTGTGTGTGTGTGTGTGTGTGTGTGTGGTGTGTGTGTGTGTGTGTGTGTGTGTGTGTGTGTGTAAGGGGACGAAACTTGTGGGAGGAGAAAGTAAAGGCGAGGAGGGAGAGGAAAAGATTGGGTCGGCTGAGGAAAGGGAAGGAGGAGACGAGACGAGAAGAAAGAAGGGAGAAAGGAAGAGGAGAGGAGAGAGGAGACGAGAGGAGAGGAGAGAGAGGGAGGAAGAGGGGAGGAGAGGAGAGAGGAGAGGAGAGAAAGGAGGAGAGGGGAGGGGAAGATGGGTTGGAAAAAGGAAAGCAGAGGAGTGTGTGTCATCACTTTCTCCGACACCTGTGTAACCGCTGTGTGTGTGTGTGTGTGTGTGTGTGTGTGCGTGTGTGTGTGTGTCTCGGGGCAAACAGCTGCCAGTGAGCGAGCGCTAAGTGAGCAATCACACCGACTTCTTCTTCTTCTTCTTCTTCTTCTTCTTCTTCTTCTTCTTCTTCTTCTTCTTCTTCTTCTCTTTAAATAAAGCCGTGTTCTTCTTCTTCTTCTATGACCTTCATCACTTTTCCTCGTGGAAGGAGTTGACCTTGGCGACCCAGCACGGTTTCCTGGGTTTGTTCACCTCTGAATCTTTTGGAAGAGAGAAGTTCTGCTGCACTCACCCGGCCCCCGGATCTCTCCTCGCGGGTTGGTCTTGGTGCTGACCTGGATGAAGGCCGAGCCCCGATCCAGATGCTGCAGCAGCTCCGAGCTGATGTCCTTCAGCACGCCCTGAGCCTGAGGGGGGGGGGGGGGGGGCTGTGAGTGTGTGTTAGTTTGTTTGCATGTGTGTGTACATGCACG
>NW_027175931.1:1995314-2005361 GCF_023055335.1 Clinocottus analis | reverse complement strand
TATTCACAGTACGTATAGTACATGTAGTACACAGTATTCACAGTATGTATACGACATACAGTACACAGTATTCACAGTACGTATAGTACATGTAGTACACAGTATTCACAGTACGTATAGTAAATGTAGTACACAGTATTCACAGTACGTATAGTACATGTAGTACACAGTATTCACAGTATGTATACTCCATACAGTACACAGTATTCACAGTACGTATAGTACATGTAGTACACAGTATTCACAGATGTATACTACATACAGTACACAGTATTCACAGTACGTATAGTACATGTAGTACACAGTATTCACAGTATGTATACTCCATGTAGTACACAGTATTCACAGTACGTATACTACATACAGTACACAGTATTCACAGTACGTATAGTACTTCTACAGGACGTTGTGAACGGTCACATGACTCACTGTCACATGACTTCCTGCCGGTGATGTAACCGGAGATCTTTCGGGGCTCTGGTCCCTCGGTTGCCACGGTGATCTCCAGCTGGCCGCGGGACAGCCAGAAGAGCTCGCGGCTGTTCAGGTCCGTCAGAACCTCAGCGAAGTCCGGGTCCTGCCAGGCGACAAGGACACACAACTGCATTTACTCAGAGTAACACACACACACACACACACACACACACACCTGCATCAGGACCAGGACATAGTCTGATCCCAGAGCAGCAGCGACACACACACACACACACACACACACACACAGTAACCTTTTGGGACGCACAGCACGTGCGTTACCAATAACAACAACAACACAACACAAAACACACAATGTTTAAATCATCTCAGCTCACAAATATCTCAAAATATGTTTAAAACAACAACAACATGGCTCCTGTGTTTCATATTGAATGAAGCTTCTGGAGGAAGAGGAGGAGGAGGAGGAGAGGAGGAGGAGGAAGAGGAGGAGGAGGAAGAGGAGGAGGAGGAGGATGAGGAGGAAGAGGAGGAGGAGGAGGAAGAGGAGGAGGAGGAGGAGGAGGAGGAGGAAGAGGAGGAAGAGGAGGAGGAGGAGGAGGAGGAGGAGGAAGAGGAGGAGGAAGAGGAGGAGGAGGAGGAGGAAGAGGAGGAGGAGGAGGAGGAAGAGGAGGAGGAAGAGGAGGAGGAGGAGGAGGAGGAGGAGGAGGAAGAGGAGGAGGGAGGAGGAGGAGGAAGAGGAAGAGGAGGAGGAGGAGGAAGAGGAGGAGGAAGAGGAAGAGGAGGAGGAGGAAGAGGAAGAGGAGGAGAAGAGGAGGAGGAGGAGGAAGAGGAGAGGAGAAGGAGGAGGAAGAGGAAGAGGAGGGGAAGAGGAGGAGGAGGAGGAGAAGAGGAGGAGGAGGAGGAAGAGAGGAGGAAGAGGAGGAAGAGGAGGAGGAGGAAGAGGAGGAAGAGGAGGAAGAGGAGGAGGAGGAGGAGGAGGAGGAAGAGGAGGAGGAGGAAGAGGAGGAAGAGGAGGAGGAAGAGGAGGAGGAGGAGGAAGAGAGAGAAGAGGAGGAGGAGGAGGAGGAGGAGGAGGAGGAGGAAGAGGAGGAGGAAGAGGAGGAGATGTGGGAGTAATAGAACAGCTGCAGGAGCGCGTTGAAGAAATGTTACTTTTATGACAGGGCCTCGGTTCAATATAAATATCCATGTGCTGTAAATCCACATGGAGAGGAGCCAGGAGGGGGAGGGGCTTATGGATGGATGGAGGAGGAGGAGGAGGAGGAGGAGGAGGAGGAGGAGGAGGAGGAAGAGGAGGAGGAGGAATGGATGGAGTAACGAGAGAGGAGTAAGGTGTGGACACATGGAGCAGCGCCGTGGATCCTGATGTTTCTGATGGAAAGAAAACGCACAACGAGAAGAGGAGACACGCACTCTATCAACGCTATGACCGACAACACGCACACACACACACACACACACAGACACACACAAACACACACACGGCGAGGTGGCGACGGGCCGTCTCTCTCTCTCTCTCTCACCGCTAGGCCCGAGGAAAAAACAACACACACAGACACGCACACACACGGGCACGCACACACACACACACACACACACACACACACACACACACTCCTCTCCGTTGATTAGAACCAGAGCCTTCGTCTCTCCTCCCTCTTCCTCGCTTCCATCCATCTCGGCCCGCAGACCACTAACCACTGACATGTGTGAGGAGTGTGTACGCAATCCACACACACACACACACACACACACACACACACACACACACACACACACACACACACACACACAGGGTGGTTCGGTGATCAGAGCGACAGCAGCGTGAGGATGTGGCGAGCGACCACATCCGTCTGAGAGGCCGGGTGGTGGAGGAGTGTGTTGCTGTGTGTGTTCCTCACCAACAACAACAACAACAACAACAACAACAACAACAACAACAACAACAACAGCGACACGTCTCCTCCTTCCTCCACTAAGTCTCTCTGAGAAGTGAGGAGAGGACTCACGTGAGAGGTGACGTTGGCTCTGATCTCTCTCAGGACGTGCTGCCGGTACGCCAGCTGCACCCGCAGGGGCAGCACCACGGGCTCTGAGGGGGGGGGGGGGCAGGGGGGGGGGCAGGGGGCGGGGCAGGGGGGGGGGGGTTAAAGATGGCCGCAGTGAGATACAGAGTACATACACATTGTGACCAATGGATTCTTATGACTTTAAAGTCATGAAAATCTGGTTAAAAGTCATAAAAATTGGGTTTAAATTCATGAAAATTGGTTTAAAGTCATAAAACTTTGTTTAAAATTCATGAAAATGTGGTAAAAAATCATAAAAATTGGTTTAAATTGATGAAAATCTGGTTTAAACCAAATGTTCATGATCAAACATTGTGTGAAATGTGTGTAACCAGTAAAAAGTGATAAAATGTAGTATTTAAACTAACAATAAGGATTCAAAGCATACAGTAAACCTTAAATGACTCAAATGAATGAGAGACAATAGTTTGATTAAAAGAATAAACATTTCTATAGATGCCTGTATGTATGCTGCTGATATTTTGAGCCTCTTTCTTTTAAAAGCAGATTCATTATTTATAACTTAGCGTGAATGAACGTCATGAACACATGAACATAACACATTTACACAACTTTTAATACACTTTTGGGATTTCAGGGAACTTCTGAAGCCTGGAAAAATAACCATTTTATAAATTCCATGACTTTTTTCCAGGTTTTTTATGACCGTAAAGAAACCCTGAGAGAGACGGAGAGTTTTCAGATTTTAAAAATGGCCGCCGCCCCCCCCCCCCCCCACCTCTCCCCCGGTGCTTGACGAGGCCCTGCAGGATGAGGATGAAGTGCAGGTTGCTCTCCGTGTCGCTCAGCGTCAGCATGGCGAGGCCGCCGGCGCCCGAGTTCTCCTCCTCCGACGTCAGCGTGGAGCTGAACGTCTCTGCACACACACACACACACACACACACACACACGTTACACCTGCACACACCGCAGTGATACAAAGTGTATACACACAACACAATGTTCCTGCACGCACCAGCAAACAGCGCCCGGTGCTTGATGACCTTGCCCTCCACTTCTCCTCGCCCGCCGGCCGCCGCCGTCGTGCTCATGCTGATGCGCATCAGCTCCGCCTGCAGCCGCCGCATCAGAGGCTTCGCCAGGTTCTTCCACACGCCGCAGATCTGCACACACACACACACACACACACACACACACACAGGTGAGCTGCAGGCCTCCAAACATCCCACGAGGAGGAAGAAATGAAATAAATAAATAAATCAAAAAAGGCACGCAGACGAAAAAAAAACCAGCCAACACATCTGCTGAACGCATCAACACATGATTGTTCTCTGGGAAACCGCAGCCTGCAGCCGTCAACATGAAGCCAGGGGGGGGAGGGGGGAGGATGGGGGGGAGGAGGGATGAGGGAGGAGGAGGGGGGAGGAGGGGGGAAGGAGAGGGGGGGGCTGTGGCGCCTCATAACTTCCAGGGTTCAGGAGGTAATCTCTATTGTTAATTAGCGACGCTCGTGATGCAACGTGTGAAAAATGTCTCTTTTACTAAAGTATGCGCCCCCTCACCCTCTCTGTGTGTGTGTGTGTGTGTGTGTGTGTGTGTGTGTGTGTGTGTGTGTGTGTGTGTGTGTGTGAGAGTGTTTTCTCAAGGGTCCTCTGGTGCTTGACACTAATATTTATATTGAAAAAAACATAATTTCTGTGACTGAAACTGGAGAGAGGAGATGTGCGTGTGTGTGTGTGTGTGTGTGTGTGTGTTTTGGCAGGAAGTGAATGTGCACCGATGGAGACACACACACACACACACACACACACACACACACACACGAGCACGCCGACGTCTGATTCATCAGGATAATATTGGGCTTTTTTTCATGAAACTCAGCCGGCTCCACCTCTGACCCGACGGACGCTCAGTGTGTGTTGATGTGTACAGCTGACACACTCGTGTCACTGTGTGTGTGTGTGAGTGTGTGTGTGTGTGTGTGTTTATTATTGCGTGAGTGAGTTATGGGAGGAAGGAAAGCGTGGCGTCCAGAGCGGGTGCATTCATCACAGCGGCACTTCATCGCTCTTTCTCCGTGGAGGCGCTCGATGGAACCAGTGGCATGATGGGAAAGGGGGCGGGGCTTACCATGTCCGCCGCTCCTCTGGGAACTCTGTACTCGAAGGCTGTGGAGCCGTCTGCGTCCAGCAGGAGGATCCTACTGGGACGAGTCATCCTGGAGGAGAGACAGCGGACATGTTATTCTATGTTAGAGTACGTTATTCTGCTTTATTGTACATTATTGTACATTAGAGTACATTATTGTACATTAGAGTACATTATTGTATGTTAGAGTACATTATTCTGCTTTATTGTACATTATTGTACATTATTGTATGTTAGAGTACATTATTCTGCTTTATTGTACATTAGAGTACATTATTGTACATTATTCTATGTTAGAGTACGTTATTCTGCTTTATTGTACATTAGAGTACATTATTGTATGTTAGAGTACGTTATTCTGATTATTGTACATTATTTTACATTATTGTGTTTTATGGTACATTATTCTGCTGTATTGTACATTATTGTACATTAGAGTACATTATTGTATGTTACAGTACATTATTCTGCTTTATTGTACATCAGAGTACATTATTCTGCTCTATTGTACATTATTCTGCTGTATTGTATATTATTGTACATTAGAGTACATTATTGTATGTTAGAGTACATTATTCTGCTTTATTGTACATTAGAGTACATTATTGTACATTATTCTGCTTTATTGTACATTATTCTGCTTTATTGTACATTATTGTACATTAGAGTACATTATTGTACATTATTCTGTTTTATTGTACATTATTGTACATTAGAGTACATTATTGTACATTATTCTGCTTTATTGTATATTATTCAGCTGTATTGTACATTATTGTACATTAGAGTACATTATTGTATGTTAGAGTACATTATTCTGCTTTATTGTACATTATTGTATATTATTCTGCATTATTAATTTAGTATTAAACTCGTTATGAAGATAAAAGGTTAAATATCTTGAAACTTTTTGATTTGGCTGCAAAGTATTTACTCAAATGTAGATTTTTAACTCTTTGATCTTCTTCCCTGAAACCCAGACGTGTAAATAAATAAATAAATAAAGTAAACCAGTGACAGCTGCAGAGCTCAAAGAGAGGAAGCAGACCCTGAACGCAGCGTGTACACACACAGGAAGCGGACCCTGAACGCAGCGTGTACACACACAGGAAGCAGACCCTGAACGCAGCGTGTACACACACAGGAAGCGGACCCTGAACGCAGCGTGTACACACACAGGAAGCGGACCCTGAACGCAGCGTGTACACACACAGGAAGCAGACCCTGAACGCAGCGTGTACACACACAGGAAGCGGACCCTGAACGCAGCGTGTACACACACAGGAAGCGGACCCTGAACGCAGCGTGTACACACACAGGAAGCAGACCCTGAACGCAGCGTTACCTCTGGTAGGTGACGGAGAAGGCCAGGCTGCTTCTGGTCAGAGAGAAGCGAGCGCGGGCGACGCCGTTGGAGCTCGGCAACCACGAGTCCGTCACTCCGGTCAACACGGCCACGAAGTCTACGGGGGAGAAAGGGTTGCTTAGAGACATGGATTGCTTAGAGACATGGGTTGCTTAGAGAGTGGGTTGCTTAGAGAAAGGGTTGCTTGGAGACACTTAGCGAAAAGGTCGCTTAGAGAGCGGGTTGCTTAGAGAAAAGGTTGCTTAGAGACACTCAGCGAGAGGGTCGCTTAGAGAGCGGGTTGCCTAGAGAGTGAGTTGCTTAGAGACACGGGTTGCTTAGAGACATTTAGAGAGGGTTGCTTAGAGACACTTAGACAGCAGGTTGCTTAGAGACATGGGTTGCTCAGAGACACTTAGAGAGCAGGTTTCTTAGAGACACAGGTTGCTTAGAGATACATGGGTTGCTTAGAGACACTTAGAGACACAGGTTGCTTAGAGACACGGGTTGCTTAGAGACATAGGTTGCTTAGAGACACGGGTTGCTTAGAGACACAGGTTGCTTAGAGTCATAGATTGCTTAGAGAGACAGGTTGCTTAGAGACAAAGGTTGCTTCGAGACACAGGTTGCTTAGAGTCACAGGTTGCTTCGAGACACAGGTTGCTTAGAGTCACAGGTTGCTTAGAGACACAGGTTGCTTAGAGTCACAGGTTGCTTAGAGACACAGGTTGCTTAGAGTCACAGGTTGCTTAGAGACACAGGTTGCTTAGAGTCACAGGTTGCTTAGAGTCACAGGTTGCTTAGAGACACAGGTTGCTTAGAGTCACAGGTTGCTTAGAGACACAGGTTGCTTAGAGTCACAGGTTGCTTAGAGTCACAGGTTGCTTAGAGACAGAGGCTGTGTTGGGCCTCACCTGTGCGGCTCTCCCCGGGGTCCAGCTCCTCAGAGCTCAGGTAGGATCGGTCGTTGTAGGACTTGTGGAGGTCGTCGTCTTTGTCTTTACTCGACTCCTGAAAATACTCGAAGCCGTCCAGCAGCGAGTCTTTATCTCCTGGAGAGGAGGAAAGACAAGGTTATTAAATATGAAAAACATACTGCTGCATGTTTACAAAGAGCAATAAATAATGAAAACATAATATAATAAATAAAGAGGAATAGAATATATTCTGATAAAATAATGATGATGAAATAATTATATAATAATACATAAATAACAAATAAAAAATACAATATAACACAAATGAGTATAAAATAATGTTGTAATAATAATAAATAATTCATTATACAAAAATATGAATAAATAATATATTATAATACATTAATAATAGATAATGCATTATAACACATATTAATAAATCATATAATAATTAATTAATAATAGATTATGCATTAAAAAAAATATTAATACACAAATAATACAAATATTAAATAGAAAAAAGAAAAGAAAAAATATATATTCTATTAGCTTTAACAGAATTTATTTATAACTTTAATAAAGTAAATCTTAATATTTAAAGGTGTTAAAGAATCATTTTTAAAAGTTTAAATATTTGCAAATAACAAAAATAAGTTTGAAAAGTTCGAGGGACCTTTTTTCTGTCTTGAAACACTAAAACATTTCTGAGCGACTGCGTATTAAAAGATTCATGTTTCTCTTTGAAGTCGCTTCAGGTTCTGGAAGAAAAACGAACCAAAACATTCAGGATAGAGAGACAGAGAGAGAGAGAGAGAGAGAGAGAGAGAGAGAGAGAGAGAGAGAGAGAGAGAGAGAGAGAGAGAGACATCTCTCTCTCTCTCTCTCTCTCTCTCTCTCTCTCTGTGTTTTGCCGTTGAAGCGACGCTGGCTTGAGATCCCAACAATGACCCACTGTGTCCACACACACACTCACACACAAACACTCACACACTCAGACACACACACACACCTTCTGCACCCCCTCTGCTCCACTGGGCACACCCGCAGGCTTCTGGGTAATGTCAGTCTCACGTCTCCCTACTTCACAATGCACGGTATCCTCAGGTGCTCCAGTTATAACACACACGTATATATATACATATATATATATATATATATATATATATATATATATATATATATATATATATATATATATATATATAAACATATATATATATACACACACACACCATTTTTTTCCATCATTGACACAAAAATGCTTTGCTGCCAAAGCGAAGACAAACACACTCAACCTATTCCTCACAAACTTCACCACAACACCCACACACTAACACACACACACATGTACACACATACACACACACACATACACACTAACACACACACACATGTACACACATACACACACACACATACACACACACACACGTACACACACACAAACAGTCCAGGGCCGGTCCACACAGTGCTACATTTACTTTCCATTACCTGACACACGGCGCAGAGAAAAACACCCTGTGTGTGTGTGTGTGTGTGTGTGTGTGTGTGTGTGTGTGTGTGTGTGTGTGTGTGTGTGTGTGTGTGTGTGTGTGTGTGTGTGTGTGTGTAAGTGTCAATGTGTGAATGAGGCTGAATCCCTGTGAGAGGACATGTGTTCATTTGATGTGTGTGAATGGAAAACCGACTGAGCGGCTCCAAATACCCAAAGATGCTTTAAATAAATAAATCATTTATCTTCATTTATTAACACTAGTGTGTAGAGTGTAGCAAATATATCGTCACACACACACACACACACACACACACAGACCTCGTTCTCCCTCCACTGCCTGCGTGTCGTGCGGCCTCTCGCTCCGTTTGTGGATCTTTTGT
Organism: Clinocottus analis; assembly: GCF_023055335.1. Classification (NCBI taxonomy): domain Eukaryota; kingdom Metazoa; phylum Chordata; class Actinopteri; order Perciformes; family Cottidae; genus Clinocottus; species Clinocottus analis. Next base: position 1,996,608 of record NW_027175931.1, on the reverse strand, counting down.
GTCGCGCAATTAAAATAAAACTAAATGTAAAAAGCTGCAGGTTGGAGGTGTGTGTGTGTGTGTGTGTGTGTGTGTGTGTGTGTGTCCTACCTTTCGGGCAGGTCCTGCAGCAGTGTCCCGGCAGCAGGACGGGCTCCTCACAGTCCGGGTCGGGGCAGTCCTGCTTCACGTTCTTACAGTTGACCTTCCCGAACACTTTGCCACGCCGGCCCTTCTGCTGCGAGGGAGCCACACACAGACACACAAAACACACAAAACATCACACATCACAGCCTGGAGACCCACACATACATATGTGTATGTATCGAGAGAGGGAGGAAGCAAACTCACGGTCTCGCAGAGGCACAGGACGCAGTGCATCACCCCGAAGGGCTCCCCGAGGTCGGGATGCCACGAGTCCTCCAGAGAGTAGAAACGACCTCCGAACGAGCATCCTGCAGGGCGAGAGAGACAGAGAGAGAGAGAGAGAGAGAGAGAGGGGAGAGAGAGGGGGGGGGAGAGAGAGGGGGGAGAGAGAGAGAGAGGTTGCTTTAGCGGGAGGAATCCAGCTTTCTGGGAAGGATTGCGTAAGGTTTTTCTCGTGCGACTACAGAGATTTCAGAATGTTTTACGGCGTGTCGGCCGCGCGGCTCTGACAGGCCGAGGCGTCGCGCGCTATTTCCCCGTCATTCCACGAGGAAGTGTGCGTCCATCCCGCGGGACTCGACCCCGCGTCCATCCCCCGTCCATCGTCCAGATGACGCGACCAGGGAGACGTTCACCCACGAGTTGTTCCAGAGTTACAGAGATTTAGATGCATTTTTATGTATTTAAAGTATATTTACAGTTGTTTTTTTCATGAGAACTGGAGTGAGCTCTGGAGTGAGCCAGACCCGCCTGCTTTAAGAAAAAATACATTTAAAAAAAGATCAAATTCCTGAAGCTCCAGGCCGGAGTGTGTAACACAACTCGGCGGTGTTGTGTTGTGTCGTGCGGCGGTAGATACACTACACACAGCGTTTAGTGTTGTTATTACTGCACTAAAAAACATCATAATTGAGTGTTAGTCACGCTGCGTTACTGCAGGAATATTACAGGGGTGAGGACAAACTGCCTGCGTGTACACACACACACACACACGCACACACACACACACACACACACGCTGCTGCCAACCTGGTTCACATTATTCTTTCATTAAAGTGACTGCACACACTTTTTAAAAAAACTCCCAAAAAACAGTTCAGTTGGAGGGAACCGAACCCGTGACTTCTTCTTCTTCTTCTTCTTCTCTTTCTTCTCTTTCTTCTTCTTC
>NW_027175931.1:1965314-1990314 GCF_023055335.1 Clinocottus analis | reverse complement strand
TGCTGATGCTGCTGATGCTGATGCTAATAAGAGGCGCAGTTGTGAAGCTAATGCTGCTGCAACAGGGGGGAGAGAAGGGGAGTAACGGGCCTCTCTCTCTCTCTCTCCTGCATCCCATAGATGCAAATGTTGGCGTCTTGCAGAGCGCACATTGCACACACACACGCACACGCACACACACGCGCGGCCCTGCTCTGCGTCTCCTCGCGCCATCTCTGATTTGTTTTCTGATGTGTGGCAATAATTACTGCAGCAGGCAATTAGCGGCCAGAAGCTATTTCCCCCACAATGCACCGGCTCTGGTGGCTGCGGGGTGTTTGGGGGTGTTTGGTTTGTTTTGACACCTCGGGGTGGGATGAGGTGGGGGAGAGAGAGAGAGAGAGAGAGAGAGAGAGAGAGAGAGAGAGAGAGAGAGAGAGAGAGCGCTGATTACAGGCTGCAGCCGACAATAAAGCGCCTCATGCGGGAGGAAAAGGTGCGCAGGAGATGTGAGGACCCGGATGAGAGAAGCCACAGGATGTGAGGCTTCGTGCTTTATTAATAATACTTCACTTCACTCAATCAAAGCCAAACTTCACACAGATACTCTCAACATATACAGCGATGTTATATCTTAAATTAAGACATAGCAAATATAGTTATGATAGGAAAAAACAACTTTTAATTATACTATATTTTGCAGTATACATATAAATTTCCCCTTTTCTGTGTAGTAACACTTGAACTTATTGTCTCTCAACTTATTGTCCCCCCCCCCCCCCCCCCCCCCCCCCCCCCCCCCCCCCGTCTCTCTCCCTCCTTCTCTTTATATCTGCATCAGGTCTCATTTCTCTTTACTAGAGTTAAATTGCTTCCACACACTTCACCCTGCTAGTTTGTAGATGTGCAGATTGCGCTCACAGCACTTATTTATTGTTTATTAGTTTGTCACTTCCCCGGTAAATACCTCGACCGTGAAGCATCAGCACGCTGCCGGTCTGACGAGCTTCTCTCCTGACTCACCGACCCGCCGACTGGGTTCATGAAACGAATGATGCTGGATGGAAAACTGCTGCTCTGCTCCCATGAAGGCCTCGAGGTGACGTACGGTGTGTTTTCCTGCGTCGAGTGGGAGCCGGCTTCAAGTGCTCATGGACCATATGATCACGGACTGTCTGCCAAACCGAATGTGCAGCACCTCCACCTCAAAGAGACACAAAACAACCTCAAAGAGACACAAAACAACCACAAAGAGACACAAAACAACCACAAAGAAAGATGAAATGTCTACAAACAAACAAAAAGAGATACAAAACAGCGGCAAAGAGACAGAAAATGACATCAAAGAGACACAAAATGACTACAAAGAGATTTAAAACAATCACAAAGAGACACAAAAGAATCACAAAGAGACTAAAAAGAAGACACACAACCACCATGAAGAGACTTAAAATGACAACAAAGAGACGTAAAATTACTACGACTAACAACTGACAAAAAAACTGTGGCACAGAGTGACCGGAAAGGTACACAAAACAACCACAAAGACATTCAGAATGACCACAAAGAGACACAAAACAACCACAAAGAGACACAAAATGACTACAGGGAGATTCAAAATGAGCAGAAAAGAGGCGCAAAGCCTCAGAGAGATGCTAAACGACTACAAAAAGACACAAAACAGCAACAAAAGATGCTTAAAGATCAATAACCCTTGTTGCTGTCTTAAAATATTCATTTTATTCAACACCTGACCAACACATCATGAAAGATGTCTGAGCGGCTGATCCATTCACAGCCTCTCTCTCTCTCTCTCTCTCTCTCTCTCTCTCTCTCTCTCTCTCTCTCTCCTCTCTCTCTCTCTCTCTCTCTCTCTCTCTCTCCCGTTTGAAGTCCTGTTGAGTCCACAGGGGTCGGAGAAGGTCATCGCCGCTCCGAGGCCGACGTCACCACCTGTCCTCGCCGCTCCGTCGACGCCGCTATGGTGTCACCGCTCTCACACCTCGCCACCTCACATCCCCCCCCACGTTTCACACACACACACACACACACACACACACACACACACACACACACACACACACAGGAACGTGCGCACCACTATACTGTATAGGACCCCCCTGCTGTCCGACAACCGTCACACAGAGAGACAAATCAAGAAGTCCCGCTGCTAAAAAAGAAAAAAGGAGAAAGAAAAAAGCCCACCCTCTTTCTCCTCACACGTTCCCATGACAGAGGGCTCTCTCTGGGACTCGATCCCGTGGCGGTGGGGGTCGTTTGGGCTCGCGTCCTGGGGAGAGAGTCAATTGCAGTGTCCCGGGAGGGAAGGAGGGTCACGCAGAGAGCGGCCAAAAGTCCTTCAAGATGAGGAATTAGCCTTTCAAATCACGGGCCCGAAGATCAAAAAAACACCCCCTCCGTTGTGTTCCTGGCGCTCCCATTTGAAGAGCTTCTTTTTCTTCTTCTTCTTCTTCTTCTTCTTCTTCTTCTTCTTCTTCTTCTTCAGCCGTGAGTTTCCTGTCCCGCCTCCGGCCCCCCGGAGGGAGGCGAACCCCGATCTGGACGGGACGCCGAAGAGGAGCAGCGGAAACCGGCCAGCTCCTCGAACTGCCGTACGGTTTTCCTCACCGACTGGAAGGGGAACTCCCCCAGGTGCCGCAGCCGGCGCCCGTCACCGGGTCCTCTGAAGGCTGAGTGCCGGCTGAGGAAGACGTGGGCGGGAGGCGGGAGGCCGCAGCGCAGCCGCAGCCGGCCGTGGCCCAGACCCAGAGCCGGCAGCACGCCGGCCGGGTGGAAGCGCGTGGGCAAGGTGGCGAGGTGCTCCCGGGTCAGAGGGTTGTGGAAGCTCAGGCCGCCGCCGCCGAGGTTCAGGAAGACCCCGAGGCTCTTGAGCTGAGGCGGCACGGAGCGCAGCGGCTCGCGGCTCCCGTCGTACACCGCCGAGAAAGACGGGCCGAGTCTTTCCAGCCACCAGCCGCCAGAACCGTCCAGGGAGCTGACACCTGAGAGACAGGACCAAGAAGACTCACACCCACTCTGGTTGTGTAGAAGTCTATGCTTCATGTGTTAAAGCTGCATTCTCTCTCCTGACCACCAGGGGGCGACTCCTCTGGTTGTATAGAAGTCTATGCTTCATGTGTTAAAAGCTGCATTCTCTCTCCTGACCACCAGGGGGCGACTCCTCTGGTTGTATAGAAGTCTATGCTTCATGTGTTAAAGCTGCATTCTCTCTCCTGACCACCAGGGGGCGACTCCTCTGGTTGTATAGAAGTCTATATAAGTGACTCTACTTCTCTCTTGATGTGTTCCCTCAGTAAACATTGTAAACATGAGTTTATGTCTCAATCTCTAGTTTCTAGTCTTCTTCTATACAGCCTGATGTTCATTTAGTACATTATGGTCTGTTAGAGTCAAACAGACCAGAAAGCAGGGGACGCTTTAGGGGCGGGGCTACAGGGTGATTGATTGACAGGTCTCTTTGCCATTCCTCAGCTATTCTCATATATAGTCCATGCTTTAGAAAAATGATTTGAAATGTGATCCTGTCTTTGGTCAAAATGTTCTTTTTTGATGTAATGTGGCAATACTTTGTAATTTAAACAAATAAATTACAAAAAAAACAAGTCGTTGCGAAAAGTTAAACAAAAGTTCAACAAAAGCTCACTTTTCCAACATTGCTCAACCAATGATCAACGGTGGAATCATTTGGTGGCTTCCATGAGCTATGAAGTTGACGTGTGCGTGCGTATGTGTGTGTGTGTGTGTGTGTGTGTGTGTGTTTGTCTTGCTGACTAACCAACAGCGAGGCTTTCTGGAAGCAATAAGCTCGCTGGCGGCCGACCAACCCAAACAAGCAGCGCTCACCGATCCTGTAGACGGAGCTGTTGCAGACGTCCACCTCCCAGTAGTACTGCCCCCGCGCCACGGCCACGTCGCCGCGCACCTGGGGGAGGGCCGGCGGCGCGAGCCCGGGGTCAAAGGTCGTCTCCCCTCGATAGGTGACGGTGAGGGAGGAGTTGGAAAGATGGAGGGATGGAGGCAGAGACGAAGGGTCCAGAGCAAAACATAGTCCTAGAATAAGAGGGGCGAAGGACGAGTATTTCTTTTAGCGATCTACACAATCGTCATGTCGTAGAGGTGAAAGCACGTTTGGTGTATTTATTTTATCCTGACCGAAGACGGAGCGCTCCATCTCCTCCTCTCGCAGGTCGACGGCGCCCTCTTCTGGTGCTGCCGGGCAGCTGCAGCCTGGGTGAAGGCGTTCATGTTCACGGATCACAAAAGGTTCGTTGTGAGAAGCCGAGAGGCCGAAGAAGACGTTGCTGCACTCACCGTGCTAAGTACAGAAAGACACAAGAGAAGAACCAGAGACACATGTTGCCTCGAATGACAACGTGTTTCATGAAACGAGTACAGTAACACGAGCTGTTTGGTTTACGTAACACACACTCAACACTCACGGGAGTTTGTGGGGAAAATGTGCTTTTGTTTAAAGAGAAATTAGGTTCAGTCGCAGTTGCGATGCTGAAAATGTTAATTTCTTGCCACTCTCATGTGTCTGTGAGAGGCGTTTAGCTTAGCTTAGCATAAAAACTAACTTGAAGCAAGGGGGAACAGCTATTATTTTAATTATGGATTAATCCGCTGAAGCATTTTAAAAAAAAATGTTGAAATTTTGTTTTACAGTAAAAACTTACATGCAAATTAATGATTTGCAGTCAAAGTTTTAGAATTTTAAACATAACAATTTGACAGTTTTTAGCTCCACAAAAGTAAATAAGAAATAAACAAGTTAAATATTTATAAAAGTCAATAAACAGAATCTGAAAGAGTAAATAAAAACATTGCTTACAACACACTATAGTACAGTTGTTAGTCAAATTAAGGAGATTTAAAAGTGTAAAATAATAATACAGAATCTACTTCGTAGGCATATTTCTTATTATTACAACTCCATCTTATTAAATTGTAAATTGTATCTGTTAAAACAGCAGCTAAGCTGCCAGCTTGATAATTGTGACTATAAAAATATGTTTCTTTTAAATATTATTTTGAAAGTACATCATCTAAAGAGTACTAAAGGGTACTACAGAGTGTTGGGGTGCTAGACATGTATTTGATATCCTTACATTCTCATATTTATTACATATTCTTGACATTTAATCTAGTTATGACGGCTAAAACGTTTCCATCGCCTCACATCCAGACTGCTGGTTGGGTCTCTTTACCTGCAGATGCTGAAGCTCACCTCCAGAGGCTCCTCCCCCCCTGCCGGCCTCCCCGCCGACACCCACCGGATGCGTTGGGAGGCAGGAAGTGGCAGAGGACCAGGTCCAGCAGGGCAGCTCCACGGGGTGTCGGCAGCACGGGCACGGCACCGAGCAGACCGCCGGGCCGCGGCGGCGGCGGCGAGGCGGACATGACCTCCGCCCCTCTGCGGCGGCTATACAGCCGGCGCACATGGCGTGGGAGCACGGCAGGACCAGGACGACGTCGCACGCCCGGCTGCAGGCCGGGCAGAGAGAGAGCGGCTGCAAACAATCCTCTTCCTCGTCAGACTTCACCGCGTCCACACCCAGAAGCTGCCCGGGTCTTCTCCAGGCACACGGCGGCCTCACCGACATTTACTGACGGCTAAATGCATTCTTTAACGCCTTGAACTGTGGAAGCAGTTTTGTCCCCAGACCTCCTTTTCCTTGCGTTTGAATCGTCGTAGAAACCCCAAATTAATTCCAATACTTGTGTTTATTGAATGTATTTGTTCAGCGAAAGTCTTGGGAAAAAAATGTACATCTGCAAAAAAATCACTTTTAAAAGATATTTTGATCGTAACTATGAACATCCAGCGTGATGTGAGCCAGATTCCCCAAAAATGCCTCCTGGAGCGTCAATAAGACACCTTTTTGGAAAGATTAGGACCTAAAGAATCAGAATCTGCAACAACAAACGAAGCCTTGGCCTGTTAGGAAGGAGTTTCAGTCCAAAAACTGTGTCGTTTGGTTAAAAAATACCTATTTTATCCCAAAATATTGTCTGAATGGGGCATGCTGGGACTTAAAATTTCCAAAAAGGTTAAATACCGCTCCTTTACTTTCTCACATCTTGTCTCGTGAAAAAAGTCAGCAAAGTAAAGCTCTTTGTCCACATGTTGCCTCAGACGTCCAGTTCAGACAAAGACCCCCCGCCAAAAAAATAAAACCACATTTCTGTTTATTCCCAATATGCAGACGATACACGGCTGTTTCTGTCAAACTATCATTTCAGGCCTCGGTCCGCATAGAAGCAGCATCCATTCACAAAGAAACAGAAACACGAGGGCCACGTCGTATGGTGCAGATAGCCAACATTCAAAGATGTTCTAGTGAGGACAGATGTCCCACTCGTACCTTTTCTCTCACAGACTGCAGAACGCTGTTGAACAGAAATGAGGAAATCCTGCTGTTGTGTTGTTACGCTCCGTCTCCTGGCTGACGACTGCGGGTGAAATACGTTGAAATGGACCGAGAGCAGATAAAAGAGAGAGAGAGAGAGAGAGATAGAGAGAGAGAGAGAGAGAGAGAGAGAGAGAGAGAGAGAGAGAGACAGAGAGAGACAGGAGCCCAGCCTCTTTTAGGTACTCATTGCTTGGTGTTGCCATGGTAGTGGCTCTTCCCATAGACACGCACAATGACAAGAGGCAACGTGCACACACACACACACACACACACACACACACACACACACACACACACACACACACACACACACACACACACACACACATATGTTTTAACAAAGAACTCATTACTGCCGTGAGCACGAGCACCGTCTGGTGAGAAGGAGGCGGCTCGTTGTAGCCGGATCTGAGGTCAGCGTGAGGAGGGCCGAGCAAAGAAAACCTAAAAACAAAGCCCTCCATTGTTTACCTCTAGTGGTCAGTGGAACATGAAGCATAGACTTCTATACAACCAGAGGAGTCGCCCCCTGGTGGTCAGGAGAGAGAATGCAGCTTTAACACATGAAGCATAGACTTCTATACAACCAGAGGAGTCGCCCCCTGGTGGTCAGGAGAGAGAATGCAGCTTTAACACATGAAGCATAGACTTCTATACAACCAGAGGAGTCGCCCCCTGGTGGTCAGGAGAGAGAATGCAGCTTTAACACATGAAGCATAGACTTCTATACAACCAGAGGAGTCGCCCCCTGGTGGTCAGGAGAGAGAATGCAGCTTTAACACATGAAGCATAGACTTCTATACAACCAGAGGAGTCGCCCCCTGGTGGACAGGAGAGAGAATGCAGCTTTAACACATGAAGCATAGACTTCTATACAACCAGAGGAGTCGCCCCCTGGTGGTCAGGAGAGAGAATGCAGCTTCAAGGCTTTTGTTTCACTTTTCAGACCCAGAGCTTGACCTCTGAATGATTCATTCTTGCTCATGAATGAATCATTCATGTTTTCAATTTCTTCATTCATTGTTATCTACCTAAGGCAACCAAGTAGTAGTAGCAGTAATAGTAGTAGTCGTCGTAGTACTAGTAGTATTATACAGTCCATGTTTAGTCCGGCATGACATGTTGTAACTGTTGGCCCTGTGCGGGTCCACATGGTGCCTCTCGTGTCTTATTTGCGTTGAGCATCCGGAGTCAAACATTAACTTTGTGCTAAATCAAATATGAAAAGAGCCTCCAATGAGTCACGGTTTGACTCATGACACACGTTCATAAAACCATCGCCACACAGCCGCTTTAAAGAGAAAGAAAGCAGCCGGATGGGGTTCTAACCGGACCTGAGATTCTGGACTTCTGCTTGAGTTTCAAACCCAGTGAATGGAGTTTCAAATGGCGACGCAATGATTTATTTTGCAGCGTCCGTGTCCTGAGCTCATTTTCCGGGAAGCTGAATGGAAGGAAGATGCACGTCGACGGACCACAGCTGAGGCACACCATGCACCCCGGATCGGGTTATGGCTTATAGCAGTAAGTTATGGACTCCTTTCCTTCGTTATCACAGCTCTTATTCACAAAGAGGGGGGGTCAGGTGTCAATGTCGGTTTTTTCAATGCTTCCAGTGGTGTAAATGTGTCGCTCGGATGTCAAATAACATGCCGTAGAGATCAATATGGCTGTGATTTGAGGCCTCACCGCTCCATATAAGGACAACGTCGTGTCCGATTGTGTGGTTTTGGAGCACCAGCTAATCGTGTGGGTGGTGCGCGATGTGGAAGCATTCATCAGGTCACATCGGGAACATGTGATTCCAACCATCGAGCAGGAGTTGGACCGAGGACAAAGTAAACAAAAAGGGTGGGCGGGTATGGAGAGCAAAATGCAGGTCAGGTGAAACAAAAAGAGTTGATTCAAGATGGCAGCCGCTCAGCCGTCTCCTCCTTGCGCTCCCCAAGGACTCCTGCTGCTGCTGATTGGAGCGATTCTCTCGGTTCGGGCCCGACCCGCCGACTTCTGGTGCAACCGCCAAGCCAGGAAAAACATGGAGAACGTGATTGAGGGGCTGAGCGCAGACGTGGTGAGGATTTAAGGAAAAGTACACTTCTGTGCAAAAGCAGTCTATCAAAAGTACGTCGAATTGTGTTTGTTTGTGTGTGACAAAACTTTGTTGTTGCACTCAGGCCACCTGCGTGGGTGCAGACACTCTGCCCTCTCCGGTCCAGCTGCCATGTGTTTTGGTGCACGCAACAGAATGGGCAAATAAGACCGTGAGTATACCTGACATCCCAATCAGTTGCCAAAACCAATGGCTTGTATGGATTTTTTCAGTTTTGGGTGGAAAACTACGAAACTCTGTTTAAAGTGCAGTAAAATGTGGTACTTTGGTTGGTATTTCACATGTAAATATGTGATTCACAAGCAAAACATTTCACTTTTCATCTGCAAATTATCAACATGGTGCCGAACATCAAGCAACGCTCTATTCAAGAGGAAAGTACACTTTCCCCACGTGTAAAATATCGACATGAAAACACAACAATGCAACAGATTTCTTGGGTTAAATTCAGAAGAGACCGTTCCTCTACGAACATTATACTTTGAGGGCTTTTATTGTGAAAGGTAAAAACCAAAAGAGACTCTGCTGTCTTGGGTCAAACTACATTGACAGCCGTGATTGGTCGATGGCTTTATTTGTGCCAACTGATTTTGATTATACATTTTATTTTAAGTTCTGTTATATCAGGTCAAATATTACAAATCAAGAAAAAAAATAGGAGAAAAATCCCCACTAGAGAAACAAAAACATGTTAGGTATCAAATTAAAGATAAAAATCAGGGCTACAATAATATATAATCCTGATGTACAACCTCTAAACACAACTCAAACACTAAACAGGGTTAGGAGTTAAAGCGCCGACAGCTCAGAAAAATCGTTAAATGGAAATAACGTGACTTTTTTGTCGCGTGATATTTGCTCGAAGGTACTCTTGACAAAAACAACAGTTTGCAATCTTGGCATGAAAACCCCTGACTCACAAGCAGAAGGTGCAGGTACTAAACCGATCTGGTTTCTCAGAAACACCTTGACGCTTGTGGGCGTGTGCTCCTCAGCTGCAGCAGAAGCGTGCCGAGGTGCTCGAGGCCCTGCGGGTGTTTCGAGAAGGCGTGCGGGCGGCGAAGAGCCAGTCCACGTCCGAGTGTCAGACCTCGGTGCTGGAGAGACTGGAGCGGCACATCGCTAACTACCTGGCTATCGTCGCAGGGCTTCACATCCGGGTGAGACGCACCAACAGGAACATGAACTTGAACTTGAACATGGACGCATGTTTGTCCAGTGCATATTCAATAAATTCTGCCTTTGGGCCCCTTGTAGGACGGCTCAACGACACCATCTCCCCCTGCAGGGCAGACCTGTTCCAGCATGAGCTCCACCAGTAAATTGCTGAAGAATTACGGGAACCTGCTGAAGGGAAAGCTGGACCGCCTCGCCGTGGACCTCAGGGACCACGCCATGGACCAAGGAGACCACGCCGTGGACCTCAGGGACCACGCCGTGGACCAGGGAGACCACGCAGTGGACCAAGGAGACCACGCCGTGGACCAAGGAGACCACGCCGTGGACCAGGGAGACCACGCCGTGGACCTCAGGGACCACGCCGTGGACCAGGGAGACCACGCAGTGGACCAAGGAGACCACGCCGTGGACCTTCGAGACCACGCCGTGGACCAGGGAGACCACGCCGTGGACCAGGGAGACCACGTCTCCAACGTGGAACAAGGGACGACCGCGACCGAGGAGCGCTGCAGCTAAGCTAACCAAGCTTATCCACCCGATAAGAAAGGACCTGGATACGGAGGAGGGAATTATTACTTGTTTTCCAACACTTATACTGGAAACAACTGACTCAAAACCAGTCAGTGGTTTTGAAAGCCAACGGAGCGAACAGTCGTTTTGAGTTGAATGTCTCACAAAAAAATGCCATTAGGAGTGATGGTTTCTTTTATATGTTGTCGCCCTTTAAGCCCTAACTCTCACCCCTAATCCTATTTATTGTTTGAGTTGTGTTTAGAGGTTGTATATAGGGATTATACAGTATTGTAGCCCTGATTTTTATGTTTAATTTGATACCTAGCATGTTTTTTTGGCGGATTCATGCCATGTTTTTTCCTTTTCGGGACCCTTTTTAAAAGTGTTGAAACTGAGAGACGGTCAAAGTAAAGTTAAAACATTTACGCTATAACTTGCTCGGCTCAGTTTTAGCAGGGAAACTGGACATACGCTAAATACACCGACGCCATTTTGAATGTTTTTCGGTGCAGCACTTATGCAACAGATAAGGTTAGCTAACGTTAGCTAGTAGCAGAGCTTTTCTCCATTGGTGGAAAAGACACAACGAGGGTTTTGCTCGTGTTTTGCTTCTGTTTTTAATATCTCTTTGTTTTTTTTTGGTCACGTGGAGCAGATTTCCTTCGTGATGGTGATAGACGTGGCTTGCCAAAGAGCTGCAGCAGACTTTGTGTTTACTGTACTGCTAACCGGGGAAAGTGCACTGGAGGGCTTAGCACCAGAACATTTCACAAACATGACTTCAGGGTCCTTCAAGCGAAACTAATCCATCTGGAATGATGTTGTCATGCCTTGGCTTTAAGTCAGACCTCCCTACACTCATTTGTTTCCATGTGAATCTATTTTTGTAACGTACACCAGAGTTTAAGTGAGCTTAGTGTGGGTGGTGCACTTTGTTGGCTTTACTTGCAGTGTCTGAGCAAAGTTTGTGGTTGTAGCGCCACCTGTGGTTGGATTAGCGGAGTCTCATCTCTTCCTCGTCTTCATGTTTGGGTGGCAAACTGGTAATTTTATATTCAGTTACCTTCATATTTGATTTTAATAGCTCATCTTTTGAGAAAAAAGAGAAGGTAAAGAAACATTTAAACATATATTTGTGGATTTTGTCAAAGGGCCAGTGTGTAGCATTTTAGGCTATTAATCAGGAGAAATATATAATATAACTTTTTTAGCAGTGTATAATACCTGAAACTTAAGAGTCGCTGTGTTTTGTGTGTTGTAATTTTCAAAGATGTCTGAATGTATGTACAGTATATACGGTGTGTGCGTACAGAGAGTTAATTTGTCTGTATTACTTCTTTTTTTTAGATTTTTTAAACATGTATGATATATATATATGTATGTAATTCCTGCAAAATCCTTGTCAGACTCTGATAGTGAGACTCTGTTACGTGTGTTAATATATTATTTATTTTCCGAGGAGGATTGTTTGGGAGGCGGGCATCGCACTGTTCTGCATCATGTGGATCTTTTAAAAAAATGTTTTTTATCAGCAACAGTTTTCCAAACTAAAAGGCAACCAGAGCAATGACATCATTCTTTGAGAGTACAGAAGTGAAAGAAGATTAGGAGCATGTTGGTTTTGGTCGAATGTGGATTTCCTATAATTTCATTGAGCCATGCAACATGCCAAAAATAAATAAATACTGAGTTTTTATTACACTGGACGGTTCACTATATATATCGGTCATCAAAAGTGTTAAAAAATGACTACATTAATTTTTTTATACATTTATTTTTTTTAAATTCAATACATCTTTTTGATTTTTTAAGCGTTTGTCTGCACTTTAATGCAGTAAAAGAATGCAGTGATCTGATTGGTCCAGCCAACACGACCATATGACCGAGAGCAACAGGCCGAAAAATAAATGGCCTCGAAAAGAAAGAAAAAAAGATTAGTCAAGCTTGTTAGCGAAAGCCATAACAAAACCGGAAACACCTGAATTTGCCTTAAAAAAAAAAAAGGAGGTATTTTGTATGCGTAAGTGTTAATAGTATGTCTAGTACTGGGATTATATTTGCATATTTATGTTGAAATACATTCTTAATTCATTGAAATAGATTCAGAATAATTACACATTTTGAACCAGCTAATCAGCAGCTTTTATACTGAAGGTCAACACCGGAAGTTGTATTCGCCATTGTTTGGATTGACGGTTGTAAGTCACATGATATTCTTTTCAGATTTGAGAGCCACATAGGCTGCACTCGGACAGTTTGTGTTGATTTTTTTTAGCATATTTTATAATATTTTCTTTTTTTAACTACTACATGTTACGGCTGCTCATTTTGAGACGAGGTTTTATAATAAAAACAAAATAAAATGTTTTAATCCGTTATACTTTCTTAACGGTCGCTAGGTAACGGTATCAGTACGCGTCACTAAGTTCCGAGATAATAAAAAAACATATACAGGAAGCGTTTATGAACGCGCTCAACTTGTCAGTCCCTGACAGCGCGCGCGGGGCTCGCGAGGAGGAGGTCAGGTTTCACGATGACGGAGCGGACCCCTCTTCTCCACTACCGGCTCTCCACCAGCGTCAATGAATCCGAGCCGCGGTGCCCTGCGCCCGGGCAGGCCCCGGCGCAGCACCCGGGCAGCCCGCGGCAAAAGTCCGCCCAGCAGCGGCAGCCCCAGAAGCTCTCCATCTTCTTCGGCGTGGTGATCCCGACCCTGCTGTCCATGTTCAGCGTGGTGGTGTTTCTCCGAATAGGTGAGCGCCGGTGACGCCGGATGTGTGCTTAAATCACTGCTCATCTTTGTGTGGGCTTCCGAACAACAGCGCTACGCCAAACCCCATTCACAATTATGACATTTTAATGGTAACTTGTTTTTTGGGAAGGTTTTGTGGTTTATAACACAATTATTACTTATTTTAAGTAGGTATTGTTGATTTCGGCATGCAATTAATGAATCAAATGTGGCTAGTTTCAGTAATTTACACTTTTGAAGTGTGCAATGAGTTCGACATGCAAGCCATTAATCATGTTTGGCTTGTTTCACTAATAGCAGAGCCAGGCCAAGCCCTATTGAAAATTATGATATTTTAATGGTAACTTGTTTTTTTTGGAAAGTTTTGTGGTTTACAACTCAACTATTACTTTTTTTAGTATGTATTGTTGAATTCGGCTAACTGGTCATTCATTAAGTGTGGCTTGTTTCAGGAGCATACACTTTGAAAGTGTTTAATAGAGCTACGCCAAACCCCATTCAAAACTATCAAATTTTAATAGTAACTTATCTTTCCTGAAAGTTTTGCGATTTTTAACACAACTATTACTTGTTTAAACCACGTATTGTTTAATTCGGCATGCAAGCTATTCATTAATTGTAGCTTGTTTAAGAAACATACACTTTTAAAGGGTTGAAAAGAGCTACTCCAAACCTAATTTAATATGAACATTTGACTGTAAAGTTTTGTGGTTTATAACATAACTATGACTTTTTGTTGTTGTTGGAATTGTTAAGTTTGGCACGCAAGCCATTCATCAAGTTTGGCTTGTTTCACTAACAGCAAGTGTTCAACAGAGATACGCCAAACCTCATTTAAAATTATGACAATTTAATGTTACCTTGTTCGTCAGGAACGTTTTGTGATTCATGACATAGCTATGACTGTTTTTCAGTAGGAATTGTGGAATTTGGCATGCAAGTCATTGATCAAATTTGGCTTGTTTTCAGTAACAAACACTTTTAAAGTGTTTTTCTTTCTGAATCTCCTCGAGGACACCACCTGAGCCAGTTCAATAAGTTTGATTTTATTGAACTAAAGTTGTGCTTGAGGACGTTCAAAGGTGACGAAAAATAAATCATTGAAAAAGAATATCCCTTATAATTCCCCTCATTGATCCAGTGCAGTTCGTGAACGGGATTTGTGCGAAGAAGATTAATTATAGAGGCTTTTAAAAGCTTTAAAGGTCACGTCAATGACCTCAGGTTTTATACGCACCTGCACTCAAACCAATGCCCTATTAATTCTTTCTTACCAATTTGAGAGCAACCTTTTTGTGCGTTGCTTGATTGTATCGCCAGTTAAACGCACAGGATATATCTGTCTTTATTAGACTTGTATTCCTTACATTAATTCCCTCCACATCACACACAGTTTACCTACTTAGTTCGCTTGTCGAGCTCCAGGCGAAGATACACAGACTCAGAGAAGCTGTCGCATTTCTCCTCAAAGTGTTATTAATTGTAGAAAAAGCGTAACATGCTGGTTTTGTACAACTTCATTCAGAGGAAGGCCCTCCAGCTTTTCATCACGGAGTAACGACGCGTAACTTCAAGGTCGGAATTGCAGAGACAAGTCCGTTTGTTCGATGTCGAGATCACAAAAAAACTTCTGCTTTCACGGGAAAAATGTGTGTAATCGTTATGCCACGCAATCCACACTTTTCACATTCCTGCTGTCGAAGCATTACCAACAAAAATAGAAGCACTTACAACCGGGAAGCACCCAAAAAAAGCCCTCCAGCATCTGATATAAAAGTTCATTTTCTCTTCAATCTGATGTGACTTCAAGATATTTGTGTGTTTGTGTGTTTCTCTCCTTGTTTCCTCCAAGTAGTTTTTTCACTCTCCCTTCCTTATTCCCCCCACGGTCTTGTGAGACGTCAGCTGACACACACACACACACACACACACACACACACACACAGGAGGACTTTAGAGCTACTATTCTCACATGCTAACATGCCGCGCAACACAGGAACCAGCTGCAGTTTCACTGAGGGATGTGAAACTTCTGTGAAAGGACTCGTGTGCTTGTTGGCTTTTGGTTGACATTTTGAGTCACCTTTGATACCAAAAATGTGACATACAAAAAAAGATAAAAAGCTTTATTCATATTCCTTCGAAAGTCTAGCAACATTGTGTCCATTTCCACCCGAAAATGGAAGTTTATTTTGAAAAAATATGGCCTGTAGCGCGCAGTCTTTTCAAAATCAGCCTCCGTTTTCACGGGAAACGACTCCGTTACTTTCAGGAATGGTCCCTTGCGTCATATTTTCTGCAATAATCCAAAATCCCCTGTGGTTTCTGCGGAGGGGAACCGGTGCGGCGCTCACTTCCTGCTCGGTCGTACAGAAACTCCTGCAGCGCTCTGGAGTTCCTGAATTCAAAAGTTACTGTAAAGTGGGAAATTGGACTTCCCTCTTAGTCGGCGGGTTCCCAGGCCGACGTTCTGCTTTCAGCCGGCTGATCGCTGGTTTCGTTGGTTTGTTTTGTCTGACCAGGATTCATGGTGGGCCATTCCGGACTGTACCAAGCCATCGCCATGCTGCTGGTGGCCTACTTCATCATCTGCATGACCGTGCTGTCGGTCTGCGCCATCTCCACCAACGGAGCCCTAGACGCCGGAGGGGCCTATTGTATCCTCTACATGCACACACACACACAGACACACACACGCACACACACGCTACCCTACATCACGTGACAAGGTGTGTCTTTGTTTATGGGAGTGTGATGTGTGATGGAGCATTGTGTATGTGCGCCTGATCTGTTCATTATTTCAATAGAGTCAGTGTTGTTTATCACTCAGGACAGCCCATCATCATCATCATCATCATCATCATCATCATCCTCATCCTCATCCTCTTCAGTTAAAATACATGCCTTACATTAAACAGCTTCGTCTTCTCGGCATTCAGCTTTCGCAGTAGCAACTTCTTGCCTTTTTTTTATATTATTAAAAGAAGTGAATCATTAAACTTAGTTTTAACTTTTTGAGTTGTATATTAACTTCTTTCCGCCGTGTTCCAATTCCTTCTGGTTCTGCTTTTTAAATCTCTATTTAAAGCGCCGAGAGGAAGCCGACCTTTAGCTCTGCCGACACACCTGGACGCTGCAGTGGTAAAAGGGGCCTTGCTCAAGGGCACCTCGGTGTTGGCAATGAGGGAGGGGCCACTGGTTGGTTTACACTTTCTCCACCTGCATTTATCCTGCTGGTCCAGGTGGGGGGGATTGAACCAAAGACCTTCTGGTCACGAGTTCCCTCCTCTAATCTTTTTTTTCGGCCAACACTGCCAATGCCCACTGCCCAGATACCCTTAAAGGGACAGTACGTATGTAGGATCAGTAGGTAGGAAAATACAACGAATCTCAGGTTTCAGGCGACTGTACGCCAATGAACACATAGTTGATGCTCACAGATCCCCCAAAATGCAACACGCCGGCGTCTTTTGGAGAGTAAGACGAGAAACTCCACTTGCATAAGATCGGTGGCTCGAATCCCGGCTCCTCCAGTCCATGTCGATGGGAAGACATTTGACCCCCGAATTCCTCCCGTTAGCTAGTTGGTCTGCCGGGCCAGAAAGGCGCTATAACAGATATGCATCTCCTCATGACGTAGCCGTCAAGGTCCTAAACGCTCCTCGAGTTCCATCAGGGCAGAAACACAAAAAGGTACCGACGAACTCCTTTGACCCCTTCGACCTGAACTCCCCCCTCAGACATGATCAGCAGGGCGTTGGGTCCCGAGTTCGGCGGCAGCATCGGCATCATGTTCTTCCTGGCCAACGTGTGCGGCAGCGCGCTCTTCGTGCTCGGTCTGGTCGAAGCCATCATGGACACCTTTGGAGTGCCGGAAGGTGAGTTTCATTTCGGCAACATTTACGTAGTCGTAAGTTATGTTGAAATCACGGAAAAGTCCAATTTCACAGCAGAAGAAAGTCTTGTATTGTTCAGTGACTGACTGCGTGGAATCAGGGAGAGAATCGGAGGTCTGGATGCAGAACGTGAAACAACGTCTCCACTGTTCACTTCATGTCTGTGGAGAATCACTCCTTTTAGACTTTTTAAAATAGTGCGCACACACGGTTGCCAACGCACGCCTGCACACGAACGCACACAGACTCACACAGACCTACACACACACACATACGCAAACGCACGCCTGCACACAAACTCACGCATGCACGCACGTACACCTCCCCACACACACACAACGACGCACACAGGCCTGCAAATTCACACCCGCACACGAATGCACACAGACACATACAGACACACACAAGAGCGCACACACACTCATGACATTATGCCCTCATGACATCATGCCCTCTTGACATCATAACATAATGACATCATGACCTCATGCCCTCCTGACATCATAACATAATGACCTCATGACATCATAACATAATGACCTCCTGACATCATGACCTCATGCCCTCTTAACATCATGCCCTTATGACATCATAACCTCATGACCTCATGCCCTCCTGACCCCGTGACGTCTTCCCCGCCTCCAGACGGGTCTGCGGTGGTCTCTTCCTACCAGGTGCTGCCGTCGGGCTACTGGTGGTCTCTGCTGTACGGCACGGGCGTGGCCCTGCTGTGCCTGCTGGTGTGCCTGGTGGGCGCGCACATCTACGCCAAGGCCACCTTCGTCATCTTCCTGGTGGTCATGTTCGTCCTGGGCACCGTCTTCGTCAGCTTCTTCGCCGTGGCGCCGCGCACCGTCCTGCTGCCCGCCTTCAACCACGCGGCCAACGGGACGGGCTTCCCCACCACCGCCAACTTCACCGGCTTCAAGCTGGACACGCTGGTGGGGAACCTGTGGGGTGAGCAAGCTGACCAACATGTCAATACCCAGCATGCCCACATCAGACACTGTTTTGGCATAAAATGAGTCATTTTTCCATTTTTGAACCGAACGACACAGTTTTTTGACTAAACATCCTTCCTAACATGCCAAAGCTTTGTTGGATTGTGATTTTTGTTGCATGTTCTGATTCTTTAGGTCCTAATCTTTCCAAAAAGGTGCC
Organism: Clinocottus analis; assembly: GCF_023055335.1. Taxonomy (NCBI): domain Eukaryota; kingdom Metazoa; phylum Chordata; class Actinopteri; order Perciformes; family Cottidae; genus Clinocottus; species Clinocottus analis. Next base: position 1,972,290 of record NW_027175931.1, on the reverse strand, counting down.
TTATTAGTATGTTGGTTGTTGTTAAGGCCCTGAAGCATACAGTTTGAAACACTCAGGGACCGCTCGAGGAGGCATTTTTGGCGAATCTGGCTCATAGCTTCTTTTTTTTAATATACATTTTCTAAAAACAATCATATAAAATAACACAAGTATACCATACAAGTACTGCAACACGGGGAACAAGAGGTGCAGAAGGCTTTAAGCTATGCATTGGACAGTTTCACCGCTTCCTGTCCATTATCAGGAAATAATGGACGTCCCTTACTTCCTGATAATGGACACCTCGGAGCGCTTTACCACTCAAAGCGCTGTTCAGCTTCTAACTAGTTCATCTACAGTGAAGGCTTATTGTTTCGTTGTATTGGAGGAACCCTCACGAGATGATCACAGCACAGGGTGTGAGGTTGGTGGTGCGAAGAAACCGCTTTTGGAAATGGAAGAAGACTAAACCCCAGAAATACCTCCATACGGTGTCAGAGGTCGTTTTCTTCTTCTACTCGTCCTGTGAAAAGTCTCAAGAGTAGAGGCTGACCTCTGGTGGAGTGTGCTGTGCATCACATCCACACGGCGTCATTACAAGCAGAGCAAACCACAAGAACACGATCCCTCACCGGCTTGAACCCGAGCCTCCGTGTTGCCTCCTGATTGATCTCTGAATAGACGCTGCGCTCGCTCTCTCCGGTTCTTTCATGTCCACGGGGGCTTTGTCCATTCGCTCCGGTCCGGTCGCAGGGATTTGTGCCCCGAGCGCATGACGGCTGAGCTAATTGGTGTGACTCGAGCTCACGTGAGAGCTATTACAGCCCGAGATGGGAAAAGTCCAGAGGAGAAAGAAAAAAGGAAGTCGACGTGTTTACGGTTCAAACCCTCGGAGGCTTTCTGAAGATCATTCCATACTATGTTTACTCACACACACACACACACACACACACACACACACACACACACACACACACACACACGCATGTTTCCTCCTGATAAAATAAAAGCCTCCTGATGCGCCCCCCCACCCCCCCCCCCCCCACCCCCTCACAGCCGACTACAGCGTGGACTACACCACCAACACCATGATGACCTTCGCCACCGTCTTCGCCGTCATGTTCAACGGCTGCACCGGCATCATGGCCGGCTCCAACATGTCAGGTCAGTGTGTGAGTGTGTGTGTGTCTTGATTATGTGTGTGTGTGTGTGTGTGTGGACACACAGTGAACCTGTCTGACCCCCACCAGGTGACCTGAAGAACCCGAGCTACTCCATCCCCCGTGGAACCATCACGGCCGTCATCTTCACCTTCATCATCTACAACATGCTGAGCATCATGGTGGCCTGCTCCTGTGACCGGTCAGCCACGCACACACACACACACACACACGCACACACGCACACACACACACACACACACACACACACACACACGCGCACACACACACACACACACTCACGACTCGTGCAGCGTAATCCACACAATACAGCAAAGTATTCCTCTCATCAAGTGTTAGCATGTAGCTAACACTTGTTAGCATCAGGGCCACACTTTAGTGTCTTCACTTCACTTCTCTCTTGAGGTCGTAGCGGTCAAGTCTTTACCTTGATGTTTCTTTCTGTTTATTTGTCCTCCCTCTCTCGCTCTCCCTCCCTCTCTTTCTCTCTCTCCGTCTCGTTCTCTCCATCTTCCGCTGAGTGCCAGAGTTCAGTATTGATGTAGCTCCAGCGCTAGTGTTGCCAAGGTGTTAAACTGACATGACAGCGCTATAAAAGAGCATCGGGGATCAATAGCGCCATCATTTACCGCGCCGCGGCATCCGCCTACCACACACACACACACACACACACACACACACACACACACACACACACACACACACACACACACACACACACACACACACACACCTCTGCAGCGCTTTGTCCCCAGAGTCTTAATCACAAGCGCTACGTTGTGGTGTTGTGGTGTTGTTGTGGTGTTGTGTGTTTACAGTTCAGCTGAATGAAAAGTCAGAAAGCAGACGGATACGAACTTCTGTGGTTATTAAATATAATAATGAAGTTAGAGCTAAATCAGCAGGCTGGACCCCCCCACCCTCACATCACATGACAAGGTCCTGTGAGTGTGTGTGTGTGTGAGCGAGTGTGTGTGCGATGGAGTTTGTGCGAGCAAGTGCGTATTTGCGCCAGCGTGTATGCGTGTGTGAGTGTGTACGAGTGTGAGTGTGTGTGTGTGTGTGTGTGCGAGTGAGTGTGTGTGTGTGTGTGTGTGTGTGTTTTGCAGACTCAGTGTAATCGGGTCACGTTGCTGCAGTAAAAGAAATGGATACATTGTAGTTGTTGCTACATTCTATAGATTGAAGGAGTTCATATCTTCACGTAAACAACAGTTGTTTACTGTTGTATCGATGCTGCATAGGATCTATGGACGACCTTTAACCCCTGGAAAGGTTACGCTAAAAACAAGAAACAGTTGAAACAGTGAGCTGAAAGTCAGGGATTAAATGTTTGATACGTGTAAATGCTGCAAACTAAACATTAGACCTGTGGCTAAGCCCCGCCCCCCTGCTCCCTGCACTGTCACTCATGCGTAGCATAGACATGCTATCACGGCATGTGACACCGCGTCATGTGTTCGTAAGAGAAAGAGAGAGCGAGAGAGAGAGAGGGCGTGTTATTGGTTTCACGCTCTCTCCCTCTCTTATCTCCGGACGCTTCGGGGTCGTTCGGTTTATTGGCTCCGATATGAGCGTTATCTTTACCGGCTATGAATGTAGAATAATTTCTGGGAAGCGCGAGTGAAAAAACCCGACGGCGTTTCCTTGTTGTGTTTGCGTTCGTGTCCACATGAAGGCCAGCATGTCAGCGTTCCTGTGAGAAAACAAGAGGAGAATATCATTATGATAATCTCTTTATCATCGTGTTCCTCTGGAGTTGCTTTCATCCTGGTTTCAGACGTTTCCTGCAGAATTCTCTTGTTTCATGTGATAATAAAAAATAAAAAAAACCCAAATACATTTTCATTCAGCTCTGTTTCCCGCTCCATTAAGTCGGCTCGCTCCGAGTAAAAATATGACCAACAATACCTAAAGTGCATCGTAAAACGTTATTGATTTTTTTTTTTTTTTTTCTGTAAGGGAATTAGAGAAAGAGCGATGTTTACCGTTTTAAGAAAGCATCCGTTTACCGAGCGCAAAGCGGTCGGAGGTCCCGGTCGTCTATTACGGGCGTGGCATCCCTCTATAGAGCAAACCTTCTGTGGAAGCCAACTCCTCTGGTTGTATAGAAGTCTATGCTTCATGTGTTAAAGCTGCATTCTCTCTCCTGACCACCAGGGGGCGACTCCTCTGGTTGTATAGAAGTCTATGCTTCATGTGTTGAAGCAGCATTCTCTCTTCTGACCACCAGGAGGCGACTCCTCTGGTTGTATAGAAGTCTATGCTTCATGTGTTAAAAGCTGCTTTCTCTCTCCTGACCACCAGGGCGCGACGCCTCAGGTTGTATAGAATGCCTCTGGTTGTATAGAAGTCTATATAAATGACTCTACTTCTCTCTTGATTAAATCAATGGAGAAGTAGAGTCATTAACACAGTAATGAATACTGACGGTAAAATTCAATATACTTTATGTTTCTTAATATAGATACAATATATGTTTGTATTGTGTGAATTAATTGTTTTATAAACTGTTAACTGGTTGGTTAGATTAAAGTCTTACTGGAGAATGTTGCACTAAAAGGCATTAACGCTGTCGGGGTTACAGGTTTCATTCCTTCTGCGCATTAATACAAACATTAATATACACAATATTTCCATCTCTAAAAACTCTGTTGTCTGCTGTGCGCGTTGTAGTCGCGTGACCTGTCCACGAGGTGGCAGTCACACTCTGAACAAGCTCCTGCTGCTCCTTTTTTAACGGGGAAGCTTTAGAGTGAGACACTAACCTTCACTAAGGTTCCGCGTCACAGCTTTAAAAGGCAAAGCAGTTAAGATGTTATGTAGAAGTGAACGTCAGGGAGGTGGGAGAGCGTTACCTCTTCATACCTGTGTGTGTGTGTGTGTGTGTGTGTGTGTGTGTGTGTGTGCGTGTGTGTGTGTGTGTGTGTGTGTGTGTGTGTGTGTGTGTGTGTGTGTGTGTTCTAACGAGACGTGAGGTCATTTAACTCGCGTGACTCTAGTGTCGCTCCGTTTACTTTTACTTCTCGTGGATTCTCTTAAAGGGACAGTTCACACCCAAAACATTTATTAGATCATTATTTTATTATCTTTAAAAACTTATTACACATTCGCTTTCATGTGATGTCCGCTTCATACTGCTTTTATTTATTTTTATTATTATTATACATTTTTTAAAATATGTATATATTTATGATTTGTATAGTTCTTTCTTTGTAATTTTATTTATTAATTATATATATTAAATATTAGTTATTTTTTAAAATGTATATATTTTTTATATTAAATTTTTTTTATTATTTCTTTCATTTTTTTATATTTTAAAAAAAAAATCGTATTTGTGTAATTGCATTTAATTTATTTGAATGTAATTATTCAGTCAGTGCCGAGCATGTACATTTGGTGATTTCTTTTACTTAATAACTTAACTTTAACAACTCATTTGCATACATCATTGAGTACGTTCTCAGAAGCGTTCCAGCTGAGTCACACAACTTGTTTGTGTAACGTTGTGGACGTTGTTTGCGCCTGTGAGCTTCACTTTAACAAGCTTTTATATTTGGGTCTGCTCTGAGATTATCGCCCACGATATGCCGCGATGGTAACGAGGCTGATGGAGGCGATGGAGGCGATGAAGGTGATGAAGGCGATGAAGGTGATGAAGGCTGAGGGGAATCCATTAACCCCGTGTGAGCAGCCGGCCGTGACAGATCACTCTGTCAGCTCCATCGAGCTCTTCTGGTCCAGCGTTTCAGTGGATTAAGAACCCAAATCTACACACGACTGCCTAACCACTGCCTGAGTGATAACTAACTGGTTAAGGTGTGTGTGTGTGTGTGTGTGTGTGTTTGTGTGTGTGTAACGTGTGTGTCCTCCAACGAGCTGTAGCTTTTGTATGAATAACTGACTTAATAATTATACACATTTTAGTTTTGTGGTTTTCTTTCTGCTTTGCTCTGACACGCAGCGCTGAAGACACACACACACACACACACACACACACACACACACACACACACACACACACACACACACACACGCACACACACACTCCATTGTCGGGCAACAAGTCCAACAGCCCCTCCCCCTTTCCTCTTGGCACTATCGGCCCACAGCAGCATTCTTGGCTTCCCTTCCTTGTCTCTTCCTCCCTTCTTTCCTTGTCCATCATCTATCCATCCATCCACACTCCCTCCTTGTGTAACCCCCCCTCCGCCCCCTCCTCTCTCCTCTATCTCTCCACTGCAGAGATTCCCGTCTCTTTCCCTCCTCCTCTCCCTTTTCTTTTTCCTCTCTGCCGTCCCCATTTGTTTCCAGAGGTAACAATGGAGGCCGTTCAGTCCAAGTCCTCAGCAGCGTGTTCCTGTGTGAATGAAGAGGAGGGAGGGAAAGGGAGGGTTTGGGTGACAGGTGAGGTTTAGATATTTTAGATATTCATTGAAAATGGGTTGGCAGGCACTTAGCGGTGTCCATGAAAGATATGAGGCAGTGTATTATAATTGATGAACACCTCAGCTGTCTTTTATGGGAAGCACTAAAGTTTTTTTTCGTTGTTTTTTTTATCCGATTCCACACAAGCAGACGTCTCCGCTCACTAACCCACGTCTTCTGCAGCTGTATCACATGACTTCTATACAACCAGAGGAGTCGCCCCCTGCTGGTCAGAAGAGAGAATGCAGCTTCAAGGCACTTGCAATATTCAATGTTCAATATTTTTATACGTGAACGGGTCGACGGTGGCGATGGAAAAGTAGAGATGAGCATGTGAAGTGTTGGGAGAGGAGAGGGAAGGGGGAAGAGAAGGAGTGTGTGTGTGTGTGTGTGTGTGTGTGTGTGTGTGTGTGTGTGTGTGCGTGCGCGCACAGAGGCCTTGTTAGTTATTGATCCCATTTAATAATCCTTAACCACAGTCTACTCCCCTGAGAGCACTTAACTCCCTCTCTTACAAACCCCATTCTGCCTCCCTCTCCTCTCTCTTTACTCTTCCTTTTCCTCTCCTCTTCTCTCTCATCGTTCCTCCTACCTCTCCTCTTCCCTCTCCTCTTTCCTTTCCGCCTCTCCCCTATCTTCTTTCCTCTCTCCTTCTCTATTTTCCCTCTCCTCTTTCCTATCCTCTTCCCTCTCCTCTTTCCTATCCTATTCCTTCTCTCTCCCCTCTTTCCTCTCTCCTCTCCTCTTCCCTCTCCTCTTTCCTCTCCTCCTACCTCTTTCCTCTTCTCTTTCCTCTCCTCTCTCCTCCTGTTTCATCTCCTCTTCCCTCTCCTCTCTCCTCTTTCTTCTCCTCCTCTCCTCTTTCCTCTCCTCTCTCTTCCTCTTTCCTCTCCCCTTTCCTCTCCTCCCTTTTTCCTCTTCTCTTCCCTCTCCTCTCTCCTCTTTACTCTCCTCTCTTCTCCTCTTTCCTCTCCTCCTACCTCTCCTCTTCCCTTTCCTCTTTTCTCTCCTTCTCCCTCTTCCTTCTCCTCTCTCCTCAACTTCTCTCTCCTCCTACCTCTCCTCTCCCCTTTCCTCTTCTCTCTCCTCTTTCCTCTCCTCCTACCTCTCCTTTCCTCTTCTCTTCCCTCTTTTTGGCAATCCGTCTGTTCCAGCTGACCCATAAGTTATCCTTATCTAGAGATATTCATGCAGCCATTGACCCAAGCTCTGCTGACCAATCACATTCGTCCAAGTGAGGCAGGTACAGCCCCTTTTAAGTCTGTAGTTTTGCCACATACATGCAGTTAGCCGTGTATTCATGTTTTTAAACATACATGTGCAGCTCTCGTGGTCATGATTGGACCATGGAGGTTATAAACTCGTCCGTGTTTCATCTTCTGAGG
>NW_027175931.1:1862814-1960314 GCF_023055335.1 Clinocottus analis | reverse complement strand
ATGCCTCAATTCACCGACGCAGAGTTCGTCTACACACACACACACACACACACACACACACACACACACACACACACACACACACACACACACACACACACCTCCAAGATCTTCTCTTTTTTTAAGTCACTAATCTTCAGCTCCTTCACCTCCTGTCCTGCCTCTCTCCCTCCTCTTCATCACTCGCTCCTCTCAGACGCATTGATTTGACTTTAAAGTCTCGCTGATTTAATTCCCATCCTTCATCAACCTGTTACTCCCCCTCCTTCTCCTTCTCCTCCTTCTCCTCCTCCTTCTCCTCCTCCTCTTCCTCCTCCTCCTCCTTCTCCTTCCTCTCTCTCTCTCTCTCTCTCTCTCTCTCTCTCGTCTTCAGTAGACATGAAGTTAATTACATACATTTTGTTTGAATGCCAGTTACAACAGAAATGTACCATCTCTGGTCCAAGTTAATTTGTTCTGTGAACTGTTGCGTGTATATATATATATATATATATATATATATATATATATATATATATATATATATATATATATAGACAATATAACACAATCCATCGCCGCGTACAAACTCACACACTGTGTCTTCATCGTACTTCGGCGTGAATAAACTTTTCTTGTCAAGTGGTTTCACCAAACTGTCGCCTCCACGTCCATCGGGGTTGTGCACAGTGTTGTCGGACATGTCTCATTGCATTGTGGGATATGTATGCCGGCATACTGAAGATATTACCAGGAGTATAAAGAAATATGATGCACTAAAGCAAGAATTAAAATCTTGCTAAAAACATGCGGAGATTCACCATCTTTCACTTTTTAATATTCTAATTTGTGTGAATCACGACGAAAAAATGTCCTCTGTCGCCAAAACTTAGCATGCAAAGTGACTCCATTTATATCTGGTGAAGGGAGGGAGGAGGAAAGAGGGAGGAGGAAAGAGGGAGGAGGAAAGAGGGAGGAGGAAGGAGGGAGGAGGAAAGAGGGAGGAGGAAAGAGGGAGGAGGAAGGAGGGAGGAGGAAAGAGGGAGGAGGAAAGAGGGAGGAGGAGTGTCAGGAAGCATCCGGAGGATGAAGGTAAAGGAGCCGTGAGGACGAGCTGTCGAGTTAAACCCGAGTATTGACAAGTGACCAGCTTCTCTGTGTCGAGCGTCGCGTGATTGACAGCGACGGCTCGGGGGTTCGAAGCTCGAGTCCCGCCTTCCTGCCACAGGAACGTAAACGCCCGCCGACATTTAATAGAGAACGTTGAGGAGGAAACGCTCCATCAATCCCGAGGACGGTTGTTCGTTTCCACATTTTAACCCCCGTTTTCTTGATTTTACGTCGTTTCTTAAAGTCACCTGTTTTAAAGGCTACATACAACTGTGTTCTTCCAGCTTAATTAAAAAAAAACTTCATATCTCTCGTGAAAAAACATAATTTTCCTTATGTGGACGAACTGCTAACGAAACCTCTGTTTGGTTAGCCGTTAGCTGGTTCAGCTAACTGCTGATGAAACCTCTGTTTGGTTAGCCGTTAGCTGGTGCAGCTAACTTCTAATGAAACCGTTGGCTGCTTGCAATTGGTTTACTAAAGGTCTTCACAGAAGCCGTGTTGTATATGAATAAAATGGTAGGTACATGTGGACATGTGCGTGCAGGGTTTCCACGTTCGGGGTCGTGAAGGTCAACGCGGTTACCTTCCACGTGGAAGACGCTCGAGTCTGAGCATTTAGCTCCGCCAATAGCACCTTTTATTTTCCACCAACATCTCTTTCCATCGCTGCAGGTAAGGTGCTGTCTCCGGCGAAGAAGACCTCCCGCAGTGGGAACCCCTGGGTGTCGGTGCTGCTCTCCTGGTTCCTCGTGCAGGTCAGTGGAGCCACGCTGCCGCCACAATAACACAATGACACATTTCTGCTCCAGTAGATTGAGCCGGAGGAGCAAAGCATTGGCAGAGGCAAAGAGGTGAGGATGGAGAGACCGAGGAGAGGTGGAGAATCTTTAGAGCAAATAGGCCGGACCATCCCATCATTATCAAGCGTGAGCGTTGGACCCTAAATGGCTTGTCATTATTTGCTCTTTCTCTCTCTCTCTCTCCTTCTTTCTCTCTCTCTCTTCTTTCTCCCTCTCTCCTCCCTCGCCAATCTCCAGGAGTGGAGGAGGAGCAATTAGATGGAAATCGTTAGCCGCCCCGACCGCTTCCATCAGAGATCATTGACTCTCTCGTCCCCTTTTTCTCTCGGCCTCTTCCTCCGCCATCTGAATGATTCACTGATGACAAAAGTCTGATTGTAATCTCGCCTCACACGCCGCTGGAGTGAAGAGGAGGAGGAGGAAGAGGAGGAGAAGGAGGAGGAGGAGGGTGGGGCACGAGTCAAAGCATTATTACTTCAAGTGAAGCTCAAATGGGCCGACTGTAAGAAGAAGGGAAAAACAGAAAACCGTTGAACGAGAAGTTAGAAGTTTTCTAAATAGGGGAGATGAAAATTAAAATATGAATAAAATAAATACAATGAAAGAGGTCGACATTCCACGTAGAGGGATTAAAATCAGTTATTTAACCTGAACGCGAACAATACCTGCAAACATTTTCAGAATCCCCGCAAACTTTCCGTGAAATCGCTCTCCCCGATTTTCGCCGATCGACCGCAGCCTCCCACCCGACATCGACCCATTTCAAAACCACTATAGCCGAAGTCGAGGACAAATCAAGCCACAGTGTATTCTACTCAAGATTTCTGGCTGACGGCCTCAGATGTTTAGGAGGAGCTGATTCATTGAAGTGTATTTCTGTTCGCCGCTATGCAGACGACACACCACTATCTTTCAAGTCAATGACTTCGGTAAAGTCTTCACTTCTCAAGACTTTCCTCTATCAGAGGAACTTCTTCCTCGTCACGGGAGGAAATGTGGTTTAAAGCCATGAAAATGTGGTTTAAATTCATGAATATTTGGTTAAAAATTGTGAAAATTGGGTTAAAAGTCATGAAAATCTGGTTTAAAGTCATAAAAATTTGGTTTAAAGTCAAGAAAATTTGTTCAAAAGTCATGAAAATGTGGTTTTAGGTCATGAAAATGTGGTATAAAGTCATAGAAAGTGGGTTGAAAGTCATTAAAAATTGCTTTAAAGTCATGGAGATCCATTTGTTCGAGTGTGAACGCTGCCTTATCCCTACAAAATAAGGGTACACTTTGTGCAACATTTTTGTTGATTACTTCTCGATTAAACTCCTATTAAATCTCAGAAAACATGCATTTACTCCAACTAATGGCTTCATTCCGTGTCGGCATCTTAACTCAAGCGCCCACTGTCCGGTCGTGACCTGTAAACTCGGAAAAGCTTTTTTTTCTTCTTCCTTGAAGTCCACAAACATGACTCAGCTGCTTCCTCTCACTATTTTATTTATTACGTATAAGTGAGCCCCTTATTTCGGCTCGATTTATGGCAATTTATGCACAGCGCCTTTAACAAAACACTCTTTCAAATGGCCACACGAAAACACACCCGGAGGAGATTTAGTGCGCACACACACACACACACACACGAACACACACACGTGCGCGCTGACAGCCATGCTGGCCTGTGTCTGAGCTAATGGCTAATTAATGCTCTGGTGGAGACGACTCCCGGGGGAGCGCTGCAGAGACACCCACTGACTTTGACTGCCAGAGGTCAGAGACGCTTTCTTGCCCACTTTCACTTCTTCTTCTTCTTCTTTTTCCGTCTCATCATCTTCTTCTTCTTTCTTTCTTCTGCTTCTTCCTTCGGTTCGTCATTTCTTTCTGGCTTTCTCGACCGCCTGTCGATAATGTGACATCATTAATCTCCATTCCCCGCCATTACCTCCCCATCCTCTCTCATCCCCTTCAGTTTACTTCTGCTTCACGGTCACAAAGTCGGTGATCTTCCCCCCTCCGTAAAAACCACAGACGATACGCCCTTGAGCCGCAGGAAAAACCAACTCCAGGCAGCAGACTTTCACACGTAATTGGGGAGAAAGCTTCCTGTGTTTGTTCCCAGGTAGAGTACAGTAGTTACCTCCTCCTCCTCCTCCTCCTCCTGAGCAATCAGTCACAGGAGAAAAGAAGAAGAACCCACTCCTGATGATGAAGAAAAACCTCCACGGAAATAGTTTCATTCTCTTCAGAAGAACTAATAATAATGACCATTTCCCCCTGAAAGACGGCATGTTTATGCACACGTTGGTGCATGTGGGATGGAGGGAGGAGGCTGGGAAAGATTGTTCAGTTGTTATAGTTTGAAAGTGCTCACGATTCATTACAGCGCATTTTAAAAATTTGAGCAATTTACACTCTAAGTGGATCATAAGCTTTAGCCGACCACGTGTGGATAAAAGCAGCCATTTTGCATTAAATAACTCATCAGTTTTGATTGATGAATATATATATATATATATATACATATATATATATATATATATATATATATATATATATATATATATATATATATATATATATATATATATATACATATATATATATATTTCTGCACTTTCAGAAAGAAAAAGTAAGAATCGAAATTAAGTTGGAATTATTGATAATAATAATAAATTGATCAATTTAATACGACAGAAATACACCATATTTAATACAGTCGATTACAGACAAATATAACCGCAAATCCGTCTGAATAATTTTGGTTCCTTTTTAATTTTAAACAAAAGACAATTAATTATGAAAGTGATCAACATTTCTTTATTATTCTTGCATGTAAATTGAATTTTTTTACGTATCAATAATAATATCAACCTCATAAATACATGAACCGTGAAGCCATCAGAACAATAAAATACATTACAATTGCTTGCATCATTTCATTATATTTCCCCACGCTCCACCGCTCTATTTTACCCAGAATCAAACCTGTCAACGTGATTAAGACTGCCCCCTAGTGGCCGACAAACGAGTGCACGGCTCTCCCTCCTCATTGGACACTTGAGAAGTCTCAGTGCATCTCACTGCATTGCAGCCCAGATATAGCATCTTAATTACCCGTTTGCCTCCATCGCCGGCCCCTCAAAGTGGAGCTCGGGTGTCCCACAGGGGTCCTACCCGGGTCCCCGAGAAAAGGCAGAACGATTAAATTTTAACGGCATCTCGCTCCCGAGACGTCGGTCAAATCTCACCTTGATGTCACCTCGTTCCTTCAGTGCAGACAGATAATTATATCTAACAGCGGGAAAATCTTCAGAAAGGTCCCTTTGGATCGAAATGGACTTTATGTTCAATTATCTGGGGTTCCTTGACTTACAAATGGATCGGAACCTCACGTCTGGATCGCAGCGTACCTTAAAAACCCTTTTGTGTGAGATTTAAACATTTTATTATAGCAAAGTATTTTTATAGCACGCAGTTTATAATGTAGCCTCAGAAATGATTGTGTGAGTTTTTAACACGCTAATTGTACTTTGCTTTTTGGAAATAATGCAGATTATTCAGTTTTAAACGCGTAAAGAGTCGCTTTGAGCCGGTGTCGCTTCTTCCCGTGTGAAGACAGACGGCGGTGAGGGGAACTCTGCCATGTGCTGATAAATCAAGCGGCGGCAGGCGCATGAAGATGCAAATCATGTGGTTGACTTGAGAGATTCTGAGGGTGAACGCCGGGAGTCGGGGTGCTTTAAAAATACACTCAACTGTCGCATTTTTACTTTTTTTCTAGCTGGTGCTTTTCTCCGGGAAGCTCAACACCATCGCCAGCATCGTGACCATCTTCTTCCTGTTGGTGTACGCGGCCGTGGACCTGGCCTGCCTGGCTCTGGAGTGGGCCTCTGCACCTAACTTCAGGTAAACACACACACACACACACTCTCACCTGTGTCATAGGGGTGTGAGAACACATTGATACACAAGAGTATTGCGATATTGCTTTTTATTTTCTTCTCTAAAACACTGAGGTTTAAAACATTGCTGAAATTGTATGCATATAGTGTGTTCTTTATACAGTTCTGGTCAATTTGATTTTGAATATTGTATATATTACAGTTACAATACACTCCTCACAGTACCACAATATAGAAGAAAACTTGAAGAAAACTTAGTTTTCCATTGTTGGAAAGTCTAGATGAATTGAAATGAATGGATGCTGCGTTTAAGGCCTTCAATTTAAATCAAAACCCCGGACTAGACGTCGTCATCTTGACGTCACTTATTGATTGGATCATGGTCGGAGGTTTCGAAGCCTTGAAATCTTCAATTTTGGCGGCCGCCATCTTGTTTTCTTGGTTTTTTTTGCAACCAGTGAGCCGCAGTGACCATATTTGGACTGCGGGGGCGTGACGGCGAGCTTCCATACGACCGGACCTCTTTTAGCAATCCCATGAGTCGCCCCCCTGCTGGCCAGTCGAGAGAATGCAGGCTCCACTTTTCAGAATCGCAGGTCGAAGTCGTGAGCGTACGAGACTTGGATTACGCTGCAGAGAGTTTTATACACGGATGTTTAAGATTCAGTTTTGCTGTCGTCAAACTTTCACTTCAAAACCCCCAAGACTCTCCTCCGTTTTTCGGATACTTGGTTTAATGTCCCGGCGTGGGAGAAAAAGCAGTTTTTCCACCAGGATACAAGGTGACGCCGGGCGAGTAATTGATTTACAAACGGTCATTTTGCGGCTGAAGTATTAAGCTGTCATAATGGAGGCCGGTGGCCGACATGTGACTCCCTGCAGCACATTTTCCTCCGTTAAACTCCCTCCCTCCTCCTTTTCTCCACCTCCATTGTTTATGCATGTGTGTGAAGACGTGGCTGTTTGCCAGCTGGTTGCTGCTATGGTGACAGTGCACTAATTAAAAGCCATAAAACCAGCCTCTGCTTACAGCCCCATGCTGGAGAGGGGCCGACAATAAAACTGTGTGTGTGCGCGTTTAGCCTGCTCGAGAGCGTGGAGATCTTCGGAGATTTAAATTTACAGTGTTTGTGTGTGTTGTTTGGATCAGCGAGGACACTTGCAATGATCCTGATTTATAAAAGCTCCCCGGAGCCGTTCCCCCGCAGCCCGAGGACAGTTTGTACTGTATATGTAGCTGCATGATTACATCCACGCCGCCCGGCTCTCCGCTCAACTTCCTTTTTCTGTTTTTTTTTTACGAGTTACATTTTTCCCGTGTAAAGTGTTGATGGTGTCACAAACACTGTCAACCGAATCGGCACCATCTTTAATTTATAAAAGTGCATCTCCACATCCAATGTTGTTTTTTTTTTTCTGAAGACATACCTCCGTTGATTAAACTCCTCCGCTGGCTGTGAAATACTTCTCAAACATGACAACTGCTTCTGTTTTTATTTGTTATGGAGGAGAGAAACGGTTTAAACGCCGTTCATCACTTTTTTGTCGTTTTCTTTTTGTTATGACAGATTGCCTCCAGCACTGCATTTGGTGTTGTGTGTGTGTGTGTGTATATATATATATATATATATATATATATATATATATATATATATATATATATATATATATATATATATATATATATATATATTCTTCTGCAGTAATAGTTGGAGAAGAGAACATTTACAGCTTTCAAAGTCACGGAGACATCAGTCAAGTATAGTTGGAATCAGCTAGAGAGCGTTTATTGGAGTCCCACTGTTTCAGGCCCTGATCACTAGAAAGTGCATGGCTAGAAAGCGTGTCGCTAGAAAGCGTCTTGCTAGAAAGCGTGTTGCTAGAAAGCGTGTTGCTAGAATGTGCTATACTAGTAAGCGCATTGCTAGAAAGCGCATCGCTAGAAAGCACTATGCAGGAAAGCGTGTTGCTAGAATATGCTATGCTAGAAAGCGCATAGCTAGAAAGCGCATTGCTGGAAAGCGCATTGCTAGAAAGCGCGATGCTAGAAGGCGTGTTGCTAGAAAGCGCGTTGCTAGAAAGCATGTTGCTAGAAAGCATGTTGCTAGAAAGCCTGTTGCTAGAAAGCGCGTTGCTAGAAAGTGTGTTGCTAGAAAGCGCTATGCAGGAAAGCGTGTTGCTAGTAAGTGCGACGCTAGAAAGCGCAATGCTAGAAAGCGCAACGCTAGCATACGGCACTAGAATGCGCTATGCTATAATGCACTATGCTAGAATGTGCTATATTAGAGAGTGCTATGCTGGAAAGTACTTCCTTACAAAGTGCGTCGCTTGACTAGAAAGTGCACTTAGCGAGAAAGCCCTTTTACTTAAAAACGTGCGTTGCTAAAAAGCAAAATTTGTATCGAGACTCATGGCGTCTTAAATCGCATCCTATTTTTCTAACTGATAATCTTTCATTGTGGACAACAAATCAGTTTTGACAAATCGCGGCAGTACGAGAGCTTGTTAGCTTTAGCTGATTACAGCCGTTAAGCAGCACAGAGCTAACAGCAAACGTTGGCGAAGGGTTCCATTGAGTCTCATTATAAACCGTTCAAGCTCTAATTTGTTTCCACAGCAATATAACATAGATATTACACGAGAATTATGAGCTATTTATCTCCCAAACACCAGCTGTGATTGTTTATTGCTTCATTTTTGTTGTTTGTTTTTAACTTCGGTCTCAGTTGGGTGTCGAGAATGGTGGATTTTCACTTTTATCGGTAGCGACTGCGACATTTCATTACGAACTTTTCTCTTCACATTTTAGGGTAGATGACTAATAGAACAAAAACATCCGAGCGGTCCTTTTTAGTGCTCACAAAACTGCATTGTCACAAGAAAAAATATGACTTTGTGAGCGTCGAACCATATATTTTTGAGGAAGTTAATTCTAACGAGCCTTCATACCAATTTAATTTAGAGTCTACTTCTAATTAGGAGTGAACAATTAGTCCTTTTCTTCCCGCAGTGAAGCGTGCACAGTGAGTGTGAGAAACAAGACGAATCTTTTAGAGGAACAGCTGAATAGGAACGGCGTGTCCGTGGCGCGGCGGTTTGTCAGGCGACATGTTTTGATCATGTCTTCCTGTGGGTGTCAGGTGATTGACAGGAAGCAGAGTGAAATGTTCACTTTGCTGTTTGTCTGCACTCAGAAAACACATATTCCCTGGTTTCTGACACTATTATCCTGCGTCCTCATAGATGGTCCCCACTGTTCCTCTGAGCGGCTCAGACCTGGTTATTTAAGAACGTGCACCAGTGTTACCGTGGTGTTGATCTACACAGTGTGTATTTCACGGGTGTATTTGCTTTGAGAATCATTTTAATACCCCCAGTATGTATATTTGATGCTCAAAAGGTTGCTTTAACCAAACAAACAAGTCTGCAGAGCCCTTGTCTTCAACCTGCACCTCCTGACCACCAGGGGGCGACTCCTCTGGTTGTATAGAAGTCTATGCTTCATGTGTTAAAGCTGCATTCTCTCTCCTGACCACCAGGAGGCGACTCCTCTGGTTGTATAGAAGTCTATGCTTCATGTGTTAAAGCTGCATTCTCTCTCCTGACCACCAGGGGGCGACTCCTCTGGTTGTATAGAAGTCTATGCTTCATGTGTTAAAGCTGCATTCTCTCTCCTGACCACCAGGAGGCGACTCCTCTGGTTGTATAGAAGTCTATGCTTCATGTTTTAAAGCTGCATTCTCTCTCCTGACCACCATGGGGCGACTCCTCTGGTTGTATAGAAGTCTATATAAGTGACTCTACTTCTCTCTTGATGTATTCCCTCAGTAAACATTGTAAACATGAGTTGCTAGTCTTCTTCTATACAGCATGATGTTCATTTAGTACATTATGGTCTGTTAGAGTCAAACAGACCATAAAGCAGGGGACGCTTTAGGGGCGGGGCTACTTGGTGATTGATTGACAGGTTGACAAGGTGATTGATTGACAGGTTCTCAAGATTGCTTTTCATAGCCGTACATTAAAAATGCATATCAACAGCCACAAGAGGGCGCTGTGAGCGGCAGAATCCAAAGCCTCTACTTCACAGTAATCGTGTGTACTTCACAGTAATCATGTGTACTTCACAGTTATCGCGTGTACTTCACAGTAAGGGCGTGAAGGCCGTGACGAACGAAAACTCTCCGTCCACGCGACCGCTCTCTTAGCGCGCGGCGCCTCCTCTGGCGCCTCGTTATCGCAGCTCGACCGCTGGCAGCGGCCGCAGGACACAAAGTTAGCCGCGAAACTCCCCCTCCCCCCTCCCTCCCTCCAAACACCGATCCCTCTCTCGCCCCTGTCGACCGAGGGGTGATAAGGCGGCCTGTTATCTGCCCCCCCCCCCCCCCCACAGAGTTGTTCACTCTGCTACTTCATTGTTTCTGTGTCGCCGGGCAAATTTCAACGGCAGTTGTTTTTGTGTTTTTATTTAGTTTTAGTTTTTTTTCTTCCCCTCCTCTCTTTTTTTTACTCTGGCTCTCTCCGGCTCTCTGGCTCGCTCCCACGTCTCTTTCCAGGCAAAAAAAAAGAGAATTAAAAGCCATTTAGCGCCGTGTCTCTCCCCCTGAGAACGGCTCTGTAATTAGCATAACTAATTTAGCAGAAATATTTCCCCGTTCCCCTTAAATTTGCTGTTGTGTAGAGGAGGAGGTTGAAATTATGATGTAG
The DNA here is from genome assembly GCF_023055335.1 of Clinocottus analis. Lineage (NCBI taxonomy): Eukaryota > Metazoa > Chordata > Actinopteri > Perciformes > Cottidae > Clinocottus > Clinocottus analis. Next base: position 1,949,825 of record NW_027175931.1, on the reverse strand, counting down.
CGGAAAAGATGCCTGCTTGTTAAGCGTGTGTGTGTGTGTGTGTGTGTGTGTGTGTGTGTGTGTGTGTGTGTGTGTGTGTGTGTGTGTGAAGGTATGCAATTTGCTTGTGTGTCTGAGATCCACGTCACGCTGGATGATTTTTCTTTTTCTTTTTTTTTTTTTATCGTTGACGTGTGAGCGCATCTGTCTCCTGGACTATCTGTGTTTCTGTGTGTGAGCGTTTTCCTTCATCTGTGTGTGGTTGCAGTGGTGTGTGTGTGTGTGTGTGTGTGTGTGTGTGTGTGTGTGTGTGTGTGTGTGTGTGTGTGTGTGTGTGTGAGGAGGCTTCTGTTGGCTGCAGCTTTATCAGCAGTGGCTCCAGCTGTGTGGAGTGTTCCTCAGGGAGGAGTTTTCCTGAAGCTGCGTCTGCCGGCCACTTGTACTCGTGGCTTAAACACGCATGAACACACACACACACACACACACACACACACATAACGGCGTGCACACACAGGGTCACTGGCCAGGACTCTGCGCTGCCCCCTGATGCCAAAAGGGGAGTTTGTGGGAGGCGATGACCTTCAGTTCAGACTGGACAACTGGGATACAGCAACAGCGATCAAGCAACTGGTATAAAGCAACTGGTATAACACAACTTGGATGAAGCAACCAGTATAAAGCAACTGGAAAGCATTAACTGGGATATAGCAACCAGGATAAAGTAATTGAGATGAAGCAACTTGGATAAAGCAACTGGCTGCTCAACAGAAACGCGACGTCCATGTTGTGTGATGTTCTCCGTAATGATCTATGAATTAACCATCTGAAACCAGCTGAAACCAGCTGAAACCAGCTGAAACCAGCTGAAACCAGCTCTGTCCTCTGCCGGTCTGCGCGTCCTTTGTCCGAATGCGAGTCGTGAGCGATTTGACAGATTGGAGTGTGTAGAAATCCAGATGGATCACAATCTGTGTGAGGACGGAGGAGAGGAAACTGTTAGAGCGCCATTATCTGTTGGTGAGGCGCGTGCTTCAACTATTCAACGATGTTTCGGGGCAATATCTTCTTATTTATAAAGCTATAAACTGTTGTTAGTGGGAGCGCACCTCAACTTTGAGTGCATGGTCATGTGACATTGAAGGGACGTTTTTTTGTTCACGAGCATAGAAGAGGGCGTCACACATTGGTCGGTGGACGGACACTTTTGCACGTTCAATATACCTTCAGTGCTAAAGCTAGTTAATGGAGCGCTAACGTAACCTGCTAATGTTAGCTCCGCTGGCTTTTAGGTAGAAACCAAACCCTAACTTAACCAGCCTGAGCGTAGTAAAAGCGTAGCTGTCGGACCCTTGTCAGATCTGTTGGAGGCCACGCTGTGATTGGCCAGTCTACACGCTGGAGGGGGGCGGGACTTAGCGAAGGGCCACTTAGCTCCCGCGTCCCAGCAGGCCGAGCCGATGTCAAAGTGATTTCTTAAATGGATTCTTAAGGTCGGTCCACAGCCTCTGCTGATGCAGTGCCAGTGTTGGGACGCCGCCTGACGTAACGTCTCACACACTCACTGACCTCTCCTTAAAGAACCCCCCCCCACACACACACACACACTTTCGCGCAGTGTGTCTTGGCTTGAAGCCGGGTCCCCTCCCTCCATCTTCATCGCTCCGCCGGTTCGTTTTCTTAATGTCTCTTGGGATTTGATTGGCGGCGATATTATTTCAACGGGGCTTTTTTCAGCCGATGTCAGCAAAGTGACATCAGCTGCTGGAGGGAGGGGGGATTGCACAGGAGGGGACCATCACCGCTGTTAGAGGGACCTCGGAGACAAAAGAGATGGGCGGGCCGAGCTTTTATTGTAATTACACCTGCTCTCTCCGACGGGATGAGAGGAGGGACGAGATGAGAGCGTAGCGGGCGGCGTGAGTGATCAAGTCCAGAAGAAATAAAAGCAAAAGTTTTGAAGACAGTAGGTCAGAACACTTAGAGCGTGACGAAGGTTTATTATAGTCTTCCTCTCAAAGGTCTCCACCGGTTCAGTGAAACTGTGGTCCGACTGCTGCTTCAGAGGACTTTCAACCTTTGACAAGAATCGCTTCTGCAATTGAACCAGAAAAAATCTGGCGTTTACGTCACCGGTAGCCGCTGCGACGCTAACGATGCTAAACGCCAAAGGATAACAAAAGCACAAGAGACGGAAAACACTGCTTATGTTGTGCCGAGCATTTTGTAGGTGAGGGCCATAAGAAGTGGGCGTGGACGTCACGATGTCACCCGTTGGTCTGTGGGCGTTTTGAAGCCACGCGTTCAGGGGTTTTGGCCGTCGCCATCTTGTTTTTTTGCAACCAGTTGACAGAAGTGAGGAGGGACTGAGGAAGAGGGGCATAGCGATGCCACAGTTTATTTGTGATTTTGAGCTACATATATAAACGTTTCTGATAGAGACCTGTCAATCACCTTGTAGCCCCGCCCCTAAAGCATACCTATATATATAATTTATGTGAATAAACAGTTGTTTTGATATTTTGTTGGATCGTTTTTCTTGCCGGTCCATTGATCTGCTTCTTCTACTAATCAAGTCTTCAGTGTGATTATTTGATTGATTCTCTTGAATGTTAGTGTGAACTATTGGCTTTCCAGCAGCTTCGTTCTTTTAAGTATTCACCTTAAAGTCTTTAACCCTCAGACCTGCTCACATTTTCCTTTGCCCCCGTAATCGATGAGGGAAAGTTGACCAATCGAATGGCTAATGGCTCTCCTTCCTTTAATGCCGCTCCCTCCATACCTTCACGCTCTCTCGCCGGCCGTTTCTCTAAAGAGTCTAAATCGGTTAATCTCTCCGAGGGTTCATTTTAAACTGTGTAATCACGGCTGGGAGTCATTTTTTATTTATTTGTAATATTTAATGGCTGTTTATCTTTAACGCGGCTGCAGGGAAATTGGGGTCGATTACGTGATCCTCCAGAAAACACACTAGCGTGAGCACTGGAGGCCTCCAGTGACGTACGCGCTTTATTTTGAAAGGAACACGTGTGCTCAGTGAATATTATTTTATTATGATAATATTTTATGATAGCTCATCATCATGTGCGCTGGTTTTTATTTCTACATCTTTACATCTTTACATCTCTATATCTTTACATCTCTACATATTTACATCTTTACATCTCTACATCTTTACATCTCTACATATTTACATCTTTACATCTCTACATTTCTACATCTCTACATATTTACATCTCTACATCTCTACATATTTACATCTTTACATCTCTGCATCTCTACATATTTACATCTTTACATCTCTACACCTCTACATCTTTACATCTCTACATCTTTACATCTCTACATCTTTACATCTTTACATCTTTACATCTCTACATCTCTACATCTTTACATCTCTACATTTCTACATCTTTACATCTCTACATCTTTACATCTCTGCTACATCTCTACATCTCTACATCTTTACATCTCTACATCTTTACATCTCTACATCTTTACATCTCTACATTTCTACATCTCTACATCTCTACATCTTTACATCTTTACATCTTTATATCTCTACATCTCTACATCTTTACATCTTTACATCTCTACATCTTTACATCTCTACATCTCTACAACTTTAAATCTCTGCATCTTTATATCTCTACATCTCTACATCTTTACATCTTTACATCTTTACATCTCTACATCTTTACATCTCTACATCTTTACATCTCTACATCTCTACATCTTTACATCTTTACATCTCTGCATCTTTATATCTCTACATCTTTACATCTCTACATCTTTACATCTTTACATCTTTACACCTCTACATCTTTACATCTCTGCATCTTTACATCTTTACATCTTTACACCTCTACATCTTTACATCTCTACATCTTTACATCTCTACATCTTTACATCTCTACATCTCTACATCTTTACATCTCTACATCTCTACATCTTTACATCTTTACATCTTTACATCTCTACATCTTTACATCTCTACATCTCTACATCTTTACATCTCTACATCTCTACATCTTTACATCTCTACATCTCTACATCTTTACATCTCTACATCTTTACATCTCTACATCTTTACATCTCTGCATCTTTACATCTTTACATCTCTGCATCTTTATATCTCTACATCTCTACATCTTTACATCGATCAAGGTCCTTTTGTAAGGAAAGGGGGTCAAAAGTATGAAAAATAATTTAGGATCAGATTTTTTAGAAAATGGACTCGACAGCGTGGGAATGAGGTCAGAAGTTCTACTCTGACTGAAAATGTACTTCTGTGCTCTCGGCCGACTTTAGCTAGATCTCCGTTTCATTCGCTTTTTGAAAACATCACGGAAGGAGGATCTGAGTTCATTTCCTCCTCATCGAGCTCCTCCGTGGTTCAAATCCCTCTTCGGTCTGAAGCGCTGGAGTTTTGTGGAGTGAGTTAGCGGTTAGCTAATAAAAAAGTCAAAAAATGGTTGCGCAATATGAGAGGGGTTCAAAAAATGATTACATTACGCTGCCAAGTCTTGAAAAAGGTGTCATAGTCATACAGAGTACATTTAAACAGGACGGAAGGAGGGATGCTTTTTTTTTAAACAACAAAACAAATCAGAAGTCAAAATGAATAACAATTTATCTTGGAATGTTTTCCCATCATGAACACATCCTTAATAAAGAAGAAGAAGGATGCAGGTGAGACGGAAAAGGAGAAATAAGAAGGAGAAGAAGGAAAGAAATGGAGAAAGAAGGAGGAGGAGGAAGAAGGAAAGATAAGGAGGAAGGATGATAGAGAAGGAGGAATGAGGAAGGGTAAAGAGGAACGATAACCAGGATGAAGAAAGAGGAGGACAAATAAGGAGGAAAGACAAGGAGGAAGGAGGAGGAGGAAAGAAGGAAACAGGGCCAATGTGAGGTGATAATTTAGCAATAGCAGAGAATGATTACTGAGCGGTTCAGCTCTCCTTCCCGTCAGGTTATTTCTGTCTTTCATCACTAAAATATGTACGAAGGGAACAAACTCATCTCAGGTTAATAATAAGAGAATAATTCACCTCCAGGTCTCTAATACAGCGGGAGACTGAGCGGAAGGAGGGATGTTCTGATGCATGTGTAGATATATATCTCTATATTTCTATATATATATAAACAGCTCTTTCTCCCCTCAGGCCCACCTTCCGCTACTTCACCTGGCACACCTGTGTGCTGGGCATCGTGGGCTGCGCGGTCATGATGTTCCTCATCAACGCCATTTACGCCTCGGCCAGCATCGCCTTCATGCTGCTGCTGCTGCTGCTCATCCACTACCTCAGCCCCACCTCCAGCTGGGGCTACATCAGCCAGGCGCTCATCTTCCACCAGGTCCGCCCGCACACACACACACACACACACACACACACACACACACACACACACACTCCCTCCTGCCAAACACTTTGCATTTCGCAGACAAACACTCGCACATACACATCGCTGCCTTGTCATTCCTGCAGCAGCTATCCATCACATTTATATCAGCTCCGGCAGACACACACACACACACACACACACACACACACATCAGCATCTTCTTCCTCTCAGCAAAGCTCTGCATTTATTACTCGTGACACACACGCAGAGCTTTACATCATCCGGCTCGCTCCGTGTCCTCTGTCTGGAGAGCCTGTTGCTCTCAAGGAGAGGGACCACGGTTGCCAGGATGGCCCGTTGCCAAGGGGGAGGAGGGGGGAGAGGAGGGAGGGAAGGAGGGAGGGAGCGAGGGAAGGACAGAGGGAAGGAGGGAGGGAGGGAGGGAAGGAGGGAGGGAGGGGTTGGGTTGCCAGCAGCTCGTCAAGAGGCAGATCGTTATTACAACCACTTAAGTTATTGAGCTTTTTCCGCCTCGGCCTCCTTTCCCTCCTTCCCTTTTTTGTATTTCTTCTGTTGAAGCTGCATTCTCTCTCCTGACCACCAGGGGGCGACTCCTCTGGTTGTATAGAAGTCTATGCTTCATGTGTTAAAGCTGCATTCTCTCTCCTGACCACCAGGGGGCGACTCCTCTGGTTGTATAGAAGTCTATGCTTCATGTGTTAAAGCTGCATTCTCTCTCCTGACCACCAGGGGGCGACTCCTCTGGTTGTATAGAAGTCTATGCTTCATGTGTTAAAGCTGCATTCTCTCTCCTGACCACCAGGGGGCGACTCCTCTGGTTGTATAGAAGTCTATGCTTCATGTGTTAAAGCTGCATTCTCTCTCCTGACCACCGGGGGGCGACTCCTCTGGTTGTATAGAAGTCTATGCTTCATGTGTTAAAGCTGCATTCTCTCTCCTGACCACCAGGGGGCGACTCCTCTGGTTGTGTAGAAGTCTATGTTTCATGTGTTAAAGCTGCATTCTCTCTACTTAACCGCTAGGGGGCGACTCCTCTGGTTGTATAGAAGTCTATTTGTCTTGTGTTGAAGCTGCATTAACGGTAACCAAGGCTGTAAAAGTATGTCTTAACACATTATTGCCCCCCCCCCCCTCCCCCTCCCTCCATGGCAAGGAGCCCAGTCCGCTTTAAACGATTACACTAATAGACTCAACAGAAGAAGAGTTCCTGCACGTGTGGCACGGCGCCCACTGGGTGACATTGAAGCAGGGACGGGGGAGACAACAACAACAAACAAACAAACACACAAACAAACAAACAAATGAAAGAACGCACTGGGTGATAACAGGCGGATGAAAACGTTGGTGAGGAGCAAACGAGAGTGAAGAAAAACAAGACGCCGAGGGTATCAGATGGGGGAGGGAGAGATATGAAGCGGGAAAAGAGGGGGATGAGTGATTGATAAACTAAGTGATGGATGAGACCGAAGCGACAGAGAAATGATGATAGCCTGATGGATGACAAGACAGGGGAAAACGGAGAGATAAAGAGAGAGGGAGGATAAGAAGAGTGCTCGGACTTCGCCTCCGGGCCTTTTTCTTGTTTTTAACAATTACTATCTCGGTAATAATGACGCAAATGGGCGCATCTCCATCTTTTTGTTTCATTCTTGGGGATTGAAGGCTGTATAGAAGCACTCGCTGCCAACAACTCGCGTTGTTTCTGGTTCTTTTTCCTGAACACAATAAAGAGTGTCTTTTTTTGTTCCTCCCGGACAATTTCACATCATTACCTCGAGTGGAGCAGACGCGACCTTAAGGAGTTTTCAACCCTTCCCCCTCCCCCGCTTCCCTCCCCCCCTATCGGCTCTAATTGCGACGTGATTGGTCGACTGCGGTAAAGTTTGTGTCCTTCACCACCGTTCTTGTAACACTGTGTTACTTTATGGAGCTTTATTTCCTCCCTTTATTCAAAAAGCGCTTGCTTGCACTGCGATTTGTTCTGATTCTGACGAAAACTGTATGCTAATACTCAGATATACTGACTCGTATACTAATATACTGACTCTTATACTCAGATGTACTGACTCTTATACTGATATACTGACTCTTATACTCAGATATACTGACTCTTATACTCAGATATACTGACTCTTATACTAATATACTGCCTCTTATACTAATATACTGACTCTTATACTCAGATGTACTGACTCTTATACTAATATACTGACTCTTATACTGATATACTGACTCTTATACTAATATACTGCCTCTTATACTAATATACTGACTCTTATACTCAGATATACTGACTCTTATACTAATATACTGACTCTTATACTCAGATATACTGACTCGTATACTAATATACTGACTCTTATACTGATATACTGACTCTTATACTAATATACTGACTCTAAAACTGATATACTGCCTCTTATATCCAGATATAGCCTTGCCGTCGGTCTTAGCGTTAGCTTTCACACGGCGGACACGTCGCCGCTGAGCATGCTGGTCATTAATTCCAATCAGGGTATAAAGTGAGTGTTAATTATACCCGGTAGGCTGTTGGTTTAGATCCAATGTTTGGTTCCACTTTGTCACGTCTGCTCAACGCTCCCTTGATGGCGCCTCATCAACGATGCTAATGGTTATAGTGGTTTAGTAAACAGACCAGTACGCATTCAAGCACACACTCGCTATATATATATATATATATATATATATATATATATATATATATATAACACACATTTTACTGCTCTGTTTGTTGTGGTTCGTTTTATCGTCCCCCTACTTCTCTCGTCCTGTCGAAGGTGCGCAAGTACCTGCTGATGCTGGACGTGAGGAAGGACCACGTCAAGTTCTGGAGGCCTCAGATCCTGCTGATGGTGTCCAACCCGCGCAGCAGCGTGGGCCTCATCAAGTTCATCAACGACATCAAGAAGAGCGGCCTCTACGTGCTGGGACACGTCCAGCTGGGAGACCTCGGTGAGCCGGCCGCCGCCGCTAGATGAAGTACCGTCGACCTTCGGGTCGACTTCAGTTAAACACCCAAACAGTCAGGATGGAGTTCTGTGAACAATCGGTGGGAAGCCGGAACCAGTGTCGACTTTCCGAAAGGTTCATCCATCGGGAGCGCTTGAAAGTTGTTTTTCTTACGCGCCATTTCTCTTCTAATCCGGCTCAGCGTGGCAGGGTCCACCATTATTTATGAGCAAAACAAATCAGCGATGGCGTTGGGATAATTAAACATTACGGGGAAACTAAAAGCTCGTTTGACGTGCCCGTCAACACCGTTGCTGGAGTTTTAATAGCAGATTGTTGCTGAAGACCCGTAGTAATGTTCCCACTTTACCTAAGTGTTTTCATTCAGGATCAAAACCATCCGCCGGGTCCCTTTTATAAAAATATGTATGTGTGCAAATTAGCAGCTTCATGTCACAACATCACTTAATGGACTGTTTTAGCATTCTGGACCTTGTTAGCATTCTAGACCTTGTTAGCATTCTGGACCTTTTTAGCATTCTTAATCATTTTAGCATTCTGGCCCTTTTTAGCATTTTGGACCTTTTTAGCATTCTAGACCTTGTTAGCATTCTGGATCTTTTTAGCATTCTCGATCATTTTAGCATTCTGGCCCTTTTTAGCATTCTCGATCATTTTAGCATTTTGGATCTTTTTAGCATTTTGGACCTTTTAGCATTTTGGACCTTTTTAGCATTCTGGACCTTTTAGCATTTTGGACCTTTTTAGCATTTTGGACCTTTTTAACATTCTGGACCTTTTTTAGCTTCTGGACCTTTTTTTTTTTAGCATTTTGGACTTTTTAGCATTCTGGACCTTTTTAGCATTTTGGACGTTTTTAGCATTCTAGACCTTTTTAGCATTTTGGACCTTTTTAGCATTTTAGACCTTTTTAGCATTCTGGACCTCTTAGGATTCTGGACTTTTTTAGCATTTTGGACCTTTTTAGCATTCAGGACAGTTTTAACACTCTGGACCTTTTCCCCTGTGACATCCGCTCGTCTGCTGCCGTGTTTTTCTTATTTCAGGGAGGAAGTAATCACGTTCTCGATCCTCCGGAGGCAGCGTCTCCTTCTCTTTTCCACACCAGCAGAGTAGAAATATAAAAAAAGGATCAGCAGGGTCATTGATTGTTTTCTTTGTCTTCTGAGGATTTCCGTTGGTTGGGGTTAAATCACGGGTTGTGAGGCCGACTGGGGACCTGCAGCCTTCAGAATTAAAATCCTCTTGAGCGGTTTCACAGTGGAGAAAAAACAAAGCGACACGTTCATTAAGGCCACTGAAGAGTCCTCCAGTGCTGATGATGCACTCGCTTTTATTAAATATGAAGGAGTGTAATAATCCACTCCAACAACGACAGCGGAGAGGAGCTTGTTGTCGAGGACCCGCGAGTACTTCAGCTCTGCCCTCCTCGTGTATTTTAAATTAATCCACAGGAATAACACGGCTCAGACGTGCCGGACGAGGCCTCTGGATCTGTCTTCTGGTGCATCTTCATAGAGGGTTCACGCGGTCATGGAAAACCTGGACAAGTGGCGTTTTCAAAATGGTTATTTGTGTATAAACCCTGTTTATTTTATACATCGATGGCCAAAGAGGAAACCCTACTATCTGCACTTTTTTTTATGTTTTATGATGTATTTGGTATCTTCAACAAGTAGTACTCTGCAAAAAAACAACATGTTGTTGTTTTTTGTATCCTTTGCTCTTCAGCCATCGATATTGTCTTTCATCTCTCGCATCAATAAAGTTTTATTCTCCTTCCTCCTCCAGACACGTTGCCCTCTGACCCCCTGCAGGCCCAGTACGACTCCTGGTTGTCGCTGGTCGACCATCTGAACATCAAATCTTTTGTCAACTTGACGCTGGCCGATTCGGTGCGTCACGGCGTCCAGCATCTGCTCTTCATCTCCGGACTAGGTCAGTTTCACCATCATCATCATGTCACCGTTGGCCAATAAGGATGTTTTTAAAGATGTGTGTGTCTTTTGTAATTTGAATGCGGTCATAGGTTTTTAATTCCAGAAAAAAGGACTAGGTACATTTTTTTGTTGTTGCAATTTTCAGGCAGGAATTTTACTTTTGGTCTTGTCACTACAACTTCCACTTCAACTTCCTTCAGTGCTTACTCTTCAACTGAAGCTATTATCACCTCCATTTCACCTTTCATCATCATCATCATCGTCATTTCATTTCCGCTGCGCCTTCAGTTGATTTCAGTGCTTACACTGAAACTGACACTTCCACTTCATTCAGCGCCGACATTTGAATTTCTGCACTTCTCTTTTTTAGCTTGCACTTGTCATTTTGTTTCAGCTGCCACCTCAATTCATTCAGTGCTTGCTCTTAAAGTTCAACTTCATTCAGCGCTTCAATTTGACCACTTCAGTTGTTTTCAGTTATTCTGATCCAGTCATTCACTGGTCCTGTTCATCTTCTTCTAACACACGCTTTTACTCCTTTCAGCGCTTCCATTATCGCTCGACTTGAATATCTCCCTTTAAGTGCGCCCAAACCTGAAGTTATTTGTCATTTTCATTCCAACTGCATTTTAAAGTGCCACTTCGTTGTTGTGTTTTTGCCAGTATCCATTGAAACACTTGAACTTCATTCAAACTACACATCCAGTCAGTGATTTATTTCCAACGGACATTCAAACTTCTTTGTAAACTTCTTGAGTTAATTTAAAATATTCATGCTTCATTTGTTGGAGTCTCGGCCACTTCAATTGCTTTCAGTGCTTGAAACCTCAGGTGCAAAACTACCTCATTAACTTTTTCCCGCCTTTTTAAAAAAATTCCTCCCCCAGGCGGGATGCGACCCAACACCCTCGTCCTCGGCTTCTACGACGACTGCCTCCCGACGGACACGCTCATCGACCCGTCGCTCTCCTTCGCCGGTTCCTCGGCGGATCCCTCGGACTCATCGCAGGACGCCGAGCGCCACGAGCCGCTCTTCCACTTCGCCTCCCTGCGGGGGTCCGGCGGCGGCGGCGGCGGCCGGAAGGTCGTCGGGCCCGAGGAGTACGTGGCGATCATCGCTGACGCCATGAAGATGCTGAAGAACGTGGTGCTGGCGCGCTACTTCGACGGCTTCGACCGGGCGCGGGTCCTCTCGCCGCCCGCCGCCTCCGCCTTCTCCTCCGGTGGCGGCGTGTTCGTGGACGTGTGGCCCGTCAACCTGCTGCGGCCCGACAGCTGCAGCTACGTGGACACGTGCTCGCTGTTCCTGCTGCAGCTGGCGTGCGTCCTCAACATGGTGCGCGCCTGGCGCCGGGCCACGCTGCGCCTCTTCCTGTGCGTGGAGGCGGGGCGCAGCGTGCGCGGCTCCGAGGAGAAGCTGGGCCAGCTGCTGAAGGAGCTGCGCATCAAGGCCCAGGTGTACTCGGTGCCCTGGGACCAGCAGGTGGCGCTCCACTGGCAGCGGCAGGGCGAGTGGGGCAAGAAGGGGGAGGAGCCGAGGGCGGACCAGGAGGACGAGGAGGTCGACGGCGACTTCGTCAACAGCTTCCCGAGCAACGCCGCGCGCCTCTCGGACGACTACCTGGCGGCCGTCAACCGGCTGATCCTGGACTCGGCCCGGCCCGCCCCCGCCGTGCGCTTCCTGTACTTGCCCCGCCCGCCGGCCGACACCCGCCGCTACACCGCCTACTTGCCCCAGCTGGAGCTGCTGACGCGGGACCTGGGCCCCACGCTGCTCATCCACGGGGTCACGCCCGTCATCACCACCGACCTCTAGCAGCATCAAGACCTCCGGCCTCTTCGTCCCCATCTTCTCGAACCCCCGACACATTCCACCCTGACGTTTGAAGTATTCGCAGCGCCCCCTGCTGTTGCTCCTCGTGAGGTCGTTTTCCAGATGTGCCTCTGGCTCAAGAAGTGCCTCGCTCGGCGTTTTACGCCCCGAGCGTCGTCTGCAGGAAGTCTGCTTTTACGCTTTTTGACCGATTTAAAAAAAAAGAAAAGATAATGCAATAACGACGACGGTGCTACTCCAGAAGTCTTAAAAAACGATTCACTCCAAAAAAAAAAATGGTTTCACGTGAGATCTCAGGAAGACATTCCTTTCTTTCTTTTTATTTTTTTTTAAATGCACTTTTTCTTTCCTGTAGCAAAACTGCAAGCTCTGCAAAAAAAAACACAAAAAAAACTCCTTCAACATGTTTACAGTGCCAATAACTACTGTGAGTGAACACGCGCATGTACTGCAGGTACTCTTAGAATAGGTTCTACTCACAAGTGCCAGAGTTCATTGATTGAGAGGCCTTCAGGGGACGTCGGTAAATACAGAGTTTTACTTGAACGTCACGCTGTTGGAAAGCTTTTGGTGGCTAATGATGTGTTTTTGTTCCTCGATGCGTTGATGTGATCTATAACCTTTAGGATGTGATCTATAACCTTCATGCTGCGGTTCGGCTCTACTCGACTGTTTTTTTCCGATATTACCTGCTACGTTTTTATTTGAAATGTTTTGGTGCGACCTCAATCAGACCACGAACTATCCTTCTTTTACTTTTATTATTATGTTTCTCTTTTACCCACTTTTTCATTTTTTGAGTTCTTTTTTTTTACCCCTTTTTTTAATTATTATTTAAAAAAAAAAATAAAAAAATAGGACCAAAAAAATTAAAAATTAGGACAAAAAAAAATTATCTTTTTTTTTTTTTTTGGTCTTTTTTTCCGTTGATTTGAAAAAACAACGGAGAGAACAAAAAAGAACGAAAGAACAAAAAAAAGTTCCAGGAGAGAAATAAGAACTTGACGACTGACAATTGTCAAAATTACAGTTACAGCCTAAAGTTCACACAAAGTCAATTTTTTATTTTTTTTATTTTCGTCAACGAAAAAAAAAAAAAAAACTTTTTTTTTGTCCTAATCTTTATTCTTTTCTTTTTTGGTCGTAATTTTTTTTTTTTTTTTTGGTGTTAATTTTTTTTTTTTGAGCGGAAATGGGCTTCCATACTTTTAACCATTTTAATTAATTTTTTTTTAAATATTTTTTCTCGTTGACCCATTTGTTTAATTCTGATCCTCCTTTTTTAAAATTCTTATTCTCTTTTAACCAGATTTATTGTTGCTCTCCTCGCTCCATCACGCCATTCTTAGAAGTAGAGAAAAGGGGGCGGGACCCGGCCTCCCAATGCGAGCAGAGCCGAACCGCGGAGCGCAAATTCAGCATGTTTACTATGAATATTAATAATAATAATGATGATGATGATGATGATGATGATCTTGGAGTCTCAGACTCGTTGTGTTGAAGTTGCATCCTGACAATCTGTGATCCGTATTTGAAGGAAAAGCTTTGTTTGATATGTTTGGCTGTTGGGACACTACACTCCTCACACTACATTTCTTCAGACGACGTTGGAGAGATGAAATGTTCACTGTTTTGATTTCCTGTTGAAATCAGAAGAAAATATAAAAAGCGATGTGGCTGAAAAGAATAAAAAACGGTTTCTTTCTGTGTGCTTTCCGTTTCCTTTTGTTCTTCCTCTGGAGATTGTTTTCTTCATCGGAACAACCGCTCAGGACTTTGTTTCATTTCGTCTGTGAGTCTCACAGCCGAGAGGATTTATTTTATATTTATTTATTTCTGGCTGCTCTTTGTTTGTTTGAGGTAAACTTGAGGAAAAAGCAGCGAAATGCAGCGGGACAGAGAGATGCCAGCAAGGTGCCAGCCGCCAAATGACCTCGTCCTGCCGCTGCCAAGCAGCCGGCAGGCAGCCGCCAAGCAGCCGGCAGGCAGCCGCCAAGCAGCCGGCAGGCAGCCGCCAAGCAGCCGGCAGGCAGCCGCCAAGCAGCCAGCAAGCAGCCACCAGGAAGCCGGCAAGCAGCCGGCAAGCAGCCGCCAGGAAGCCGGCAAGCAGCCGGCAAGCAGCCGCCAGGAAGCCGGCAAGCAGCCGTCAGGCAGCTGGCAAACAGCCGCCAAGCAGCCACCAAGCAGCCGCCAAGCAGCTGCCAAGCAGCCACCAAGAAGCCGTCAGGCAGCCGGCAAACAGCCGGCAAACAGCCACCAAGCAGCCGCCAAACAGCCGCCAGGAAGCCGGCAAGCAGGCTACAAGCAGCCGGCAAGAAGCCGACGAGCAGCCGGGGATGGATTCCATTTCCGCTCGAAGGAGAACAACAGATTGGAAGAAAAAAAACAAATAACCATCAATATCTGTTCAGGAGGCTCACATTTATCACAGAGAGGACGAGTCTGGTGTCTGTGTGTGTGTCTGTGTGTGTGTGTGTGTGTGTGTGTGTGTGTGTGTGGTTCAGGCTTTCTGAGGTGTGCTCGTTTGTTCCTTCTACGACATCGTCGGTGCTTTTGTTTACCAGATATTCATGTTTTGTGATTCAAACAGTAAAATGTATTTAATTGTATTTCAACAGTTTATAACTGTGATGCGACGACGTCGTGAACCAAAGAGAGGAGATGCAGTTAAATCAAATTAAATTAAATATTATATATTTTGGGGGAAACTACATTTACCTTTTATGCATTCAAAGTGTTTCGCTGGTTCAAAAAAAAAAGCTTAAGGCTACAAAATAAAAAAGAAGAGATGGTGACAGGAGAGGAAGGAGGAGGAGAACCGCCCACCGAGGGGGTTTTATTAAGTGTGTGTGTCTGTGTGTGTGTGTGTGACTCAAATCAAAGATGGAGGCCACCAGCTTCTGAACGCCTCCGAGTCTGAAACTCTGTCAAGTCTGCAAACCGTGATCAGAGGAAACTTGTCACTACCTTGTCACTTCCACCGTGTGTCACAGCCCCGAACGCCGGGCTCGCCGGCGGGAGACACACACACTTACACACACACTTACACACACACTTACACACTTCATCACTTGTAATTTCGACCACACTTTTCCATTTCATCTGCATCTTCCGCTCCACTTAATGCGACGTGACGCACGGAGTCGTCGGGCGGATCGGAGGCAGAGCGGACGACGCTCTGGTTGTCAAGTGGGATTCGGTCACGCCGACACCCAGATGGGATCACCGGTTTGGGGGTTTTGGGGGCAAACAGACCTCTGGCTGCTCCTGCGAACCCCCGTCTGCATTCAGATTGCGGCGCGAGGGCGTACTTTTTTTGCCAAAAATAATCCAAGCGGATTTAAATTCAACGAGCTTCGCGTGTGCGACCACGTTCAGAGTTATGAGCTCCTGAAATCGACACGTTGGGGCTTTTTATGGAGAACTTAAACTTCCTAAAAGCTCATGATTTACTCTGAGGAACCAGAACTTGTTCCACCAGAAACATGCAGGACGAGCACCTGGCGGATGAAACGCGTCCAAAAGTCTGACACTAAATGATCTAAACAGTAAAATAAACTGTTCCCCGTCATCAAACATCAATAACTGAATCGCAACGTAACTTTGACAGGAAGTAGAACAGTTTTTAAATTACAAAGTGGTTTAACTGGACCTTTTTTTCCACTTTTAATATTTCCTCAGTACCATAAAAGTCGGGTTATAAGCCGCTACTACCTTCGGTGGTTGTCCCCGCTAGCTCCCCGCTGTAGCTAGCTAGCGCTGCTGCTAGCTCCCCTGACAACCACTGAAGGTAGCGGGACCAGCCCCGGCTAGACGCCCGACTCGGACAGCGGGCAGTAGCAGCAGCAGCTAGCGGGGAGCTAGCAGCAGCAGCTAGCTGGCTACAGCGGGGAGCTAGCAGCAGCAGCTAGCTGGCTACAGCGGGGAGCTAGCACCAGCTAGCTGGCTACAGCGGGGAGCTAGCGGGGACAACCACCGAAGGATAGTAACGCTTATAACTCGCAAAGCTCGTGATTGGCTCGGCCGTGTGTTTGTGGGCGGGGCTTCTCGCTACACTGCGCACACTTTAGTGCAGCGGGAGGGCGTGTCACGCGGTCACGTGACCTCTCTCTGCTCGGGTGCTAGCGTAGCATCGCTCAGACTCTAAAAAGCAGCTTCTATCTTCACGGGTTCGTCCGTCTCCAGTCGATCGGCTGTTTGGACTCAGAGAAGTCGGCGTCTCGCCGGGTTCTTGTTTACAGAAGCGCATGAGAGGAGGAGCTTAACGAGAGCAAACCCGTCATGTGGAAATATAAATAAACGATAAACGTTGAACAGCGACGATTCTCTCGTCGTGTGTTTACACAAAGTAACCCAGCGGGGACGAGGAGATGATTAATGTTGACTTCAGGCTTTCTGAGAGTTTAGTGATATTAATTAGTTTTGTGTAAGGTGCACAGCAGTACTATCAGTAGTACTACCAGTAGTACTCTCAGTAGTACTCTCAGTAGTACTCTCAGTAGTACTCTCAGTAGTACTCTCAGCAGTACTCTCAGTAGTACTCACAGTAGTTGCTAAATTAATTTGACAAAGTAGCAAAGTGCTTTTGTTGCATGAACGAGTAGAATATATCATTTTTCAGATGTCTTCGGTATTTCTTTAGTTTTGTTTCTCTCTCACAGAGCAGAAACATTTATTAATATTAATACATTATTCATAGAGGTGGAGCTCAAAGTGCTTGACAACTAAAATAAAAAAGGCAGCACATGTCGACGGGTTGCAGACAATACAATTATAAAAGATGATAGAATAAAAAGACATAACAAGAGAGTCAACGCTAAAATATGAGATCTTAAAATGAGAGAAAAATAAAAATTAGAAGTATAATAAATACCTCATATTATTATAAATAATAATTTAAAATGCGTCCACCAATAATAATAATAACTTATAGTAGTAACTGTAATCACATTCCAAATTAAATAAATAAATTGTCAGGTGTCACTTAAAAACACCTGACAGTGTGTGTGTGTGTGTGTGTGTGTGTGTGTGTGTGTGTGTGTGTGTGTGTGTGTGTGTGTGTGTGTGTGTGTGTGGGTTAGAACGGCTGCCATCGTGCTTTAGGTTCTGCATGAAGCCCAGATCACTGAAACCGGCTGCGCAAACACATCGTTTGTGTGTGTGTGTGTGATTGTGTGTCTGTGTGTGTGTCTCTCTGTGTGTTTGTGTGTGTGTGTGTGTGTGTGTGTGTGTGTGTGTGTGTGTGTGTGTGTGTGTGTGAGCTGGCCAACCTGCAAACAGCCCTCCTCCTCTCTGACACACTCGTAACATCTGTTTTCCTCTCAGCCAGCCCACACACACACAAACACACACTCTCTCTCACACACACACACACACACACAAACACACACTCTCTCTCACACACACACACACACACACACACACACTTCCACCGAGCTACCCCCCACCCCCTCCCTCTTTTCCCTATCATTTACAACCGGAAATTAATTCATTGTCTTCTTCTGTTCTGCAGCGTTTTAAAGACGTTTTGACACAACAAAAGTTAAATAAATAAACAATCATCGCTGTATTGATTTGGGGCATTAAGTAAACAGCTAAACAAACGAGCGCTGCGACTCGGAGGACTCAGGAGCCTCTGCCGACCTCCTACCCTGCATTCATTCATCCGTTTTCTACCGATGAAACATAAATAAACATAATAATGATAGCGATGAAACATGTGAAACAACACACAGTAACTCGTAGATATCCCACAAAGTCATTTCCCATGTTGCCCACGTCATCATGGAAAGGAAAGTTCAAAAGGACGGACGGATAACACCGACCTCACCGAGTTATTTGATCCAAATGAGAACCTGTTCCCTGTTTTATTTCACCATTTCTAAAGGAAATGAAGCTTATATCTTTAAAGGAACAACATGTTCGTCCCCGGCAGTCTTCCTGTGGGAAAGCACTGGCGAGCTATCAGCAGTGAGCACGTGATGTCCTGCGTTACGTTTGTGTAACAACGGTCTGTGTTTGCGCGTAAGAAAGACCGCACGACCGCCGTTGTGTGTAATGTTCCTTATCGGTCTGCTGAAGAGTGAGAGAGTGAGAGAGTGAGGGAGTGAGAGAGTGAGGGAGTGAGGGAGTGAGAGAGTGAGAGCTCGGTTTGTCCTCTGCAATCAGAGCAGTGACGCAAAAGCAAAGAAGAAAAAGAAATGTAAAAGCGAGGCGACAAACTGCTGCTGCTCATCATTCTATTTATTTAACCTTCGAGCTCCTCCCCCTCCACGCCACACACACACACGTAATCACAGTTATTCACTGATGAAGATGAAATCTCCTCCTTCTCCTCCTCCTCCTCCCACTCCTTTTGGTCTGGTCCTCCTCTTTTTTGTCGCTTGGAGAACAAACAAATTACGTCTCTTTACGCGGTCGGGAAAAGCCGTGAAAACAAGAGGAAAGATGAAGGAGAGCGCGGCTCGGATAGATTAGCGAGGTAAATGATTACGGAGTGTTTTAGTCTTGTGTGTGTGTGTGTGTTTTTGTGTGTTTACAGCGGTAATTAGTGCAATACACGCTGGGTAAAAACGCTCGGGCCAACCATGCGGAGGGAAATGGACGAGTAATGGAGTGTTACCTGCGCCAAAGCGAGGCCCGCGGGGTTCATTTAACACACACAAACAAACACACGGTCGCATCCAGTAAACACAGAAACAAATTGTCACGCGGGGCTTAATTGCGACAGGAAAGTGCTTTTATCTTAAATGGTGTGTGTGTGTGTAAGTGTATGTGTGTGTGTGTGTGTGTGTGTGTGTGTGTGTGTGTGTGTGTGTGTGTGTGTGATTAATCGGGTCGAAGGAGTTGAAAGGCAACTTAAAGTTGTGTTAATTAGTGTCTGGGGGTCAGACACTTGCAGACCTTTTTTTTATTTACACTTCATGTGCGTTCCAAATGCCAGAAAAGTGTACATGACTATGTGTGTGTGTGGTTGTGTGTGTGTGTGTGTGTGTGTGTGTGTGTGTCAGGCGTTTTAACCGCAAACTGGTGGACTTCAAAAGGATGCGAGCCAGCGTGCTGTTCCGGTTATTCTGAAAGGGTCAAAGTTCAAGCGGCCATGTTGTGAGGAAGTAGTTCGTCACTTCCTCATTCAGCGTTTTGTATGATATCTCACAACCTTTTTTTATTTAAATGAACAAAAAACTAGAAATATACTTAAGTTTGTGGGTTAAAAATACTACAAAAGTGATAGTTATAAAAGTGATAGTTACAAAAAAGATAATTGCAAAAGTGACAGTTTCAAAAGTGATAGTCACAAAAGTGATAGTTGCAAAAGTGATAGTTGCAAAAGTGATAGTTGCAAAAGTGATAGTCACAAAAGTGATAGTTGCAAAAGTGATAGTTACAAAAGTGATAGTTGCAAAAGTGATAGTTGCAAAAGTGATAGTTGCAAAAGTGATAGTTACAAAAGTGATAGTTGCAAAAGTGATAGTTGCAAAAGTGATAGTTGCAAAAGTGATAGTTACAAAAGTGATAGTTGCAATGGAAGTTACGAAAGTTATGTGACAAAAACATTAACATTGACTTCTTGTTTCGTGCAGAATTCTAACAACGAAATGATCTCAACTTTTGTGGTGTTGATCGATTTATATAAAAAGACAAAATTCCTTTTGAACTATGATTTAAAAAGAAATATTTCAGTTTTTATGCATAAAACCGGTGGAGGATTTAAACCTGTTGATACCCGAGTCTTTAATTCCTTTCTTTTCTTTCTGCAAACTCTCTCTAGCAGATTTACTCAAAAATAAGTTTTAACTGCCAAAGCTCTTTTCTCTGATTGATCCAGAATCCAGCAGCCCTGACGGTATAAACACCTTGATTCATTGGTTTGTTTTTTTTCATCTAGACTTGTTTTTGTAATTTAACTCAGACTTGCTGTGTTTCATCTGGACAGCCCATAAACACCTCTTGTTTTCTGGAAGAAGCCAATAAAATAAATTGATTTTTAAACCTAGACGAGTGTGTAAGATCCAGTCCGGCTGGGCTTCTGTGGAATTTAAAGATGCTTGAATGCGAGCAGATAATTTTTTGTCTCAGGTAACATTCATCAGATGTACTTTTTGCTTTTTAAATGACGTTGCCATGTTGTTTTTTGCAACTATTAAACAGGGCGTGAGCATATCTGGACTGACCTGTCAGTCACTTTCTAGCCCCGCCCCTAAAGCATCCCCTGTTTTATGGTCTGTTTGACTCAAAATGACAAAAAATTACTAAATAAACATCATGCTGTATAGAAGAAGACTTGAAACTAGAGATAGCGACGTAAACACATGTTTACAATGTTTACTGAGGGAATACATCAAGAGAGAAGTAGAGTCACCTATATAGACTTCTATACAACCAGACGAGTCGCCCCCTGGTGGTCAGGAGAGAGAATGCAGCTTTAATACATGAAGCTTCTATACAACATAATTCCTCACCAACTGCATGAATAAATAAATCTACAAACTGAATCTTGTTTGCTTGATGAATGAAGTCGTCTCTAAAGGAAAACACTAGAGAAAGGCTCAGTGCAAAGTTATTAAAAGTCAGTCTTGCCAGTCTGAGTTTTTACACTGGGAATACATTTAAAACGAGAGGAGGAAGGGGATATTGTGAAGCGGTGATCTGGGCAGCAACAGGAAACGAGATGGGACATCTTCATTTGGCTTCAACATCTGCTTAACGCCGCAGTGCAACCTGCTCTCAGCTCCTCACACTCACAGATGGATTTAGACTTTTCGACTCAGACGCTCGGCAATATCCACCGCCTCAGGTGAGATTTCGGAATTTCTGGGGTAGGATTGAATCGAGCGTATCGAATCGGTCCCGGGGAATATATACGAAGAGCCGGCGCGTGAATGGGGATTTTATTTTTTAATTGGGCGATCCGCTGCCACATTGCAGGGCCCCCACCTGCTCGCTCGGTGCCTCCGGGGCTGCGAGCTGTTTACGTTTCTCAATTAACTGTCGCGCAAACGGGCAGAATGTCGGAGGAGCAGATGTTAACGTCTGCGAAGCACACAGTGATCCCATTTAGAAGTAAAGGGAGGCACTTACAAATGTCAAGGTACATAGTGTTAACCAGACTTTCATTTATTTTTTACCTCTTTACTTCAACAATTCAGGAAACTAAATGTACCAAAAGTGAAAGATTCTGGTTAGATAATAATGAGAATGAGTATGAAATCAAATAAATCGCCCCCTGGTGGTCAGGAGAGAGAATGCAGCTTTCACACATGAAGCATAGACTTCTATACAACCAGAGGAGTCGCCCCCTGGTGGTCAGGAGAGAGAATGCAGCTTTCACACATGAAGTATAGACTTCTATACAACCAGAGGAGTCGCCCCCTGGTGGTCAGGAGAGAGAATGCAGCTTTCACACATGAAGCATAGACTTCTATACAACCAGAGGAGTCGCCCCCTGGTGGTCAGGAGAGAGAATGCAGCTTTAACACATGAAGCATAGTCTTCTATACAACCAGAGGAGTCGCCCCTTGATGTTTTCATACCTAAATAATTCAGTTTGAGAAATCCTCCCGCA
Organism: Clinocottus analis; assembly: GCF_023055335.1. Classification (NCBI taxonomy): domain Eukaryota; kingdom Metazoa; phylum Chordata; class Actinopteri; order Perciformes; family Cottidae; genus Clinocottus; species Clinocottus analis. Next base: position 1,928,152 of record NW_027175931.1, on the reverse strand, counting down.
CACATACGAGCAAAACACACAAACACACCTGTGTAATGTGTGTAGCGACATAGACACACGATGTCATCCACACTCAGGTAATAACTCAGCATCTGTAATATCTTTTGGACTGTGTGTGTGTTTAGCTCCATAGTGAGAGCTGTGGGAACGTTCAGACTAAAGTTATTTGGCTCCAACTGAGAAATGAAATAGGTGTGTGTGTGTGTGTGTGTGTGTGTGTGTGTGTGTGTGTGTGTGTGTGTGTGTGTGTGTGCGTGCAAGAGAGAGCGAGAGAGAGAATAGGGGAAAATAAAACAACAGATAGGAAAAAAACAAAGGCTCTCTCCTCTGATTGAATCTGTTGAGGCGTGGCATTGAGATAGATCACAAACAGTGATATGTGTGTGTGTGTGCGCGTGTGTGTGTGTGTGTGTTTGTGTGTGTGTGCGCCTGGTCTGACCGTTACACAAAGTGGAAAAAGATGGAATTTCCCATGAATTTCTGAAAGACACATGTCCGGATGCGTTTGTGCGTATGTGCGTGCGTGTCTGTGTGTGTGTGTGTGTCTGTGTGTGTGTGTGCGTGTTCATAAACGTGCGGGTTCCAGCGTGCGTGTGTGCGCATGATAAACACATTAGTGTGTGCATCAGCATTCATGCGGCCCGGTGCGTGTGATTAGTTATTTACTCGGTGCTGCAGTGTGTGATTAAGTGCGGTTTGAAGCGGTGGCTTTACGCTACACTGCGTCCTGGACTCTGCAATCACATCGCCGCACACAGACACACACACACAGACACACACACACAGGTAGAGAGCGAGAGAGCTGCTGTGACTCATATCTGCTTTTGGGAGTTCGTGCCTCTCGTAAACTCGCCGAGTTACCGACGAGCCGCCCTGATATGAAAATAACTCTTTGAATGTCGCCGTAGAGCCGCTCGTTCACTTTGACGGGATTCGAACACACGGTCAGACTCCACCGCTGCAACTCTGCACAGCCGAAGGTTAAAAGTTGTACAGAAGCACTTTAAAATGTTGTAATAAAGTGGTTAATTCGGAGGACTTTGAGGCCGAGGTCGTAGTTTCAAACCCATAGCTTCAACTCAAATAATAATCATTGTAGAAGTTATATTATGCTGATTAATAATGAATCAATATTCTTTTTTTCCCACATTTTCTTCACTTTTCAGTAGAATGAGTGTCAGCCTCGGGCGCCATTTTGAAAACCGTCGTGCTACAACATTACATTTAGCCGACGCTTTTATCCAAAGCGACGTTAAGTGTCTCGCTCAAGGACACAACAAGATGGACGAACAGGGCCGGGGCTTGAACCACCGACCCTCTGATTGAAAGACAGGCATGCTAACGACTGAGACGCTGTCACCGATGTACCAAGAGTACAACCAAGTACTGACGGATAGTTTTTAAAAAGGTATCTGATGATCCATAGCTACGTGCGTCCTCGTGTGTTTGTGTTCAATAGTTTCATCGGACAGACTTCAAAAAGGAACTGATTTTCTAGGATTCAGGAGACAAAAAAAACCTCTAAAACGATGTGTATGACCCACGTCAGCGTGCACGTAAACACAACGACTTGGAGGTTTTAAAATATCAACCTTTAGACACACGTGACAAGTACCTGCTCTTCTCTCTGATTAGCAAGTCTGTGTTTTTCACTTGAGTGACGATGACCTTTGCTAAAGGCAGAACATCTGCACTTTGACACTTATAATAGAAACCAGCACGCGGAGCGAGGACGCTGTCGATTCTGTTTGTTTGCTTCTTTTTTTTTTGTCGCTTTGGATAATTAAATCCCGCTCAGATTTTAAGGAGATGCTTGTGCTCCTTTTGAGATTGGCCGCCTCACTTTTCAGGCAGTTACCATAATTTGTTTTGAAAGGTTGGCTCGGAAAAGTGTTGTTAATCAATGCCAGTCCGGCGGCCTTAATTGCTGCGGAGGTGTCGGGCTTTCTAACCCAGAAGAAAAGATAATAAATCAAGAGAGAAGTAGAATTGTTTTCTCTTAGGCTTCTATACAACCAGAGGAGTCGCTCTTAGTGGTCAGGAGAGAGAATGCAGCTTTAACACATGAAGCGTAGACTTCTATACAACCAGAGGAGTCGCCCCCTGGTGGTCAGGAGAGAGAATGCAGCTTTAACACATGAAGCATAGACTTCTATACAACCAGAGGAGTCGTCCCCCTGGTGGTCAGGAGAGAGAATGCAGCTTTAACACATGAAGCATAGACTTCTATACAACCAGAGGAGTCGCCCCCTGGTGGTCAGGAGAGAGAATGCAGCTTTAACACATGAAGCGTAGACTTCTATACAACCGGAGGAGTCGCCCCTTGGTGGTCAGGAGAGAGAATGCAGCTTCAACACATGAAAGATAGACTTCTATACAACCAGAGGAGTCACGCCCTGGTGGTCAGGAGAGAGAATGCAGCTTTAACACATGAAGCATAGACTTCTATACAACCAGAGGAGTCGTCCCCCTGGTGGTCAGGAGAGAGAATGCAGCTTTAACACATGAAGCATAGACTTCTATACAACCAGAGGAGTCGCCCCCTGGTGGTCAGGAGAGAGAATGCAGCTTTAACACATGAAGCGTAGACTTCTATACAACCGGAGGAGTCGCCCCTTGGTGGTCAGGAGAGAGAATGCAGCTTCAACACATGAAAGATAGACTTCTATACAACCAGAGGAGTCACCCCCTGGTGGTCAGGAGAGAGAATGCAGCTTTAACACATGAAGCATAGACTTCTATACAACCAGAGGAGTCGCCCCCTGGTGGTCAGGAGAGAAAATGCAGCTTTAACACATGAAGCGTAGACTTCTATACAACCAGAGGAGTCGCCCCCTGGTGGTCAGGAGAGAGAATGCAGCTTTAACACATGAAGCGTAGACTTCTATACAACCAGAGGAGTCGCCCCCTGGTGGTCAGGAGAGAGAATGCAGCTTTAACACATGAAGCATAGACTTCTATACAACCAGAGGAGTCGCCCCCTGGTGGTCAGGAGAGAGAATGCAGCTTTAACACATGAAGCATAGACTTCTATACAACCAGAGGAGTCGCCCCCTGGTGGTCAGGAGAGAGAATGCAGCTTTAACACATTTAAAAAAGTAGTTTTTCTGATGAGTCACTGAAATGAAACGTTAGTTTTTCTTCACTAATTAAGCTCAAATATCTCAAATTCTGAATCTAAGTAGGAACAAAAATAATCTCGGCTTCTTAGCTCGAAGCACAAACACAATAATCCTAAATCATCCATGAAGCCACTGTGCAGTATGAAGCAGTCATGTTCTTTGACACCGGGGCCCTTGTGGGACACCACGACAACTTCAACACACAACTTTAATCAAACAGCTTTTCTCTCTTTGTTGTATTTGTTGTCGTGTTTTTTTTTCACTTTATGCTGGAGGCCATGCAGCAAACATCCGTCACCAGAAAACCAGCTTCTGGGTTTCTTATTTCCATTTTCAAACAGATTTACTGTTTTTGTGACTTTTGTTGAAAACCTGCGTCGTGGTTGTCATTTTTTTGAAACAAGTTTATTTTCCGGGGAACAGCTGTGCGTCTTCACAGATTGCCGAACGGGATAAATCACACAAAGCATCCGAGGATATGAAACTCATCTTCTAGTCGAAATTACCAGCTTCCAACGAAACGTCCCAGCTGGTGTGTGTGTGTGTGTGTGTGTGTGTGTGTGTGTGTGTGTGGTCTCATGTCCCCAACACTTCGCTACACTCCTGTTGTGATTGACAGGTGTGACCTTTCTCACCTTCTTCGTTGTGCGAACAGACTCTCTTTCCAGAGCGCAGCAGTGTAGTGGAGGTTAAACAAACACACACCGGACCCCTCCAGCGCCACCTTTACGTCTCCTGTTTCCTTTCCTTACCCCCTCTTCTCCTTTGCTCCCTCCCTTTGGGTGTATGTGGTTACCTTCTGAGCGTCTGGCTGAAGTCTATACAGAGTGTGTCTGTGTGTGTGCATGTGTGTGTGTGTATGTGTTGACATAACTAAGTTGTATTGTTGCTACAAAGTTGTGTTGTTGCTTTGACACAACTAAGTTGTGTTGTTGCATTAACATAACTAAGTTGTTTTGTTGCTACTAAGTTGTGTTGTTGCTATAACATAACTAAGTTGTGTTGCCTTAACATAACTAAGTTGTGTTGTTACTTTAACACAACTAAGTTGTGTTGCCTTAACATAACTAAGTTGTGTTGTTACTTTAACATAACTAAGTTGTGTTGTTGCTCCTAAGTTGTGTGTATGTGTGTATATGTTGACATAACTAAGTTGTGTTGTTGCTTTAACATAACTAAGTTGTGTTGTTGCTTTAGCATAACTAAGTTGTGTTGTTGCTTTAGCATAACTAAGTTTTGTTGCTTTAATAGAACTAAGTTGTGTTGTTACTTTAACATAACTAAGTTGTGCTGTTGCTCCTAAGTTGTGTGTGTGTGTGTGTGTGTGTGTGTGTGTGTGTGTGTGTGTGTGTCTCACATGTGCTGCAGCAATCAAGGACTCGCCCACCGACTCAGATCCTCTAATAAAAAAACACCAGAGAGGAAAATGACGAAGACGGAGATGAAGGACGAGAGAAGAAAAGTGACAGATGGAGAGTTGAAGGAAACAGTTGGAATGAGCTGAAAGATGGAGGGAGGAGGGGGAGAGAGAGCGAGAGAGGGGGAGAGAGAGGGGGAGGAGGGGAGAGAGAGAGAGAGGAGGGGGAGGGGGAGTGAGGAGGAGGAGGGTCTTTTTTTTATAAAGTCTGGGAGGACTTTTCAGCCTCTTCTTGTCCAGAGAAGACGAAGCTTTGGACGACGATGTGAGACACGAGGAAATGAGAGGAGGGGAGCGTGATTTAATGCGCCGCGTCTTTACGAGGTTGTAAGTCTTGTTTTTCGGGGATGAAAGTGATCTTTAGTTTATAGTAACCCCCTCTTCCTCCTCCTCCTCCTCCTCCTCCTTCTCTCAGTCCTCTCCTCCCTTCTCCCTGTCTTCTTCTTCCATCTTCATCCATCTCCACTAGTGAATTATATGGTAAGAAGAAATAAAAAATGGAGGGATGTTTTTCCTCTCACGGTCAATATTTCACATTATGTTATGTTTTCTCTTTTTCTTTTTTTCTCCCCATTTATTATCTGAGAGGCAAAAGATATTTCTCTGTTTGTCTCCCGAGGCGCTTCTTGATTTCAGGAAAACGTGCAGACTTTGGAGGTTGAACTGTCACTACTTTAAAACCACTGAAAAAAGCTCTAACGCATGAAGCAAAGACTTCTATACAACCAGAGGAGTCGCCCCCTGGTGGTCAGGAGAGAGAACGCAGCTTTAACACATGAAGAAACTTCTATACAACCAGAGGAGTCGCCCCCTGGTGGTCAGGAGACAGAATGCAGCTTTAACACATGAAGAAACTTCTATACAACCAGAGGAGTCGCCCCCTGGTGGTCAGGAGCGAGAACGCAGCTTTAACACATGAAGAAACTTACATACAACCAGAGGAGTCACCCCCTGGTGGTCAGGAGAGAGAATGCAGCTTTAACACATGAAGAAACTTCTATACAACCAGAGGAGTCGCCCCCTGGTGGTCAGGAGAGAGAATGCAGGTTTTTAGACACTTTCGCATCGGCTTCACTCTGCAGATGTTGCCGCTTGCAGTTTTTTTAGTCGGAGCGCTAATAGAGATTTAAAAACTTATAACTTTATCCCTCTTCCCTTCTTGTCTAGATCTTTATCCTTCATCCTTTCTCCTGTTTCCTCCCATCTTGTTTCCTCCCCCCTCTCTCTGTCTCCCCCCCCTCCCCCCGTTCTCTCTGCTCTCCTGTTTAATAAGGAGCGCTTGGTTTGAGGTGTCGGCCTCTCCGACCCTCCTTCCTCCACTGAGCCACATCCTCATTAAGGCAGGAAACACGCTGACGCACAACATCGCCTCACACTGTGGGACGTCAGCGGTTGCCTACTTTTTGTTTTCACGGCCGTCTTATTTCATTTTGACTCCCCTGAATTCAATTCTATTGCTTTTTCTTACCTCCTAACATTTGGCTTTGTTTTTTTACGGCACTTTCTCGCTTTATGCTGACAAATCTTTTCAGATTCTCTCCTGCTGAACAGCTTTTTTTTTTTTTTTTTAGCTTTTGGAGATGTTTTTCTGCCCTTCATCCGTTTGTCTCTCTCTCGTTTCATCTTCAGCGTTGCCAGCAGTGAAACTGATGCAGTGACGTGACAACCGGGAGCAAGAAGAAGCTCTCCAACCCTCTAAATGACATGAAGTGCACTCTACTGTGGCTGAGATATAACAACACAGGTTCAACTCAACACTCAACAAAATAGCTGTTGTGATGTACAATTATGAATGATAACAGTTATATAGATATATATTTAAAAATGAATTGAATATTGATATTATTTGAACATTTCAGCACCTTTTACATTATTTGATAAGATAAGATAGTCTTTATTAGTCCCTCCGTGGGGAAATTACAGGATTACAGCAGCCCTTATTCACAGAAATTGAAAGTAGAGATAAGTAATATAAATAAACAGTAGAACCGTAATAAAAACACAATTTAACAAAATGAAACAGTAAGAAACAAAAATATGAAATATACATATTGAATAAGAATAAATAGTAAAAAAAAGTGTAAAAAGTGTAAAAGTATAAAAATTATAAAAAAGTATTGCAAAAAAGTATTGCACCATATTTAGTTTCAGACTCTCTCTCCACCTCCATACATCCGATTTAAAGACTTTTTTACACCTTTTTTACCTTTAGTTGCAGAACTACTAGAAGTAACTTGTGAGATTCAGGCTTATACTTTCACAAGTACGCCAACACCCGGGTTTAGGATAACCCTGGATTACATTCAATTATGTTTCTCGAGAAAGGAAAGACAGATTGCAGTTAGTCGGCCTATAGTTTGTCGTTTTTTTGTCGGGCGCATGAATCCCCATCTCCGTCTCTCTCTCACTGATCCCTCCGGTCACGGCAGCTTTGACATTGAGAGAGAAAAGCCATGTGGTGTTTCAGATAAGCACAAAGTTCTTTTCTCCCAGGAACACAACATCCCAGATCACTCATTCCGCCTCTGACACACACACACACACACACACACACACACACACACACACACACACACACACACACACACACACACACACACACACACACGTACACAAACTAAAACTAACTTTACCCCAACATGTAATAAGTTATGTTATGGGGGCGTCTCCATAAGAAAGTTGAGAACACAACATCCCAGATCACTCACTCCGCCTCTGACACACACACACACACACACACACACACACACGCACACAGACTAAAAATAACTTCACCCCAACATGTGATAAGTTGTGTTATGGGAGTGTCCCCATAAGGAAATCGGGTCCCCACAATGTCATGCTCTAGAAGTCATGTATGTCCCCACAAGACCTGTAAAACACACCCGTTCACACACACACACACAGAGCCAGGTACTGCAGTATTTGAGCTTCAGATGAAGTATTACTTGCTCGTTGTTGTAAATGTGGTTCAGCTGATTCAGATCTGCAACCTCCCAGAAGAGTCTCTCACTACAGTCACTCTGATGAAGACAAATATATGAATATACAAATATATGAATATATATATATATATATATATATATATATATATACATATATATATATATATATATATATATATATATATATATATATATATGTACACTCATTTGAAGTGCACTCATTTGAAGTTGCCCCTTCTAGAGACATAGTACTAGCTCAAATGCTGTGACACACTGTATGGGATAATTGTTTTGCAATTGTCTATGTTATATTTATTTGTCTCTACCAAATAAAGACATATTTTGTTTTTGTTTTTTTGCATTTTTCCAAAATTATTCAGCGAGTGGACTTCTGGTCGGACCCGGCGGGGTGAAGTTACACTTTTAACAAGACACAAAAAAAAGATAATCCATGAAAACATGTTTTACGTGATAAAGAAGAGAGAAATAAAAAGATTTTGCAGCTGTGAAGAGGCTTATGGAAAAAAAAGAGTCATGAATCAAGACATCAAAGGACGGTGAAGCCGATGGTTCAGTTCCGCAAGACGGAAATTGGATTAACCAAAAGAATAAAATAAAAAAAGAAGCATGCAACGCTTTGTTTTATCTCTAATGCAGCAAAAAATCTATTGAAAATCTGACGGTGAAAATCCGTCTATGCTTGGATTAGGAGTCCCATCAGAGTGTGTGTGGGACTCTTATCGGTCCATACGAACAGGGTTCATCATACAAACAGGCTACACACACACACCCTATGTCTGTTGTCCATGTGTGTGTGAGTGTGTACATGAGTCAGTGTGTGTGACCTCATGTCACATGTGCGGCGCTTTTATGGCCCCAATTTATCGTCTTGGGTCTACAAAGTGAATATTAATAGATTTATAGCCGAGGAAACTTTGCCATCCATCTAAACTAGGGGAGAGAGATCTAATCGGTCAGGAGGACAGAGTGTGTGAGGAGGGACGGGCCGGCTGGACGGAGATTACTGATCTGTACACACCAGACATTTAATCCAGCTCGGCATCACGGCAGCGTCGGGAAATGGTCAGAACATGCAATCTATTGTTTTCTGTTATAATATACAATATTAATATACAAAATATGACTGTTGCTTAGCGGGAGGGTCCAACAAACAGACTCTCCACCAGAAGGTGGTGTTTTAAAACAGTTTTGTGTCTTTATGGAAGAAGTTTTCCTAATCTTATGGAGCGCTTGCCTAAACCTAATAAAGAGGTTTTGTTGCCCCAAATACATTGTACCTGGTTTTGTTGCCTCAACTTAACTATTGCCTCAACTTAACTATACCTGGTTTAGTTGCCTCAACTTAACTATACCTGGTTTAGTTGCCTCAACTTAACTATACCTTGTTTTGTTGCCTCAACTTAACTATACCTGGTTTTGTTGCCTCAACTTAACTATACCTGGTTTTGTTGCCTCAACTTAACTATACCTGGTTTTGTGGTTTTGTACATTTTAAGCCATGCCTTGTGCTTTTCCTCAACCTAATTAAGTGATTGTGTTATTGCTTAAGTCATCAGCTGTCAGCGCCGAGCATTTATTCTTAGTCGAAGAGACGTTTTTTGTTTCCCGTGTGATGTCATCAAGTAGCTACATTTTTTTATTATTATTTTTTCTGCAAGAGATAAAACTTTTCTGGAGTAAGAGCGACGCCAGTTCCTTACCGCTGAGCGTCCAGAACCAGAGCAGCTCGTTCATTTCGCAGAGCATCGAACTACCGGCTCTAATTGGGAGTTTGCTTATGGTCACTCAGCACTGTGTGTGTGTGTGTGTGTGTGTGTGTGTGTGTGTGTTCTTCCGAGTGTTGCGGTGATAGTTGGCTCATCACTAAAAACTCGGGAGGACTTGTGACAATTTATGTGTGTGCGCGCCAGAGGTCCGTGGGCCCATTAGCTGTATTTTATTTTAATAGAGAATCTAATTGATTGAAGGTTGTTGGAAGGATAATGCTGGGTTTTTTTTTGTAACTGCGCCTCGTGCTCCATCTTAAACGAATCCAATACTTTAAGCCCGGCCTGCTAAAAGCATGAATAAAAAGCGATTCGTTCTGGCGGAGCTCTGTGCCAGTGTTTTTAAAAAGAGGGAAGGAGGAAGGGAATACAAGATGAGAGGAACAGTGAGGAGGGGAAATGCGTTTTTGTTTGTCTCACAAACAGGAGCACAGTTACGCTTTAAATGATTCTCTAATGCGGCCAATCACAGCGCTGCAAGCTTTACGGGGGGTGGGGGGGAGTTTGCAGCAGATCGTCTCCCACACACGGGCCGACATGACTAATCCTCGCGCATCACGGCTATAAACACACGGCAGTCAAGACGAGTGCAGAAGCTTTATGGCGCTTCACGCCGGATGCGTAAGTCATGCACAACCACATCAGCCGAAGAGTTCATCTAAATAAAGTCAACGTCACATTTCACAGTGAAACCTGCTTTATGGGCCGAACGGCAGTTTTTCTTTAGCGACATCGCACACATTTTACTCCCCGCAGCCTCGTTTTTCATGGCAATGTGGAGGCACCTCGATGGAAAAACGTAAAACCATCAAGTAGAGGCAACTTAAACAAGTGTGTGTGCAGAATAACACAGTTGGAATGCCATGAATCATCGGAAAAATAATAATTGCATTTTTTTTGGTTGATTTCTTTGATAACATTTTGAAAATATAAATCAAAAATTTAACAAGTGTTATCAATTAATAAATATATTCAGTTATTTACATTTTTCAACAACTTTTCCTCTCTACAACTTCGGCTGAACACAGTTTTTAGTTTTGGCCAATTTTACTCGCTAAATTATCACAATTTCAAGCTTTTTCTGGAGGAAGTGTTTTTCACACACGTTGTGTTCGAGAACCTTGGGAAAATTGATAATCCGACAATGATGTCAATTTTTACAGCTTCTGGGTTTTGTTGAACTTTGTGTTTTTGGAGATTGTTGGACGAAAACATGCTTTTCAGTCGCAGGCTACAGGGTTCAGAGAGTTAAAGGGACATCCAGATAAATATAACACAATTACAGTTTTTTTTCGATGTCGCACACTGCCAGCTGCTCCAACAAGCACGCAAAATCCTTTCTAGAGTCAAAAGAACGAATAAAACAATGTGTTAATCTGCTCATCATAATTTGCATTGTAACTTAATCTGTATGCGAGTATTCTTTGGGGGCTTATCATCCAGAATTAACTTAATGACACATCTCCAGATTACGTATTTTGTCTGAAAAGAGACCGCAAGTCTGTGCGTTTAAAAAGCCGGAGCCGACGTACGTTTTAAACATTTCCACTCGATAAATAACAACAAGACCAACAAAAAAGATGATTTTTATGATCGTAATCATTCCCCCGGCGCGCAGGGTTTGGTTTTTCAGGATTGTCAACCTTTCTCATCCCCACTTGAGTTAACAAGCCCGTATTATAAATATTCCATATCTCCGTGAGGTGTGTCTGCGGCGGCGTTTCAGTCTGATTACAACAAAGACATCAGTGCTTCCCGCTGGATCTTTGGCTCACGCTCAGTTTTCCTGTAACGTCCTAAACAGCAGAGCCACCACAACCTTTCAGTCTAATACCAGAGTCTCGCTTCACTGAGCTGTGGGCCAATCCATCCATGCAGATACGCTACCAGCTCATATGCACTTTTGTTGAATTTTCTTAGTTTGACATTCAGTTAACAAAGTGTTTCTTTTCCTTTTCAAAGCCAGAATGCTGTAAAAAGTGCCGAGTCATCGCGCTAATAGCAAAAGCTTGTTATTCATTCTGTCGCTCTGCTAAAAGGTGACATTTAGGAAATGAGAGGCTTGCTTGTTGGAGTGTGTGAGCACATGTAGCGCGATACAAAATGTGTGTTACGTCGAATTTAACGGCGCTGCAGTTAAATCTGTCCGTGCATTTTTCTTTTTTTTTCTTCCTGCATGTGCTTATAAACACATATCTGGGTTTTAGTCACGCAGGAAACCGCCTGGAGGACTTGTCAGGTGACTTATCACTCTCCGACGTTTGCCGTCTCCTCATAATTCACGGCGGGTCATTTGTAATCTCCCCTTCGCAGATTTAGCCTCGTATCGAGAGCGAGAGGGAAGGATTCACTGCGGTAATGTTTCCACGCTGAACTTGTGGATTGATAGGAACTCGCTTCAAATTAACTCGTTAACCGAAAAGCTGCTCGCGTTTGAGAGTGGAAACGATTCGATTAAAAACTGGGGAGGCTTTAAAATGTTTTAATCGTTTGGCATCTTCTCCAGGAAATAGCCATATCTGCGTCGTATGTGACATTTATTAGCATTCCCCAGCTAATCAAATCATTTAGTTACACTTAGCTATCAAGATGTTCTCTGTTACTGCGAGAACTTGGTCAGTGCTTTTATTAAAGGTATACAATGAGCTCCTCGTTCAATAAAATTTTGCTCTAAGCATGTTTTTTTCCGCTAGCATTAGCTTCCCAATTGATATCACAGTGGATGTGAATTATGGACGCACCAAACTAGCCCGCTAAAGCTAGCGTTAGCTGGTTACTTAGCATTTTGCTTTGCTAATGGTGTCCGGTCCCATGTCCACCCCCTCTTCCAAATGTGGTAAAAAAAAATTAAAAAACAAGATGGCGGCTGCCAAGCAGGCGACTGTGTGCACTCTTACTCTGCTAACGTTAGCATGCTAACACGCCATAGATATTAGGCGACACAACAGAAGTTTAGACTGAGTTTTGTGCCAATTTAACGAGTAATATCACCAATACTATCAGTCTAACTGCACAAATCCAATTTTATATTCCTTATTACACCATAGATGTTCCCAATGTAGATCCTATTTAATTAAAGATACGATAACAAAACATATTTAAACCCAACAACTAAAGTTTTATAGGCTATAACTCAATGAGACCATTCTACAGTCATAATATATCATTAGGTTTTAGTGCATTTTTAACTCGTTTAAAACTACGTCTTGGTTTTATGTGACGTCTCTGATTGCATTATTATTTTCTCCAGACTTTAAAGAGATGACTTGTCGTCAAAGCCGATGCCACAACGCCGTTCAGGAGAGTTGCTTAGTCACTTATGATGTCATAACAGCGGCGCTGATTGATTTTCGCCGCGGAGTCGTAGATCCCGTAATTGGTCCCGAGAATAAATCTCCAAAGTGGCCTCATTAATTAAGACGCCGCAGAATGACTCAGCTCAGATTTAATGGCTCGGTGACCGAGCCCAAAAGAACAGTTGAATACATTTTGAATACTCGAGGAGCGTTTTTTTGATTTATCTCATCAACGTGCAGGTGACACACTTGCTGTTGCTGCAGTTTTAGAGGTCTGATGGAAAAGAAGAAGCGGGAAAAAAAACACTTCAATCGACGGCTCTGTTTGACTTTGGCTCGGCCGTTAAGGGTTCCTCGTTAGAGCCGCGAGAACATGTTTGTATTCTCGTCTTAAATCTCTCTCGTCGTTCGTGCAAGTGTTGTAAATTGTACTTTGAGAGGATGCATGTTTATCAATTAGGCCGTTAGCATGAAAATACAAAAAGCCTTCACAGTGTGCAGTCTGAAAACCCCAATCTAAGTCCACCCCCCAGAGTTCCTTTCAAGGTTTCCTTATTCCTTCCTCTTGTGTCAGCATTCTGTTAGCATCTTGTGTCAGCTTTCTGTTAGCATCTCTTGTGTTAACTTTCTGTTAGCATCTCTTGTGTTAACTTTCTGTTACGATCTCTTGTGTTAACTTTCTGTTAGCATCTCTTGTGTCAACTTTCTGTTAGCATCTCGTGTTAGCTTTCTGTTACCATCTCTTGTGTTAGCTTTCAGTTAGCACCTCTTGTGTTAACTTTCTGTTACTATTTCTTCTGTTAGCATTTCTTCTGTTAGCTTTCAGTTAGCACCTCTTGTGTTAACTTCCTGTTACCATTTCTTCTGTTAGCACCTCTTGTGTTGGCTTTCTGTTACCGTCCCTTGTGTTAACTTTCTGTTAGCACCTCTTTTTATTGAATGTTTTAATATTTTTGGTGTGGGACATCCGGGCCTTTTCTTTGTCAGGATATCTCTCCATTTCAACTAAAATAAAAGGTTCCTGACTAAGTCAAAAAGTCTTGATGCATTAAATACATTTGTATGGTTCTTTTATACATTTAAAATCCAAAACGGGTCGGTGCCGACCCGAACGCAAGAGGAAGGTTAAGTTGGGACGAACCCAACGCCATCTACTCCTCTGAAAGATGTTTTACTTAAATCAAATTCTACAGTGAGCGTTCTTCCAAAGGCCCTAATGGATCATTGCCACCATGCAAAATGTCCGATTACATTGCCAAACCAAGCAACTGTTAGCCGCTGAAGGCTCATAAAAGACTTCGGTTGTTGCCAACTCGTCATAAAGCGCTCCTCCTGAACTGGACGTCGTATTCAAAGGATTCCTCCCGAGGTCATGAAGCCCAAACTCCACACAAAACCACAACACTGTGCTCGCTCCCTTCCCAAGCTACCGCCAGTGGATCCTTCCTGGTGGGGAAATATGTTTTCCTTCCTCCGCCACACAGTCGTAGCTCAACGTGGAGGAGAGTCTATCAAATTCTGAGAAGTCATTAAAAAGTTGTTTTGCTGCCAAAGCTCCTTCATGCAGAATAATTCAAAGTCTGTCATGGAAAAAAAAAAAAAAAAAACGTGTTTCTAATGTCGACGACGGAGCGCCGCGACCCGTCTGGAGGGTGACGATCGATCCGGATCGCCCGCTGGCGTCCGTACCTGTGAGCCAATGATACAGTCCACCAATTACAGGACACAGCAGTGGCAATCCAGGCGCTCAAATGCCGTGAAAGCCGGCCCCCCGCTGGCCCCTCCCCCCCCCGCGGTGAGCGTTTGATCATCACAGGTGGCGGCGAGCTTCCCGGGCGGCTGCCGAGATCAGTTTCGGCCCGGCGCTTCCCAGTTGGTCCTCCATTCATCTGACGAGAACTGGGAATGATGGTCTCCCATTGAAGCCGGGGCATTGGAGGTTTTTAAGGGTGTGAACGTTTGGGGTTTCCTTTTTGTCACCTGATAAAGATATTTCATAGTTTATATATTTTGCATTCATCTCCTGTGAGCAGGAAAACGCCATTTGAGTCGCTTCTAGTGAAACCGAGCTTTGCTTTAATATATTGCCTGGTGCTTACTTTTATACGTCTCCAACATGCCTTTCTGTCTTATTTACAGACATCATGGACGCCGTGCCAAAAACATGAAATATCACAGCGAGCGGCGGACACACAACCAGACAAATGGAGAAAAAAGTGCAGTAAGAGTTTAGCCCCGCCCCCTTGACCTGTAACTGAGCTGCACAGTGGATGACGAGAGAAACATCTGGCTGAAAGAAAACAAGAGTGAACTTCTGAATAAGATATCGGCGACACGTCCATCCAGAAAAACAATGAAGCGCTGATCGATTCCCCGACATCATATTCATGAGGTCTGACTGACTTCTTGATCGTTTGCCACCGTGGAGCTTTGAGATAAATACGTTTTGTTTTGTTTTGTTTTTTTAAAAAAAGGCGGACGCACTTCCCAAAAGGTCTCGACGGTCTCGGCCTCGATGAGCCCGGACTTCATCGCGCGCATAAATTTCTCATTTGACTCCCGAGCTGAAAAAAAAAAAAGAAGATCTTTTGTGTCATTACGGCTCCTCGAATGAACCCGAGGTCGTTCGGTCCGCTCGCCGCCGGCAAAGCCCGTTGATGACTTGATGACTTTGTTTTTGCTCTCTGGGTTTTTTCTTCTTTCTTTCTTTCTGTCTGTCTTTCTGTCTTTCTTTCTTTCTTTCTTTCAGGAGACATATGGTGAGCGTTACGGTCTAGACCTGCTTCTCGGCTCCCATCGGCGACGCTGACATCAAACAGCGAGCCAAGAAGAGATCATTCTGCTGGGAACGACTGCTTGTGTGTGTGTGTGTGTGTGTGTGTGTGTGTGTGTGTGTGTGTGTGTGTGTGTGAGAGAGAGAGGGAAAGCAGATCAGTATGTAGCTATCAGTGAAAGCCAGTCCATCAGTCAGACTTAACTCTGCTCCTAAGGGACACAGTCTGGGCTCTGAGTGTATAGGTGTGTGTGTGTGTGTGTGTTTGTGTGTGTGTGTGTGTGTGTGTGTGTGTAGGTGTGTTGCATATGAAACCACTCACATATGTTATCCTGCTCAAGTGTGGGTGTGAATATGTATGACTGGTGTAATGTGAATGTCAGAAGAGAAGGCGTGTGTGTAGCTCTCCTGCACCGCTGTCTCACATTAAAATCACATTATAGAGGAAAAAGAAAACCCCAAAAATGCAAGAAACCACTAAAAAACACATCTGGAGAAGTCGTCCCAGACCAGGAGGTATATATATATATATATATATATATATATATATATATATATATATATATATATATATATATAGTCCATATGTAAGGTCCGAAAAAACCTGAAGGCGTTTAAAAAGGATTCATCTCCAGTCAGAGTTTTGCAGAAGGAGCTGTGTTTGTGCGTTTGTGTGTTTGTGCGTTTGTGTGTTTGTGTGTTTGTGCAGCAGCAGCTCGTCACTGTGGTTTGGTGATGGGGGTCACGTCGGTGGGGTCGGGGGTCCGAGAGCAGAGCGGGTCAGAGCGTTTTGTAAATCTACTCCGAGTCAGACGACGAGCGAGCGTTTTTATCTGTGATGTCCCAGATATTTTGGCACAAGTTGTGCACAGGAGCTTTGTGTTGTTTCCGTGGGTGCAGGTGCTGTTGTGGATCACGATGTTTGCCGTGAGTCTCTACACTCGCCGGGCTCCGATCTGCCGGAGAAGATAAAACTGTTTGGGAAATTGGATCTCGGCAGCGACAAAGGGATGAAAAAAAAAAAGGGGAATTGACATGTTAACGCGTCGCGAGGGAGAGGATCAGTTACCGAAACGTATTCAAACACGTGAAAACCCACACTGAGCTCTGTCATGACAACATTCAACACGCAAAAAACACAGCTTACTGCAGGTGTGTTGCATACACAACATGCTGTGTGTGTGCACCAGAAGAGCGCGCACACACACGATGAGAGGAACTCCAGCGTGGATCAATTCAAGGCTTTAATACAACGTGTTGTTTCAATTGGATTTTGCCTCCAGGAAACCGGAGCGCACACAAAAAGTAAACATCTAAAAGTGACTTATTAATTAACCTAAACACAACTTTGCCGGTGCCTCTGGTGGTCGAGTTCAGTTGTGTTTTTAATGATGATTTTTCTCAGCCTATAACATTTCTGCAAGCCTGCAACCCGCGAGCGCCAATAACTGTCTCTGTCCATTCAGCGTTTTTGCTGAAGAGAAGGATAGAAAGTGAACTCCTGAAGCGCAGACGTGACCGTGTTTGTGTTGACCGGCCGTCACCGGAGACGCTCGCCGTCCAGGAAGCGAAGAGGAACCTCGTTCCCCAAAGTAAAGGGAGGAAAACGCTGCTGCAGCTCTGTGACTCCTCTAAACCCACCAGGTGTGGAAATACCATCAGTGACAGAGCAACTATCAGACCCTGCCTGCACCTAAGGGTGTCTGGGACTTTGATGAGAGAGAGAGAGAGAGAGAGAGAGAGAGAGAGAGAGAGAGAGAGAGAGAGAGAGAGAGAGAGAGAGAGACTCATAGCACCAAATCCATTGGTTCTGTACACAGGGACACAAAGTGTACAGTTTTGTTGTTGCTCTCTGAAGTACACAACCACCAACAGTTAGGTTGAGGCAACAAAAGCACCAACAGTTAGGTTGAGGCAACAAAAGCACCAACAGTTAGGTTGAGGCAACAAAAGCACCAACAGTTAGGTTGAGGCAACAAAAGCAACAACAGTTAGGTTGAGGCAACACAACCACCAACAGTTAGGTTGAGGCAACACAACCACCGATAGTTAGGTTGAGGCAACAAAAGCACCAACAGTTAGGTTGAGGCAACACAACCACCAACAGTTAGGTTGAGTCAACACAACCACTGATAGTTAGGTTGAGTCAACAAAAGCACCAACAGTTAGGTTGATGCAACAAACGGCCTTGATACTGGATACTGTAGCTCGTGAGAAAGAGAGAGAAAGTTAAGAGAGGAAAGCACCATGGAGGCAGGAAAGGAGGGTGAAAGAGGACGGGAAGGCAGGGGGTTGTGTGTGTGTGTGTGTGTGTGTGTGTGTGTGTGTGTGTGTGTGTGTGTGTGTGTGTGTGTTTGAGAAAGCATGAGGGAGAGTTTATCCAGAACTGTGTTTATCCTTTCTGCTCACTCGGGGAGAGGAGAGGACTGCAGGCCTTCACTCAATACAACAGATAGGCAGCTATCAGTGTGTGTGTGTGTGTGTGTGTGTGTGGCAATACATTTACAGTGTGTGTAGAAAGTGTGTGTCTCAGGCTCCCAGCTTGTTTATGTGCTTTCCAATACCAGATACATGTATCAGAGCAGAGTGAATAGCGGTGGAATCGATCCGGACAAGAGTGTGTTGAGTGAACAAGATACTGTACTTTATTAGAAATGTCAGCGTGTACGGCAACAGCACACGCTTCATTTATACAGGACGCTCTCTTTTACGAGGAACTTAAACACACCTTCAACATCAGCACCTCACACACAAAGACACACTAATTAAAACAGAATAATAAAACAAGACTAAACGTGTTCAGTTGTATAGAAGTCTATGTTTTATGTGTTAAAGCTGCATTCTCTCTCCTGACCACCAGGGGGCGACTCCTCTGGTTGTATAGAAGTCTATGCTTCATGTGTTAAAGCTGCATTCTCTCTCCTGACCACCAGGGGGCGACTCCTCTGGTTGTATAGAAGCCTATGCTTCATGTGTTAAAGCTGCATTCTCTCTCCTGACCACCAGGGGGCGACTCCCCTGGTTATATAGTCTATAAGAGAATTACTCTACTTTTCTCGATTTATTCATTTCTCAAACATAATAATCATGCTGATGTTTTGCAGATGATGTTGCTCCTTTTTTTTAATAGAGTGGTGTGCATTTCTGGGAAACAAAGCACTTCAAGTTGTCTTTCCGTAAGTATATGTTAGCATCTGCGGACGGACTCACAACAAATGAGCAATAAGACGCCAACACTCGATGAGACCAGAGAGCCGAGGTATATTATGTTATATCCATAATGTACATTATATCCAAGAGCGGTACAAATACACATCTTCAGAAGCCGGCAGAGCATATCAGGCTGTTACATCGTGTCCTGTCCTTGAACATTGAGGCAGGAACAGCTCGGCTCTTTGCAGAGGCATGAAAATGTATTAAACAAAAATAAGCAACACAGGGTTTCTTTGCATTTCATGTTTGGTCCTCAGTGAAGGGCAAAGTATGCAGGGATCAGGGAGAAGTCCAATGACCCGTGTGGAGGAGTACAATCCCCACTTTCAACATTGTTTTCCAGCAATCAAAATCGGCGTTAATCATAATCACCATTAGCGTAATAGTGTATGCAATCAGTAGATCCTAATTTCACATAATTGCCACTAAACTAAACAAAATCAACTTCACCATGAAAAGGTGGGGAACCAAGTAGACGGGGTCTTTCTCTGGCAGTTGCACATATGGACCGACGTGATCACAGAATCAATCACAGCCTCAGCACAAGAGATACTGCAACATAAGCAGTCAACAGGAGTGTAAACGCATTCCCTCAACACGAGCCTTCCAGCCGTCAGCCGGGAGCACTAGCTGCATCCCTCTGGGAGCTCGACAGCCTTCTCTTTGTGGAGTCGATACAATTCAGGTGGCAGACCACGAGTCATGTTATCTGAAATGTTCCTAATGTTGGTGCAGCAGTCGATCCCAACAATATGGCTTTATCTCCTCCTATAGGTACCATGCCGGGGGAAGTGGATAAAGCCAAGGCGGCAGAGCCAACCTGGTGACGGGTTGACAGCAGAGTTGATCGGTGGGAGTTTGATTGATATCAATAATTTCATGTTGTGCACATAACGTGCCCAAAACCTCATGGGTTTATTATAAGTCACCAAGAAGTTTAATTAAATTACAGGTTACTTCGCCGCTCGGTCTTTAAGAAAATATTCTGCCTTCTCTACGAGACCTGCCAAAACAAATCTTCCCCCAAAAAAGGATCCTTTCCTAAAGCACAACTCGAGTTCATTCATTTGGAAGTCATTTGATTGGTTGTACAGTAAAACAAAGTGAGATTTCATACAGTCATTCATATAGACTTCTATACAACCAGAGGAGTCGCCCCCTGGTGGTTAGGAGAGAGAACGCAGCTTTAACACATGAAGAATATACTTCTATACAACCAGAGGAGTCGCCCCCTGGTGGTCAGGAGAGAGAATGCAGCTTTAACACATGAAGCATTGACTTCTATACAACCAGAGGAGTCGCCCCTGGTGGTCAGGAGATTGCCTTCTGATTCTGTGTGTTGTCTAGAACACATTGGGAACAACAGTGTGTCATCAAATGAAAAGCACCTCCTTCATTATAACTTAAGGATCAACAAAAAGCATTGGACGAATCCAGAAAGTACTTCCTCGAGGCAGTACACGTTAGTACTGCGCCGTACGCAGTGAGGCGTAATCTGCATATAATGGTACCAGGTGCTCCAAAGTATGTCTAATGCTATTTTCGCTAAATAGCATTTATTTGGGGGTTGATTCGTCTTGAGCGCTCCCTCAGACATGCGAGTCTGCTCTACTTCCGCCGCTCTCACACTAAACAGAATTTGATGAACTCGTTCCAAATAATTCAAGACGATTGATTCATCGCATCTGACACAATGAGACCGATTGAGGAGGAAACGTCGGGGCCGAGCAAACAAACCCCATTACACATCAGAGACGGAGAAACCAGAGCAATATCAATAAGTCATTTAAGTCGCTTGTTGCAATGGGGGTGGTGGGATCACCGCACACGCTTCCTCTGCCTTTACGTAACGTTAGGGATCCTTTTGGGGCTTGAACAGATTACATGCTAACAGCGCGATGCAGTTTGGTTTAGCAAAAGTGTCTCGCTCCATTATCTCCTCGGCGGAGCAGAGGTGGTCCAGTCCAACGGAGATGCAGAAGGAGGCGAGGGGACAAAGGCAGAATAAAGGACGAACAAGAGCGAGAGGACGAACCGGAGTTGAAGGCAGATTTAAAAGTAGAAAAAACAACTCAGATTCAGATCGAGCACAAGACACAGAAAGTTGGAGCTAAAGAAAAAGCGTCCAGGAACATCGAGGACAGCTTATACTGTTTTTTTGGGGGGCTTATTTACTTCAAACCCTATCTTTTGTGGGTCAAATCAGAGTCAAAAGGAAAATATGTGAGAAAACAAGATGGCCGTGGTCACTGTATGTCTGGAGATGTTGGATCCAATGCAAAAAAAAACACAAATAGACAATGAAATGATTTCGTTGGGATCAAGAATCCACTCTGGAGTTCATTGTATGGAAGCCCATTTCCGCCACACAAACCACAAAAAAATTAAGCCCAAAAAAAAAAAAAAAAAATTAGGACCAAAAAAAAATATTTAAAATTAGGACCAAAACAAATTAGGACAATAATTTTTTTTTTTTTTTAAATCGATTTTTTTCTTTTTTTTCGTTTTAAGAACTGAGTAAAATGCAAAGTCAACACACATTTTTTTTAAATAGTCATTTATTTTATTATTCTCTTTATTTTTGGGAGTAGTGGTCCGAATTTATTTAATTTTTTTTTAGTCCTAATTTTTTTTTTATTTATTTTTTTTTTTTGTCCTAATTTTTTTTTTTCATTGGTCTTTTTTTGTGTGGCGGAAATGGGCTTCCATATACATACCATTGGAATCTGCAGTAGCCACATTTTTTTTTTGGAAGAGTTCATAATCTGTTTTGGAGGGAAAGGGATAATGAAGCTACATCCTTTTTTTTTGGAGCAGATAGCTGTGAAAATAACTAGAGATAACACAATCTATCTAATGCAATTTCTCTGCTTAATTCCATTTGTGGATGCACGAGGAGGAAAAACGGAGCTGTTTAGTTTGCCATGTGCGAAAGAGACACTTAGTGCTCATCTTGGCGTGAAACTCTCATGTCATGTCGAGAGGATTATTACAGTGAGAACACCCCTCCCCCTGCGCATGGAGGCCGATCCGTAACGCTCAGCAAACCCCACAAAACGATCCACGCCGCGTACATGCAGAAAACATGCGAGTGATTTTCTACTCATTGGAGGCGGATTACGAACCTGCTGCCCTCAGAGCCGACTGCAAGGCAGAAGCTCTCGTGTTACACAGAGCGGATTCCTTCATGCATTATTCACGTCTTCTGATATTTTTGCAAATAGACTTGTTTATGTTCATTAGATTTTAAAGACAGACGAGTGTCACGCAGAGGAGTCTAAATGTTTTATTGGTTATTCAGCCGCGCTGATATTCCAGCAGCTGCTGCTGCACCGACATACCTCAGTGTATCAGTGGGTACCGATGAATCTGCATTTAGGGCGATGAATTTATTAATGTTTTGTTATTATTTAATTTTTTTCAAGACACTGCAAACAATTCACACAGAAACACCGGAAGTAGCCAAACACTTGAGACTTACACAATAATTTATAAAAACAATAGACGGGGGTCAGAGGAGAGAACACAGCTTTAATACATGAAGCATGGACTTCTATACAACCAGAGGAGTCTACGCCCGGTTGTCAGCAGAGAGAAGAAAGCTTTAATACATGAAGCATGGACTTCTATACAACCAGAGAATGCAGCTTTAACACATGAAGCATAGACTTCTATACAACCAAAGGAGTCGCCCCACTTGGTCAGGAGAGAGAATGCAGCTTTAATACATGAAGCATGGACTTCTATACAACCAGAGGAGTCGCCCCCTGGTGGTCAGGAGAGAGAATGCAGCTTTAACACATGAAGCATAGACTTCTATACAACCAGAGGAGTTGCCCCCTGGTGGTCAGGAGAGAGAATGCAGCTTTAACACATGAAGCATAGACTTCTATACAACCAGAGGAGTCGCCCCCTGGTGGTCAGGAGAGAGAATGCAGCTTCAACACATGAAGCATAGACTTCTATACAACCAGAGGCGGATCCCCCTCGGACAACAATAATTGTACTTTGATGGATATTTCCAATTGCAGTAAATGAGAAACTGAACAAACAAGTCAAACTAAAGCGCCAAAAGTTTTATTTTTTTTACATTTGCAGAAAAACGTGGTCTCAGCAGGTAGAAAGAACCACTTTTTGCATCATTGACTGCACTCCCACTATTCTGCTGGCTTTGCATGAGCACAACAATGAGTCTCCATGTTTTCAAAAACAAACAAACAGGAATGGATTTAGCAAAAACATAACAATATCTACAAGTGTGTCTGAGTGATCAGCATTCCCATCCTGCCAACAGGCGGCGTTTTGGGGGATGCTGAATAGCTGCAGTCTTTTGAAGATGCTGAATACTGTCTGTCACTGACTTGAATACAAACACAGTGGCAGCAGCGTTTTAAAGGAAGTATCAATGGAGCGTCGGTGTTTAGTGCAGATTAAACATCGACCAGTGGGAGTGCAGCTCATGTACAGAGTCTTTTTTACAGCTTCCAAATCACGTTGGAGAAGATGAAAAGTCCCAAGTTTGATTGTTTTGCTTTGGTTTTAATGTGGCCCTGCACATCACATACACACACTCACACGCTGGTGGGGAAAACACTGCACACACACATCTTGGATAAGCTGTTTCATGACACTTCAATCGAGACAAGCCAAACAAAGTTGTCACTTCATCATAATAATAATGATTGTATATGAGCAGTAAAAGCAAAAACGATTAAAAAAAACAAAGCAATTTAATGGCACTATAACAATAAAAAGCTTCAGACAGCGGTTCTCTAACTTCTTCTTTTTTTTTGACCCACCGACCCAACACAATTTTCACAAAATGGTCCATGCTACATTTTGTATTGAAAGAATAACTTTTGGTGATTCCTCCATTAGTGTTTTTAAAAAAATAAATAATAGAAGAAAGAAAATTGCAATTACTTGTAAGTAAACTGGATTGATAAAAAAATCAATCACTTTGTTAGGACAATGCGAATAAAGTTCTATTTGTGCAAAAGATCACTAATATTTGAAAAAGAAATGAACCTTTTTTGCACTGAATATCTTTAAGAGAACACTAAAGCTATAAAGGACTCCGTTCATCAGCTTTCTTCTGTCTTCCTCGACAAATATTTTTAAAACGGGGTTATAGAGATGATTCAACCGCTCTCAATTCATGCTCAGTGTTGAGCTGAGATCTGTTTTCTGTTTTGAGAGGAGCAACAGCAGAAAAGCTGATTGCACGGAGGTCAGCTTTTGGCAAGTTGCCAATAAATCTTGCGCGAGTGTAACCTGTTGACGTTGTATCGCAAACATTTACCCAAAAGTACACACATTGTACTTATTAATAACTTAGTTTAACGTCTGTGGACTTTGTACGTTTGTAATATGGAATTTTCATTACATTATTTTCCAATGTCATAAAAATACTGACGCTGTTCTCTTTGACAGTAAGGAGGACGCCTTCAAGGACTACAGGATTATTTAGCATTTACAGCGGGTATATGTAGATAGATAGATAGATAGATAGATAGATAGATAGATAGATAGATAGATAGATAGATACGAGTCCATTTTGGGGAGTTTTTTCTGGTTTTCTCAGAGCGCTTGGGAGACGCTGCGGCTTTGAAAATAAATTCAATAATGTAATTGAAACAAAATGAACTCATCCTTCCTGGCGACCACAGAGAATCATCATACTGTTGTTGTAGTTACATTTGGTTTTTAATCCACTTCCAGGCTTTGTTCCTCCGGTACAATAAAGACACAAATGCAAACAAACGACATGGAGAGTAAATATATAAAATGCATTATTCTTTGTATATAAGATAAAGTTCATTGCAAAATAAACAAGTGGCCACAGATGAAAACAGCTGAAATGCAAATATCTACATAAGCAGATTTCAGGCTTTAGTCCCTTCAGCTGTTTTAACTCTGTCTAAAGACTGAGAGCAGACCATAATGACACCTGCAGGTTGTCACTATTTTAACACTCAAAGTCCAGCTTCTCATATTTCTTGACATTTGGAGAAATGTGTCAAAAAGTTGAGTTAAAAATATCCAGCAAGTTTGGGGACGTTTCGACAAACTGTCTTTGGTTTATGGCCGACGGCATCCTGCGATACCAGCTTGGTTGATTTGAAAAGGAATGTTCCTAATGATATGGTACACACACACACACACACACACACACACACACACACACACACACACACACACACACACACTCACAGGACAGAGGCCGAGCTAAAGGTTGACAGAGGCCGAGAGTGAATGAGTCACAACACGACAGTTGGAGGAAGGATGAAGCTACAGAACGAGTGTGTGTGTGTGTGTGTGTGTGTGTGTGTGTTGGCGAGTGTGTGTTGGCGGCTTCAGGTATAGAAGCTAATAATAAAGAATAACACACAAAGAGACGACACTACCCACACTGAGAAACACACACTGAGCGCGAGAGAGAGACAGCAAAGAGAAATAAAACAAAGACACTCCACAAAAAGATTGGAGCGTTGACACACACACACACACACACACACACACACACACACACACACACACACACACACACACACATGCACAGTGCTCTTCCCCAGGACTCAGCTCAGTCACTGAGGGGTCAGCCATTTATCCTGTCCCATTACTGCGGACACTGCTGTGAAATTGTCCAATAAATCAGAGTCCCAGAGAAGCAGTGCTCCCCCTGCTGCCCGGCTGACTGGCTGGACCCACACACACACACACACACACACACACACACACACACACACTCCCTCTGCCAGAGCTGCAATTAGGGCTGAGATACCAGATGCTGCGCACATGGGCGGGGAGGAGTCAGAGGTTGCATACAGATGTGTGTCGGTGGACTCCTGCAGCACTTTGCAGCGTAAGTGATGCGCGGTGGTTAGCGTGATGATTTGCATCAGCTGCTCTCAGCTTGTCTGAACGTTGGGTTCATCGCCACCGGTCTGCAGCTTCAGACGGGCCAAACCGCTCCGATACGTCTTCGCGTGTGACAAAAGTTAACACATAAAAAGTTTCGCTTTTGGCGACAAATGTCTGCACGAAAAGGCCGTGGTTTTAGGGGAATCGTGTACGAACGCTTTGTTCTGTGACTTACAAGAGTTTTGGGGTTTAAAAGCGACGTAAGAAGCGGACGTTGTCGTCTCGACATCCTGGTGTGTGGACGGCCGGTTTTCAAGCCTTAAGTCTGGCATGTTGGACGTCGCCATCTTCTTTTTGCAAAGGCCATATTTAGAGAAACTCCATGGTCGAGACGCCGTATATCTACCTGTCAATCACCTTGTACTGAATGACCTGTTGCACCTCAATACACCTATTAGTGGAACAGGTTGAATCATCACAATACGATAGCATCTTACTTCCATACAACCAGAGGAGTCGCCCCCTGGTGTTCAGGAGAGAGAATACAGCTTTAACACATGAAGCATAGACTTCTATACAACCAATTGGTGACAAATTAGGCAATTAAGCAATTAGGGACTCGAGACAGTACTGTATCGTCAATAATGTACTGTTCAAGGGTGCTGTTAGCCCTTGGACAGTACATTATTGAAGATACAGCACTGCCTCGAGTGTCTTATTAGTAATAAGCAATAGTAATGGCAGCTGCCTTTCAGCACAACATAGTTGTCGCCACCACCAAACGTTGTGTATCGCATATAGAAGGATGTCGCTGGTCGTATTCAAACCGACACTATGTGCATGAATCAATGCGCTGATGGTGAAGGGAACGATCACTCCGCCCGTCACCATCCGACTGAACACCTGAACGCCTCTCGTCTCGTTTCATTGTAAGCTTTTCAAGATGGAAAAAAAACTTGCAAACCGGCGTCCATTTTAGAAAAGCCTGCGGCTCCTTTCCTCTATTTCGTAATGTGTTGGGGTGTAAAAACCAATATGGATGGCTGTTTCTTCACTTAGTGCTTTTAATGTTGCTGTATGTTATATTTATGTGTACAACTTCAGGCTGTTCTCATTAACTGTTAATGCTGATACTTAGGAAAAGCAATGCACTGTAATTCATGAATATATATATATATATATATATATATATATATATATATATATATATATATATTAGGGCTGGAGAAGTTAATGCGTTAACTTCTCAATCCTTTAACGGCGTTAATTATTTGAACATTCGTTAACTGCATGTTTTTGCATTGGGCGGGGCTTATCGCTACTGAACAGAACATTATTGACGATACAGCGCTGTCTCCTGTACCTTATTGCTTGAGTAAAAGCGTGCAATGCACTAGTTTTTACCTAATTATTGAATTTGTCGCATAATACAACAAACAAACACTGACTTTCACCCAGGAGGCCGCTGTTCATGTCTCGCGTGAAAAAACAAAAATGCTCTGACGTCTTTTCACGACTGAGAATACTTTTCGTTATGACGAACCTCTTTTCCTTCCTCGCCTGAATTCACTGAAAATGGTCCAAAATAAATATAATATTACACTAATATAGTCCTTCTTCCCATGTGGCGTCTCGGTAGATGTATATTTAAGCAATAAGGTACGAGAGGCAGTACTGTATCGTCAATAATGTACAGTTCAAGGGTGTTGGTAGCCCTTGAACTGTACATTATTGACGATACAGTACTGCCTGGAGTCCCTTATTGCTTGAATATATACGAGCATATTGAGCTGTTGAAGCAGTGCTGTTGCCGTTCTCTCCCCGCAACCTTACATGCATACAGAGTGAGGCCCAACAGTGTGTGTGTGTGTGTGTGTGTGTGTGTGTGTGTGTGTGTGTGTGTGTGTGTGTGTCTAGACGGTGGATCAGATGAGCGGAGACACATTGTTCATGATATCCGCTCATTTTAAATGACAGCTGCATACTGAGCGCCCCTAATTGGTTTTGTATTCTCGATTCTCAAATCTCTCAAATCCTGGAGGTTTTTCTTTTTTTGTGGGTCTTTTTGTGTTGTTGTTCTTTCGAAAAAGCACCTGCAGTTCCCTTAGCAACGCATTTAGTGACATCACCCGTATGAACCGCCGTCCACCAGGAGATGAGATGAGATGGCGTTTCTTTAAGCATCCAAGGTTTTCATAAGGTTGTGGGGCAAAACAACACACACACACCTGTTTTTGGGTGTTAAGTTAATATAATATTGTGCCTTTTTCTTTTCTTCTTATTCTATTTTTTCTATACTGTGCAGTTTTTATATTTTATTGCGTAACTTGTGTGTATAAATGTTGATGTTGCTGGATCCATCCATCCATCCATCTCTCTCTCTCTCTCTCTCTCTCTCTCTCCCTCTCTCTCTCTCTCTCTCTCTCTCTCTCTCTCTCTCTCTCTCTCTCTATCTATCTATCTATCCATCTATCCATCCATCCATCCATCCATCTCTCTCTCTCTCTCTCTCTCTCTCTCTCACTCTCTCTCTCTCTCTCTCTCTCTCTCTCTCTCTCTCTCTCTCTCTCTCTCTCTCTATCTATCTATCTATCCATCCATCCATCCAACTATCTATCCATCCATCCATCCATCTATCTATGTATCCATCCATCCATCCAACTATCTATCCATCCATCCATCCAACTATCTATCCATCCATCCATCCAACTATCTATCCATCCATCCATCCAACTATCTATCCATCCATCCATCCATCTATCTATCTATCCATCCATCCATCCAACTATCTATCCATCCATCCATCCAACTATCTATCCATCCATCCATCCATCTATCTATCCATCCATCCATCCATCCATCCATCGGATCAAACACATCCAAGATGAGGGTTCAAAAGCGTGACGCGTCCACGAGACCAGCAGGAAGTTGGCCGTCAGTAAAGAACACATCATAGGGCCGATGTCATTTTAGTGACACGAGAAACGCAGTAACTTTAAATAAAATCCTCCCTAAACGACACAAACCCCTCATTGTGTTTGAAGATGTGGAGGCAGGATGTGTGGAGTGAACCTCCACGAAGAGAACGAGCGCTGAGGGAAACTCTCAGGCCTCAGCTCCTTGAGAACAGAGTTGGATAACTCTGCTTTGGTGCAACAAAAGAAAAGTGACAATGTTCTTCTCCGCTGTAATCCCCCCAAGCCAGCCGAGTCAAAGCAGTCCAACACTTCTTTTGGCTTTTTTAATCCCCCACATGAACACAACAGGAGAAGATATGTGTTGAAAAGGTTTCATCTGACCGGTGAAAAATGCTCAGAACATCGACTCCCCTCATTCGTGTCCGCTGATTGGCTGAATCCATTTGGGGAAAAGATCTGCATGTTTTATTTGATCGTACAGAACATCTCTGTGTGAAGTCAGAACAACACCTGAAGAAGATTTCATGCAAATCCATTCAAACGGAGAACAGACGGAGTAGAAACAGAACGTCTAACGTCAGCCGGCGGAGGAAATAAACCTCCACGTTAATATTTGAAACAAGGGTGTGATTACCATAAAGAAAGAAAACACGGAGATGATTGGCAGCCGCGCTGCATTTTTAATATCGTGTGTCACAAGTTTTTATCTTATTGGGCCAAACAGAGATATTTTAATGTAAAAACAGTTTTAAGTGATTGAAACACATTGTTTTAACCACCTCACAAGCTTTTATCCATACGGGCTGGAGGTGGATGGACACGCATGCTCCCAAAGGAGCCCATATTTATTAGATTGGATCTTAAAACGTGTGAAAACTAGTCAAAAGATTTCTGACCTTGAAGATTTTGGATTCATAATTCGTCCTCCAAAAAGCTCCATTTTAGTATTTTGAAAGAAATGTAAGGCTGAAATCTGAATCAAAGTTCTGAACGAAACGTCATGACCGAAGATGCTCGTCATATTAAAGTGACATTGTCACATTTGAAAGTGTTTTAGCTCTAAGTTATTGAATAACATGAAGCACTGTAGTCTCAGGGTTACGCCCTCGACTTCCAGCAACAACTGAGGCAGAAGCTGTAGATAAAAGTCCAGCAGATACAAGCACCACCTTTCCAAAGTCTAGTTTCAATTGACTACATTAAATTGGACATCCAGTCCGGTGTTCGTTCGTTCGGTCGTTGTCACGCAGCAGACGAGCAGAAACAAAGCTTCAATTGTTCTTTTCACTGTTTTAAATCATGCAACGCTGCAAACAAAGAAGCACGTATAGACAAATTAAACTGTTTGAACAAGTTCAGCAGAAACGAGCCGATGAATCACGGACTGAAGCTAAAGTTTTATTAAGACGTGTCAGCTTCATAGAAGTCTATGCTTCATGTGTTAAAGCTGCATTCTCTCTCCTGACCACCAGGGGGCGACTCCTCTGGTTGTATAGAAGTCTACGCTTCATGTGTTAAAGCTGCATTATCTCTCCTGACCACCAGGGGGCGACTCCTCTGGTTGTATAGAAGTCTACGCTTCATGTGTTAAAGCTGCATTCTCTCTCCTGACCACCAGGGGGCGACTCCTCTGGTTGTATAGAAGTCTATGCTTCATGTGTTAAAGCTGCATTCTCTCTCCTAACTCCTCTGGTTGTATAGAAGTCTATGCTTCTTGTGTAGCTGGCAAGATTTGTTTTTTTTTATAAAGAATTGTACTTTTGCTGCTGTCCAATTCTTTCCATCAGAAAGAGAGCGCTGCAGCATCAAGGAGAAGATGTGGAGGCGACGCACTTTCGAGGCGCGAGGCCTCCATCGGAGAGATACGGCTTTAATTCTGCAGAACACTGAAAGTCACACACACTGCAGCACCTTCACCTAAACACAAACCAAAAGTAGTTCCTGGATTTGAGGCCATAACTCACCATTTGCACAGGTGAGGATCAACAAAATGTCTTCTTCTTCCTCCTGCTCCTGTAAACATATTTAATCCCACACACACGTATGCTGCACCTGAAGAAGAGGCCGAGGGATGCTCCGCTCCAGTGGCCGCGGTTCATCTGATCAGGTAGATACATGGAGGCGTTCATGAGGCTCGACTCAGGTGGCAGCGCGGCAAAAAAAAAAATGTTTTAAATAAGCACCGCCGCTCATCCGTTTCCCATCTCCCTCTCTCTCCCCCTGTTAACCTCTTTTGTGAAATCCAACTGGGTTTCTTTTACGCTTCGCCGACTCCGCCGCCAACGCCGCCGCCGCCGGCTCCGCGAGATGGGATCTCTGATGCGACGCCTCCCGCCTCATATTCCCAGAGACGGATCGTGACGGGAAGCGGGAAAAAGAAGAGGGAGCGCGGCGAAAGACGAAAGGTGACGGGACGCAGTTTTCTGAGTGAATAAATATTGAAACTACTCCAAAAGACAGACGGTTGATATCAAACTCTTCTTGAATTTACTGCTTTGTTTCTTTTTGTCCCGACAGCCGAAGCCAGAGTTACTTTTACGAACACAACCGGCGTGTTTCATCTTCTTCTCTTTGAGCGATTACGTCGTCACTCATGCTGCCGTTTCGCCCACAGCGACGCAGAAAAGTCTGTCTTTTTAAAAAAATAAAAAAATAAAAGTCTAATATTGACTGGATGTATTGGTTCGTCGTCCCATCGGCGGAAGCAGAGTAAATATTGAGAACAACAAAACGTGTCCTCTCCCGTGTTTTGTTTGCCGAGAGAGAGAGAGAGAGAGAGAGAGAGAGAGAGAGAGGGAGAGAGAGAGAGAGAGAGAGAGAGAGAGAGAGAGAGAGAGAGAGAGAGAGAGAGAGAGAGGCCGTGGATGTGGACGGATGAGTTTACAAAAAGTTTGATGGAGAGAAAAAAGCTAAACCAAAGATGTGAATGGAGAGAAGAAGGAGGAAGAAATGTAAAAGTGAAAAGAAGAAAGAGCGGAGACAAAGAAGGATGATGGGGGAAAAACGCTAAAGTAGCATTTAGCAAGAAGAGTATAGGAGATAAGATGAGTGGGAGGAGGAAAGGAAGAAAGAAAGAGAGGAATTGGGAGAGAGGGGTCGCGGTGAATACTTCATGGAGAGCGGTGGAGTATCGATCCGCTCGGCAGCGCAGGCGGTTTTCATTCGGTCATTCAATTATTCAGTCATTTGGTTGATGTTGTTTCTCCCCGCGAGGGCTCGGGCTCCAGGGGCGAGCGAGAGAGAGAGAGAGGATGCAGGCTGCAGGGAAATATAGAAAATATCAAATGGGAAAAGCTTCAGCAGGTTTGGACGTGTCTTTATGAACACGAGTCCCACAAATAAAGTTATTTTCTGGCTTCATGGAGTTGTGAATTAAAAAAAATCTGAAATTTGTGCCACTTTGACTGGAATCCCTGGAAACTAAAAAGCTTTCTAATCCCGCTTTGCCAAAATTACACAATTTACCATAAAAAAAATAGCTTTAATGTGCCAGGAAATAGCTCGTAGAACTTCACAGAAGTATTCGTGAAAGTATTTTTCCTCCGGGCAGAAAAGTCTCCTGATATTTCGTACGTTGTCTTTCACAAATCCAATTTAAAAAGATGAAGCCGACAATTAATTGATCCAACCAACCCAGTAGCTAAAGACGAGCCATGCGGCTGCACCGGCTGACATGTTCATAATTACCATCATCACACACAAACGAGTTTTAATCCACGACTAAAAATAGTCCTGTTCTGTCCTTTACAGCTACGTTTGCTAACAACTGACTCTCCATTAGCATCGTCTTTGTAAACACCAACAAATATTAGTTTTATCTGTGCACACAAATCACTATTTCAATTGCATGACTATTTTACAAATGTAAATTGGTGGATCGCTATTCTGCTCTTGCGTCTAGGAGTTAGCTTAGCATGGCTAACAGCAGATTTAGTTCCTAGAGTTTAGTTTTAGTGAGAATCTTGATTTTGTAAAACTGTGGAAACATAACGTGAAAATACATTAAAAACTCATTTCCACCACAAAAAAATTATTACAACCCAAAAAATAATAATTAGGACCAAAAAGAAAAAAAAGAAAAAATTAGGACCAAAAAAATTTAAATAAGACCAAAAAAAATTTAAAAATGAGGCCGATAAAAAAAGAAAAAATTAGCGACTTTTTTTTTTTTTTCGTTGGCTTTTTTTTGTTCACTTGAAAAAAGGCAAAGAAAAAAAAACGTTTCCCATTTCATTGACTATAAAACAATGCTCGCAATGTTTATTTTTTATTGTCCTCATTTATTTGTTTTTGGGGTCCTAATTATTATTATTATTATTTTTTTGGTCCTAATTTATTTTTTTATTTTTTTTGGTCCTCATTTTTTTGTGTGTAGAGGAAATGGGCTTCCATGATAGCATAGCATATACATCATATACATGAACATAAAGCTGTGATTTAGTATTCAGCCATTATGCCATAAAGGGTAAGCAGATATTGAAATGAGACTCGGTTGACCAGTTAGCGTCAAAGCTAATTTTAACAGTGATGTCAATGGAGAAATGCTAATCGTGATTAGCAGCTATTGCTACAACACAGAGGTTATACTAAAACAATAAACACACAGAGAATATCTTTGTGACACGTCTTGTGGTTGAAAGTCATTTGCTTGTTGTACTTTTTGTGACTGTTATACATAATTTTTACTTGATCCTCTATCTAAACTATAATACGAGGATTCATCCACCATTGCAGGTGCAATACTTTAACCTACAATGTAAACACAAACTCTCTGCAACTCCTCATGCAATTGTGTCTTTTTTTTCATTATCCAGGTGAATCAATCCCCAAAAATCAATATTGAGTTGTTGATTGTTCATTCCCACCAGCTGCAGAACTACTTCCCTAAAAGTAAGATCCCCGACTCCAGAACCGCGCAGCGACTTCCCTCCCCCGACCTTGAAGCCGCCGTCCGTCTCCGTGTTTAGCTCCATCCTGTTGTCATTTGCCATTAGCTTCACATTAGCTCCCAGAGATTTGCGGACTTGACCCCTCATCAAATCGTTTACTGCGATGAATCAATTTGGGCCGACACACGCGGTGTATTAATCAGCCGGCTCGGCCGGCTTTAATGACTCAATCAGAGGCGGAGGAAGGAGAGCGAGAGAGAATCGGGGGCGATCAACGGAGGGTCACGACGGAAAGACGGCGTCAGACATGTGAACGGGTCGGAGACGTTGTGAAATTGGCCCTTCTCTTGTCTAGTTTGAGGTAACGCGTAACCTGTATGAACTTAAGACGAAATGATTGCAAGAACAGAATACAACAGTTAAATCTTGAAGTTAAACTTCTCCTGAACTCTCAGAGCATCTTCAGTTCACCCCACCTCTCTCTCTCCCATCAGTGTCGACTCCTTTGACACAAACAAACATGGCTGAGTTGCTCGTTGGCGGCTCTCTGGCCCGCTCGGCTCATCGCGGGCCGTTGATTCGTTGACTGATTGCATCGTTTAGCGCCGGCCGGCCGCCGGCCATCCGTCACCGCTCTCTCCATCTGTCCCCGCGCTGTGATACCTCCAGCCTTCCCGTTACTCCTCCCTCTGTTCCCCGTCGGTCAGCATTGCCAACGCCGCCGACGCCGGAGCGCTTCTCTCAACCTGCGCTGGTTCTGCTGCACTTCTTTATTCCTTCATCCTCTGCTTCAGCAGCGGCTCCTTCGCTCCCGTCCTCTCAGCAGGAAGCCGCTCACTCCGGCGTCTGCTGCCGTCTTTGTTGCTCCACGAGTCGTCGCCAGCTAATCTCTGGCTCGCACTCCGTCGGGAGGCCATTAACAACACATGCCTGCTTGTGTGCAACAACCCTGTGAAGGAGATTACACTCACATTAACACTGCCAGCTCAGACACCCGCAGACAGGCTGGATGGCTGAATGGCTGGCTGTCTACAGGCTGGATGGCTGAATGGCTGAATGGCTGAATGGCTGAATGGTTGAATGGCTGAATGGTTGAATGGCTGAATGGTTGAATGGCTGAATGGTTGAATGGCTGGCTGGCTACTGGCTGCTGGCTGCTTGTTGGCTTGATTGCTGGCTGGCTGCAAGCCGGCCGGCTGAATGGCTGGCTGCTTTCTTGCTGGCTGCTTGCTGGCTGAATAGCTGGTTGGCTGGTTGCAAGCTCGCAAGCAAGCTAGCTGGTTGCAAGCTAGCAAGCTTGCTGGCTGCTTGCTTTCTGGCTGCTAGCTAGCTAGCTTGCTGGCTGCATGCTTGCTTGCTGCTTGCTGGCTGGCTGCGAGCTAGCTAGCTAGCTTGCTGGCTGGCTGCCTGCTGGCTGAATGGTTGGCTGGCTGCTAGCTGGCTAGCTAGCTTGCTGGCTGGCTGCTTGCTTGCTTGCTTGCTGGCTGGCTGGCTGCTAGCTGGCTAGCTTGCTTGCTGGCTGGCTGCTAGCTGGCTAGCTAGCTTGCTGGCTAGCTGCTTGCTTGCTTGCTAGCTTGCTGGCTGCTAGCTAGCTGGCTGGGCTTCCGGCATTGATTCGTGAATTCTTTATTTCCCCCCAAAAAACTTTCTTTGTCTCGTGAGAGCTGCAGGTGAGACGCTGTGAAATGACAAGTTTGAATGGATTTTTTTACCTGGATGAAATAAAGACACCATCGTGTGTGCAAGAGGTTGTTTCCTGTGTGTTTTGTTTTGTTTTTGTAACAGTTGACTACGTCATCACCAATGCTCAATATTTTTGTTGGGTTTAGTTTAATGATTTGGGGAAAAATAACTTGTGAAACCAAAATTCTTTGAGACTCAAACACATGAGTTGGATTGAGAAACCATCTTCACCATAATAAGCAGCTCTTTTTTCATGTTCTCTGAATTATTCTGATCACTTTCTGTTCCTCTGCAGGAAAATTGTGATGAAAATAAAAATTGAGGATAAAAAATAAAACCAGATTAATTATTTTTTCTTCACATATCCAGACATTTTACATTACGTGATAATTCATTTTTTGCTATTTTTTCATGTTCCTGCGTTCCAATGTGAAGATAAAATAATTTCTGTTGAGTGCTTTCAACTTTTACACTTCCTGTTTGTCCACATCTAAAGCATTTGTAGAATTTAGATATTATTTGGCGTTAGCAGAGCGGAGAGATCCTCATGGTGACATAATATATATATATATATATATATATATATATATATATATATATATATATATATATATATATATATATATATATATATAGTTAAATATGTTTCTATCCCTTTCCATGCATATCGGCAAACCAGCTAACGCTAGCTTAGCTTTAATTCTGGGTGCACAAACGATGAAGTCATCCTTTGACATTACTCAACCATCAAGCTGTCTGAAGGTGGCCTGTCACATGTCACATGTATGACCTGTCACATGTCACATGTCCCACAAAAACATCTCTTTAAACTCCTGGAGCTTCGCCAGCGGACCATCGGTCTAAAGGTGCCAAACTAAACGTCCTGCAGTTAGTTGTTTTTTCTATAATTACGGCCTTTTCCAAACCTACAGAGCAATTACGACAGTTTTGTTACCAGAGAGTGTGTGTGTGTGTGTGTGTGTGTGTGTGTGTGTGTGTGTGTGTGTGTGTGTGTGTGTGAGTGTGTGTGTGACTTTTTCACCTGTAAAGATGTTAGAAGACACGATGCAGGCGAGTAGGAGGACTTCTTGGCCTTTTCCTCCAACGGCCAACTTAATAAGAAGACAGCGTCACTTATGTTGAAACCTGTTGCCATAGCGACATGTATTGCACCGACATGTGTGTGTCTCTACGAATAACATGCGACACACACACACATGTTAAGCACGATGCCATGTGCTAATGTCATTTTCTCTTTTATTGCTCCCACATTTTAAATTGAGATATGAACGCCAGAGAAAATACCTTTATTTATTTTTTATAATGTTCTATAACAGTGTCCAGCAAAGTGTAACTGTAATAACTTCACACACAGAAACTTCTTTTTTTGGTCCATCTTAAACTGGTTAGCTTATGAACCTCCACAGTGGCTCCAGTAGGAAACATCTCAGCGTTGTCCACCACAGATCCGGCGAAGCTTTTTCAGGAACTTGCCGCAGACGATACCGAAGGGTTTTTCCAAAAATACTCTCCTTGAGTCCTCAAGTAAACCAAAACCCATAACATGGAGGACCTTTCAGATAATCTGGGCCTGCGCAATCAAACAGCAGGAAGCTACAACCATTGGTGGAGTCTTCTACTTTCCTCTGAAAAAGGTCTCGAACTCTGGTGTGGTTTTCTTGGTGGCATCGCCCGACAGGACAGAGACGCCCCTCACAATCCAGGGTGAGAAATGGTGACTTTTTGGTCCAAATCCAGAGGGCGTCGTGACGTAAAGCTACTTGAGTCTTTAAGTAAACCAACAACCCTAACAGGAAGGAACTTCAAGACAATCTGGGCCATTACAATCAAACAGCAGGAAGCTACAGCCGTTGAGGGAGTCTTCTACTTTCCTCTAAAAAAGGTCTCGAACTCTGGTTTGGTTTTCTTGGTGCAGCTTCTTCTGGGGGAACCAGGACGCCGTTGGGTTTTGTGGACGTCTTTGATCTTGACCGTGTTCGTCCAGCAGGTAACGCTGGATGGTAACGGGCCCGGCCTCCCATGAACCCGAGACCAGCATCGCAATCCAGAGAATGGTGGCTTTTTGGTCCAAATCCAGAGGGCCTTGTGATGGAAAGCTAAGGTTTGATTGCGACATCCGGCGAAAGATTCTGCAGGCAATGGCTCTCTTGGTCGCTCAAGCTCTCGCTTTTACACAAATTCCTTTGTGGACGTGGTACTTGACCCTCCAGGTCCATGACCACGCCGAGGCCTTTGCGATAGAGACGTCCTTGGCGATCATTCTTCCGGCTGACGCTGGCATTTGATCCGATGCCGTCAGCATTTCGGTTGTACTTAGCGCCGCCCTTTCGCATCACTCGCAAAAGAAACAAGATGGCGACTGCCATTTTTGAAACCAACAGGGGGCGCTGTTACAAACAACAGGTTTTGACGTTGAATTTGGAGAATTCGTGTAACCTGATAGATGGGGATTCACTTTCTGATTCATAGTCTGATTAAGAGGCTTTGATGATGTTAAATGCAGGGATTTTGTCATAGATGCGAGTTAATGAACTAATGCACTCCAAAATTAATTATTGAAATGAACATTAACTTCTGAAAGATTTTAATCTCAAGAGGCAAAGAGAAACCAAATGAACTATTCATAGCGACGGTGACAACGCTGAGACGTGTCAGGAGCCCTCTGATGGCATCTTAATCCACCCTGGCACTTCTAATAATGGTTTTTAATGTTTATGTTGTTGTGCGGCAGACAGCCCCGGCTAACTTTGTTACGGCGGGACCATCCATTACGGGTCGGAGCTGGGCACGATTATTTATGCACACTTAGGCCCGAGTGTGTCTGCGTGTAATTCACTGTAAGCAGGCTTCATTGGAATTGCAAATCAATGCCCCAGCACGCTTTACCTCAACTCCCATTGGAACTATCCCTCTATCTCTGAAACATCTCCCTCCTCCTCCTCCTCCTCCTCCTCTTTTCTTTTTTTCTTCCCGCCATGCATTCTACCCCTCTACTCCGTCTCTATCTGCTCCCGGCCTGTATTGGGTAGTTTGTCTTCCAGCTCCCGTCTGGTCTGCAAAGCCATGCCAGCACTTGTTCCCGGGCACTGGGCCAAGGCCAGTCAGGATGGAGGAGGAGGAAGGATGGAGGAAGGATGGAGGAAGGATGGAAGGATGGATGTAGGGAAAAGAGGTGTGGTTGATCCTTTCTTTCTCCAACAGGTAGCACAAAGGTGGCCACCTCTGGTTTTGAAGACTAAAGACAATTGTGTAGAAGTCTATGCTTCATGTGTTAAAGCTGCATTCTCTCTCCTGACCACCAGGGGGCGACTCCTCTGGTTGTATAGAAGTCTATGCTTCATGTGTTAAAGCTGCATTCTCTCGCCTGACCACCAGGGGCGACTCCTCTGGTTGTATAGAAGTCTATGCTTCATGTGTTAAAGCTGCATTCTCTCTCCTGACCACCAGGGGCCGACTCCTCTGGTTGTATAGAAGTCTATATAAGTGACTCTACTTCTCTCTTGATGTATTCCCTCAGTAAACATTGTAAACATGAGTTTATGTCTCAATCTCTAGTTTCTAGTCTTCTTCTATACAGCACAATGTTCATTCAGTACATTATGGTCTGTTAGAGTCAAACAGACCATAAAGCAGGGGACGCTTTAGGGGCGGGGCTACCAGGTGACTGACAGGTGTACATGGCATCCGCAGCCCTTATTTAAGTGGTCACTTTCAAGTCAAATGGTCACTTTCAAACATCGGGTCCACAAAACCATTAGGCGACGACTACGTCCGCTTCTTCTAAACAGTCTGTTGAAGCACGTCTACCTGCCTGACCTTTTGCAGGTGA
Source organism: Clinocottus analis (assembly GCF_023055335.1). Lineage (NCBI taxonomy): Eukaryota > Metazoa > Chordata > Actinopteri > Perciformes > Cottidae > Clinocottus > Clinocottus analis. Next base: position 1,889,395 of record NW_027175931.1, on the reverse strand, counting down.
TGGCTGTTACAGAGTGACAGGGTGGTCCGGCTGTGATATGATAAGTGGCGGGAGTAGAGAGGGGGGGGGGGGGGGGGATGTTCCTTTAAGTGCTTTACTGGCATGCAGCCTCTTGTGAAAGTGAATTGATGCAACATGGTTTTACAGTTAAAATGTCCGGACCAGATTTCCCTTCCTCTCCTCCTTCTCTTTGATCATCCTGATTTTTTTTTTTTATTTATTGAAAAGACTCTTTCCTTTACGAGGTGTCTTTTCACATTTCAATGGAGTGTGTAGACTGAGGAAGGAGGAAGAGGATTTAAGGGCAGAAAAAGGGGAAGAAGAAGAAGAAGAGAAAAAAGGAACAGAAAGGGAAGATTTGAAGTGTTTCAAACAAGAGAGAAGTGGGAGGAGATGCAAAGAAGAACCCGAGGAAAACTGCCTCTCCTCCTTCTCCTTCATCCCTTTTTGTGACTCTAGATCCTTGTTGCCCTCCCTCCTTCCTCCCTCCCTCTCTTCCTCTCACCTAACAGAGTGTATCCTTCAGGCTTCTCCTCACCACCCCGCTGCATTAGAGGAACCTTTTACTGCTGCCTCGGCCCGAATCAGTCACACTCGCTTCCCTCGCTCTCTGCTTCACACACACAGATTCTCCTCAGTCTTCCTCTCTTTTCTCAAACCCTTCCTCCTCCCCTCCCTCCCCCCTTCCCATTCTCCGGCTCCCCGTCTCTTTCTTCACACTACATTCTCTCCGATCTTCTCCACATCATTCTGTTCCCCTTCCCTCTTCTCCGTGACGCCCCGCTCTCCTCTCCGTTTTACTCTCACGATGTCGCCGTCTCTTCGTTTATCCCTCCTTAACCTCTATTTACTCTTTCCATCCATCCTGTATCCCCTCCCCCCCATCTCCCCCATGCTGTCTCTCGACCATCCCTTCTCCCATCGCATCCTGGCCTCCTCACTCTGTCTCCTCCCTCCTCCATCCTCAGTCTGCCGTTTCTGATTTATTTTTTTTGGGGGGTGCAATTTCCTGCCATTCGTTCTCTTCACCTCGCCTCGCTGCACCATATCCCTGACACTCTTTTACCCTCGTTTTCGGTCACTCCACCAACCTGCCCCCCCATTTTATTTTATTTTTTTACCCCTATCAGCGTGTCAGGCCCCGGGTACCAGAGCCAAATGAGATTTGGAGGCCGAGGCCCGTGTGCATGCTCTCCTCCTCCGTCAGATTGGAGTCAGTTACTGTAGGCTGCATGCAGGTATAAACCGTTTACGCCTCGCAGCACCTCTCACCCGGCCGCTCGCCGAGAGAGGGAAGATTCACTTTCCCTCGCAGATTTCTGCAAGGAAGATTTAAAAAAAACAAAAAACTCTCTCGTGTGTTTCCGCTGGCACGGTCTCTCGCTTGCATCTCGCGTGCTTTTTGTGTTTTTCGTCTGGATTTTCCCTTCAGCTCAATACATGTGAGCGGCGATTCTGATCGAATCAGGTCACGTTGGACTCGTCCAATGAGGCCCGCTCGTTATCGTTTTGGTGAAGGGGAAGAAAAACGCTCTCGCTTGTTTGGAGCTCAGGAAGAAGCAGCAATGCCCTCGCAGTATAGTGCAGATATAGTGGGAGAGGAGAAGAGGTTGGCCAATTGCAAACCCAGTTATACCCAGACAGCAAACTCTGGTTCTGAAGAGAAAATCCAACACAAAAGTGTCTTAAAGCTGCATTCTCCTCTGGTTGTATAGAAGTCTATGCTTCATGTGTTAAAGCTGCATTCTCTCTCCTGACCACCAGGGGGCGACTCCTCTGGTTGTATAGAAGTCTATGCTTCATGTGTTAAAGCTGCATTCTCTCTCCTGACCACCAGGGGGCGCCTCCTCTGGTTGTATAGAAGTCTATGCTTCATGTGTTAAAGCTGCATTCTCTCTCCTGACCACCAGGGGGCGACTCCTCTGGTTGTATAGAAGTCTATGCTTCATGTTAAAGCTGCATTCTCTCTCCTGACCACCAGGGGGCGACTCCTCTGGTTGTATAGAAGTCTATGCTTCATGTGTTAAAGCTGCATTCTCTCTCCTGACCACCAGGGGGCAACTCCTCTGGTTGTATAGAAGTCTATGCTTCATGTGTTAAAGCTGTATTCTCTCTCCTGACCACCAGGGGGCAACTCCTCTGGTTGTATAGAAGTCTATGCTTCATGTGTTAAAGCTGCATTCTCTCTCCTGACCACCAGGGGGCGACTCCTCTGGTTGTATAGAAGTCTATGCTTCATGTGTTAAAGCTGCATTCTCTCTCCTGACCACCAGGGGGCGACTCCTCTGGTTGTATAGAAGTCTATGCTTCATGTGTTAAAGCTGCATTCTCTCTCCTGACCACCAGGGGGCGACTCCTCTGGCTCGTCATCACTGTTTAAGTGGCTGTTTGAGCCCTAATTCCTGTTTTTTTTGGTACTTATCTGTCTTCTTTGGACAGTCACACTCACATTTGACCGTAATTTTTGCAGAGAAAATACTTTTATTTCCACTTTCAGCTGCGAGCTTTTCGGTCCTCTTCTGGCCGGTTGCCAATGTATCCTGACACGCAGGTGTTTCCATTTCCTGTGGTTGTTTTCTTCTTATGACTGTGTGGGCTCATAGGGCCCGTAATGGAGTTACATCTTCCAGACTCTCCTGTTAAGTAAGAACAAATTACACCTTCGTCTTTTTATGTAAGTGGAGATCTGTGACCTAATGAATTCCCATCGTAGCGCCGGCTCGTATCCTGTTTCTTATTAGCTAGAAAAACAAATCAAAAAACTGTGTGGGTGTTCGGAGGCTTTCAATCTGCTTAATTGTTTTTCTCCTCGGCTACATACGGACAGCAGGTCAACACAACGCTGACACGCCATCGCCTCATGACGCTGTTCCATAATGGAGTTATGGAAGGAGAATCAGAAAACGATCACCGTTGCAGTAGAAGATCCTAAAGTGCCGGAGTCTGCTGATGATTTAGCTGTGAGTTTGTCACATCTCCTTCCGCATGTTATGCAATCTGTTGCTGTGACAAGAACTGTTGACCCAGAGGAGCTTTAAAAAGTCACTGTTTGTGACGCTTCAACGCCATGGCGTCCTGCGTTCCCCTCCAGCGTCATGTTTGGACAAGTCTACACGCCTATAGTCTCTTCAAAGTAAAGGTAAACGTAGGCTCACCGATCATCACAAGACAATGTGACTTAGGCAAATTTACAAGCTTTTCAAGATGGCGTTCAAGCTAGCATTTAAGCTAGCAATTTAGTTAGCAATTTCGTAAATGAAAATCTCCCATAACTCAACCGGTATTACAGTATGTCTGCTGCGCAGCGTGTCCAGAGGCAGCTTGTGCAGCTCTCTCACATTTGATCAAGTTTTTCGTGTTTTTCGGAAAAAACGGGAAAAATTACTTTTTTATTTATGCTATTATTTTAAGAAGGTGAGACATGCAACAAAACTCCTTTGTTGAGATGAAGTAAGAGATAGTGGTTTGGGTGTAATATAACTGAGTTTGTTCCTGTGGCGTTCTTAAAGCCCAGAAGTCACAGAACCAATAGTGACAAGGCATTTTGAAGCTAGCATTTAAGCTAGCAATTTATTTAGCATTTTTTGTCAATAAAAATCTCACTAAAACATAATATTGAACCCACGTCAGGAGCTCTGCTGGCCTCGTTAGCGACACGGATGAGTCAGAGTCGGACAGAAAGGAGCCCAAAAAAATAAAATGCATTGTTTTGTTCGCTGGCCGTATTTTGGACCAACGGATATTTTCCACGCCAATGACAATTTCCTGAAAACATCGGCGGAAAAACCCGACGGGTTCCAGCCCCGCAGAACCGGAGAAGACCGGTTCCTCACTGCGTCGGCCACAAAGGATCCATCAGAGCCGACGCTGCGATTCTAATTCCACCAACAAGCGCCCCGGTGGACCAAGAATTCAAAAGCAGCCACAGCATGCATCTTTTTTTTTTTTGTCACGATAATAATGTCATAATGTTATTGCCTTTGAACATGAAAAGCACAAGACACCTCTTTCTTTTCCCCTCTTCTCATTGAATGGAAAAGACAAATTGAAAGCAAGTAGATTTAGCAGAATGCAATGCATCCCTGTACCCGCACGCCGTGGCGGGTTTAATCTCTGGTCGTTTGTCATTGCCAAGGCCCGGCAAGGTATGCAGCTGCACAGTTGCGTGCACATCACTGCAAAAAAACAGGGTCGTTGTCTATCTCTGCAACGTCAGCATGGCGGGCATTGCAGACGATCTGTCTTTTCACGGAAAAAAAGTTGATCAAATCTTGTGGAAGAAGCCCAAAATGTTCGGCTCCCCTTTGCCTTCCCTGCAGGGTCAGACCTGTGTAAAAGCCCCAGGGCCACGAGTTCAGCGGGGCAGACGGCAAACCGCCGGTTTATTTCCATGCTTCTGTGCAAAAAAAATAGGTATTTAGTTGTCGTGAGAAGAGGGAGGTCGCTCCATATAGCTGCTCCCCTTTTTATTTTGGACCAGCGTCGGTGGCGCCGGTCGAATGGCTCGCTCCGGGTTGAGTGAACTCTAAATTGGTGGAGGGGAAATAGTTAGCTCCCGCCTGTAGCTCCATCCAGCGCGACCTCGGCCTCGAGTCAATCGAGGGGCAACCGTGCGTGACGGGCCGCGGCGGAAAGGGAGGGGGGGGATGGAGTGAGTATCCATATACTATTTAGGTCAGAAGGAATTCTGGGGCAAGAAAGGCTTTGCAATGCTCGCTGTGTGCGCGTGCAGCAGGTGCATCCACAGCTATTCCTGCAGGTGATTTACAAACAAGCTTGAAAGTGGGCATTGACTTTTTTTGGGGGGGGGTAAAGGTGTCCGTCGCTCCAGGTTGTACAAAACACATTCTCGTTCCCCCGGTTTGGATCGTGGCCCTCGCCATTCAAACCGCGGCGCTCCAGTTTCGGAAAAAATCCTCCTGCACCAATTTTAAGTCCCAGCATGCCCCACTCAGACAATCTTTTGGCATAAAATACGTAATTTTTTCCATTTTTGAACCAAACGACACAGTTTTTGGAATGAAACTCCTTCCTAACAGGCCAAGACTTTGTTTTATTGTGATTTTTGTTGCATATTCTGATTCTTTAGGTCCTAATATTTCCAAAAAGGTGTCTTATTGACGCTCCAGGAGGCATTTTTGGGGAATCTGGCTCATATCATGCTGGATGTTCATAGTTACCATCAAAATATCTTTTAAAAGTGATTTCTTTTGTACATACATATTTTCTCCAAGACTTTGCTGAACAACTAGATAAAATAAACACAAGTATTGGAATTGATTTGGGGTTTCTACAACGACATCTGGAGGTTGCGGTGGAGGCAACACCACCACTTAGTCGGGGGTTAGAGGACGACGTAGTTGGAGCATTTGGTAACGCGCTGGGATGCGATGCCCGTTCGGCGAGGGTTAAGTGCTGCTGAGGACCGCTCGACGCTCGACGCTCGACGCTCGACGCTCGATGACTCCAAGGAACGAGTTGGTTGTAATGTTTTTGTGCCCAACAAGCAGCTGTGAAAGTGAAGCCCGAGTCTGAGCCTCCCAACTCCTGCTGTTCACGTGTTTATTCAAAGTTTATCAATATTGAACGTGTCCAAAGTGCAACAAATTGGACGCCGCACATCCTCGGGAACACACCTGGCAGGTGTGAAGCAGATCGGATGAGCGGTTCTTGACATATGCAAAGAAAACACACACACACACACACACACACACACACACACACACACATGGAGCACACTTAGAGTTGTTGTTGTTTTAAGTCGTCAAAAAGATACGTCACTATTTTAAAAGCCGCCGATGTATTACATGGAGTAAAGTATGTATATACACACTGTATGTGTGTATATATGAGTATAAAAACAATATTATTAACCCTTTGAGGGGCACTTATTGGAATGCTGTCTCAGGGAAATGACCGTGTGTGTTTACTTGCAGGATAAAGCGTTGACGCTGAGGTTGCTGGTATTGAGAAACTGGCACGAGTTCGCTTGATTTGAATGAACTATTCAATGAAAAGTCTTTTGAAGAAGACTTCTAACCCTTCACCGTGAATGAACCTCTAACCCAACACCTCACGTCGTCGCTCCAGCTAACAGGTCACTCGAGGGTCTTTTCACTCCACGCCGTGATTACACACTCCTACATTTTCTCTGCGCTCTGCTGATTTTTCCGAGAGCCCGACGGCGAAGTTTATCACTCAGTATTTAGCGGCGATGTTCAAAAAGCCTTTTTTTTTTCAGGGGAAATCTCTGCAATCAAGAGACACTTAAACTCCACACGTTGAAACCCGGGTCAGCGGCGGCAAAAACAACCACATCGCCCCGGTGTTTTGGAAGGTGCAAATTCTGACTTTACTGGTATGTGACACACACACACACACACACACACACACACACACACACACACACACACACACACACACACACACTCTCCAGTCAGAGTCTTTAAGGGGTCCGGGTCACAGCTGGATTGGCGCCTCTTCACCCGCGGGCCGAGGGCCCGAGGTGGAGCGGAGAAGCCGGCGTATCGGCGGCGTGGAGGTGAAGTGGCTCTAATCTGCTCTCCTGGCAAAAGGCGGCACACGAGGGAGCCACGGGTTGCGCTGGCAAATAGGCGAGGGTTTGGCATCCCCGCCGCGTCCGGCTCAGCGCATCAGCCTCCCGCCGAGCGAAGCGGAGAGGGAGGGAAATGGAGACGGCGTGAGGCCACGTCGAGGAGGACGAGGAGGAGGAGGAGGAGGAGACACTAAAAAAACATTAAAAAACATCTGAAGCCGCGACGTGATGTCATCGTTCAGCCCGTGTGGTGAGGATTGAAAGAAAGAGCGCTCTGGCACTTTGTGAGGGAGGAAAGAAAGACACCCGGAGAAAGAACGAGTGACAGATAAGGAGAGGTAAATGTGCCGGGTTACACGCATGTGAGGGATGATTAATAAACTCTCTGCTCTCCAGCTGGCGGCTGGACGCTCACAGCTCGCTAAAGGTCGCGTTACGTTCTCGTGGCAGCCGGTAAAGAAACTCAACCCGTCGTTTGAACCCCAAATAAATTCTAATACTTGTGTTTATTGTATGTATTTGTTCAGCTAAGTTTTGGGAAAAAAATGTATCTCTGGAAAAACATCACTTTTAAAAGGTATTTTGATTATAACTATGAACATCCAGCATGATATGAGCCAGATTCCCCCTAAAAAGCCTCCTGGAGCGTCAATAAGACACCTTTTTGTAAAGATTAGTACCTAAAGAACCAGAACCTGCAACAAAAACCACAATAAAACAAAGTCTTATCCTGTTAGGAAGGAGTTTCAGTCAAAAAACTGTGTTGTTCGGGTTCAAAAATTGAAAAATTGTGTATTAAAAGGCAAAAGATTGTCTGAATGGGGCATGCTGGGTATTAAAATTGGCGCGGGAAGATTTTTGAGGATGGTTTCTAAAAGGTTAAAGTGCGACCGCGTCGTCGTCCACGTCCTCACGACGGCTGCCGGCCGTTGAATCCGTCATGTGCACGATGCTAACCCGAGAAACCAGCAGAAATGTCTGCACAGGAGTGTGTGTGTGTGTGTGTGTGTGTGTGTGTGTGAGGGGGGGGATACTGCAAAAGTGCCGGTTGAGTTGAGATACACAAACGCACACCTCCCAGTCCTCGCCAAGGCGGCGGCGTGGCTTATCTCGGCGCGGCGGTGCGATAAGGCCCCGGTCTCCTTCCTTGGAGAGAGAGACTGGTGGAAAACGTTTGATCGGTGGAGGAAAAAGCTGGAAAAACAAACAGGGAATTGAGCACTTTTTACTTCTCTCCCCACATCCACTGGCAGGTTTAATCTCCATCACACCCGGGACGCCGAGCCGCTGGAGCGACGTCATTAACAACCGAGCGAGCGGCCTTCCCGCATGGAGTCCTCCCCCGTCCGAGTGCATTTCTGTTCTCTTTATTCAGCGGCCTCCTCCCTCCTCGTCTCCCCTTTTTGTATTTCGTGCGCTGTAGAAAGCAATAAAGGCGACTGACAGACGGAGGTGGAGGCGGCGTGGGGGGAGGAGGAAGGAGGGAGGGAAGGAGACGGAACAGGTGAGGAGAGGTGAGGAGATAAACAAATGGGAGGATACATCGAGGACGACGGCGGCGGCGGCGGCGGCGAGGATCCGGACTGTGTCTCCAATGTGCCGCCGCCGCTCGGCTGGAGAGAGAGAGAGAAGCGACGGGACGAGCAAATGAGGGAGGAGACGCCGGGTGACGGGCGGAGGAAGGAGGGAGTGATGGAGGGGAGAGGTGTGAGGTTTATCAGAGTTACTCTACACTAATGAGGGCTCAGGAGAGGTGGAGGGAGCGAGACAGGAAGTCTTACAACCTCTACAGGAAGAGTTTATCATAGCATGATGTGTTTGTGTGTCTCTTGTTTGAGCTAATCAGTGTGTGCGGCATGTTGGGACACGCTTTCCGTCTCTCTGCTGGTGAAGGAAGACTTCCCCTGCATGCGTTTTGTCTTTATCTTTAATCGCTGCCCCCTTCATAATGTTTCCATCTTCCACATCATCCCTTCAGAAAAATTATTTGACTAAAATAGGACATAATGGGACACCTCTGTGAGAATCATTTTCTCTGCCCCTAGTGGAGAAAATGTGCACATATTACACAGACTTGAGTGGAGAAGCAACAGGTTAAAGCTCGTTCAGTCAGCTCCTCCATGTGTTATCAGAAGACTTGTTTAATTGAACGAAAGCTCCGCTGATTCGGTGATGAGCACATTGAATTTCCTCTGAATTCTTCCCAATAAAAGGCCTCGGTTATGACGTGATTTAAAAGCTTTTCTTTTCAAGGAATGTCGGGGCAGAAACTTCAAACCACAGAGACTGTTTGAAGCTACAAAGCTAGCGACGGCCGAACACACAGATTTCTGTCTGGTCTCACGCGCTCGTTTGATGGCGACCCAGCGAGATCTAACCGGGTAACGGAAACGCAAACCGGCGCGTCGTGGTTCGAGACGGTGCGACCAAAAGACTCCGGTCTGGTCTGACCCCCTCGAGCGGCGTGGAATGAACTTCTATGAACTTCTATGAACTTCTATGAACTTCTATGAACTTCTATGAACTTCTTCTCACTGTTCAGTTTGTTCACTTGCGCAGTGAAACGACTTGAAAGATGGCGATTCGGGTGACGCATATCTTGGTGGATAAAACATGTTGCCTCGACAAAATGGAGGGATTTTAAACGCCAAAGATACGAGCTCCATGACAGTAAACATTTCCCACTTCAGGGACAATTGATTCTCAAACTTTTTTCACTTGGGAATTGTTCATTTTCGGCCTTTTTCTCGATTTTGCATAATTCCTTAAATTCACCTCTTAAAGACACTTATGTGATGTTCATCCATGTGTTACATCAAACCGCCTCAGCTCTCTACTTGAGGGCGAGATGGAGATTTCAGGGACACATATCAGTTTGTGAAGGAACCGGCTTTAGTGAAGTCTTTTTATCGTAATAAACAAAGTTAACAGACAGTTTAGTTTCGCTGCACAATGACAAACTTTCTTTGCTCCAGACTCAATGTAAACATTGAAGGTAAATGCTAATAGTAGCATTTTCACAGCACATTGTTACTTAACAAATCTTTGGTTTAATTAAGTTAATGTTGACTCAGCTTCACTCGGGATGCGAACTCTGATCTCCTGAGTGAAAGTCCTGTGTTTGTAGAAACAATTCAACCGATCCAAAAAATATGAAAGATCTGTTATTGTTTTTTTAAATGGGTTGCAAATAAACTTTACTTCTCTCTCTCTCTCTCTCTCTCTCTCTCTCTCTCTCTCTCTCTCTCTCTCTCTCTCTCTCTCGCTCTCTCTCTCTCTCTCCTGGTTGATTTCAGGTTTTCTCGAGAAAGTTCCTGTGTAGAAAAGGTTAACTTCCCTCGAATTACTGTCTGACAGCAAATGTGCATCCAAGAGCAGTGTGTGTGTGTGTGTGTGTGTGTGTGTGTGTGTGTGTGTGTGTGTGTGTGTGTGTGTGAGAGAGAGAGAGATTCAGACAAAATGCATATTTATGGTGTTTATTGATCTACAATGTAAATTGGAAAGCGTGTGAGACACAGTTTGTTTAAAGCGAGTGACTCGCTTCTACACTCTCAGTTCATATTCATGGAACGCCAGTTTTATTTTATATATATATATATATATATATATATATATATATATATATATATATATATATATATATATATATATAGCAACACCCTTGAACAGTACATCAGTACATTATTGACGATACAGAACTGCCTCTCTTGCTTAAATATGTATTTCCATTCTTTGCACTTAAATGAAAGGGAAGATGTTTATATGACAGATTTAAACAGATGCAAACAACAACAACAACAACAACAACAACAACAACAACAACGTTCTGCATCTGTCAGATGACCACGTCCAAATAATTTAAATAAAACCGATGGAAATTTTTTTTAAAAGCTGGAAAAAGACATGAACATTCATATATTCACTCCATCGCACTAACTCGATCGTCCCCAAAAGCTCATTGACATTGATGATTGCAGGTTTATTCTGAGTCCAATATTTTCCCCCCACATTGCTGATATTGATTGATCGGTCGTGAAAGTGAATGAAGTCTCTCTCTCTTTAATCGGTTTGCAGCCATGCGAGCAGCTTCTCATTGTCTTTAAACGACGCTCCTCCAACTTCACGGCCGGTCGCCATCCAGTCGATTCCCAAACCGGCTCATCGCTTTGTTCCCCTTCTCTTCTCCTCCCTCTCTCCCTCTCCCTCTCTCTCTCTCTCTCTCTCTCTGCTCTCATTCATCCTCCCTCTCTTTTTGACTCCTCCGTGAACCGTGAGGGAAAACACTCGCTCCGCCATCCTCATAGCCGCTTTTACCGAGCATTAGCCCGGAGACTCGGCCGCTTTCATCCGATTCTATCCAAACACACACACACATGCATGCATAACACAAACCTGTGCATATAGATCCACACACACACACACACACACACACACACACGCTGCACACAGGTGGATGTGGTTCACTGCACTCCTTCAAACTCATTGCAGTTGAAATAATTCAGTCTCATTTGAATATCGGCACAATTTGTTCTTTTGAATTAGCCCCTTTCACACTGTGACGAGGGGGAAGCCTATGAAACGTACATACCAAAACACCACACACACACACACACACACACACACACCTTCAGTCAGTCCTGCCTACAGAGGAACTGGTGTAATTATCAGGTTTTACGGCTTTGATTTTCCAGCGGCGAGGACTGGAGGCGGCGATATCGGAGCGAGTATTCCCTTCCCGCGGCTCCACGGGTGTCCTCCATCCATCTTGTTTGGTGGGCAGAGGGCCACTGTGAACCTCTGTCAACTAAAAGACCGGCCATTTTCACTCCCTCACACTCCTGATACCCCCCCCCCCCCTCCCTCCCCCCGCCTCCCCCCTCCCTCCTGCTGTGCGTATGGCTCGACAATCACTTGTGTATCGGTGGCGAAGTCCAGACCGGACCAAACGAAAGTGCCGGTTGATACGCCGTCCCGCTGGGCGAGTGATGCTCCAATTGACTGGGTGTGTCAGGGTGTGTGCGTGTGTGTCTGTGTGTGTGTCTGTGTGTAATGGGTGTCCATTCCGGCTTGAAGTGTTGTCAATTTGTGATGATTTATATGTGCGATACAAATCCCCGTTTTCCACAATTCCGAGGAGTGTGTGGCACACGCCTCGTCACATATGTTCACGGGGCTGTGTTTGCGTGTGGTCTCTGGTCAGGTTGTAAGTGTGTGTGTGTGTGTGTGTATGTGTGTGTGACAGGCGGGGTGTAGCGATTGCCATTTTAATTTTAATGATGAAGTCAGTGGAGTAGAGATAGTTCTAATTTGCTCCGGCCTCCCCAGTGGCCCAGCATAATGGACTGAAAATGGGCTCCGAATTAAAGTCGTGGGCCTTCGAAACACAGCCAGGTGGAGCAACACACAACACAACACACACACAGACACACACACGCACACACAGCACTGCATGTGAGCTGAACCCCATCATCAGAGAGGATGGTGCGGCGCGACGGTCGATATCTTGTGTTATTATCTCAGACCACAACTGAACACTATTAGAATGAGTTAGTCGTGTGTGTCTTTGTGATCGCACGGGGGTTCCTAAGGAGATTGTCGTGTGCGTTTAAATAACGCAAGCGGCGTAATTGAAGTGCGCAAATTATGTGACACAATGACATCCATGTTGAGTCACAGTTTGGTTTCACACGGGGGACAAACAGCATTTTAAAAATTGCCGTCTGTCGGCCACTTTTTTTGTTTACAGGCGCCGAAAAAACACTTTCGCAAAAGGTCACGCCGGAGCTTCCTCGCTCACCGACATTTTAGGAACTGAGATGTTTTGGCAAGATGGAGCCAAAAGATACCGAGGTCATAGGAAGTGAGGTTGAGGAGCGAGGAATCAGGAAACGAGAAAGACTCCTCATGTTTTCTGTGAGGAAGGGTTTTTTAAAAACTTTTTGTTATTTTACATGTTCAGTTCCCCGTGTTTGCTCCGTGTTCCTCGTGTGTCCTACTCTCTCCTGACCACCAGGGGGCGACTCCTCTGGTTGTATAGAAGTCTATGATTTATGTGTTAAAGCTGCATTCTCTCTCCTGACCACCAGGGGCGACTCCTCTGGTTGTATAGAAGTCTATGCTTCATGTGTTAAAGCTGCATTCTCTCTCCTGACCACCAGGGGGCGACTCCTCTGGTTGTATAGAAGTCTATGCTTCATGTGTTAAAGCTGCATTCTCTCTCCTGACCACCAGGGGGCGACTCCTCTGGTTGTATAGAAGTCTATGCTTCATGTGTTAAAGCTGCATTCTCTCTCCTGACCACCAGGGGGCGACTCCTCTGGTTGTATAGAAGTCTATGCTTCATGTGTTAAAGCTGCATTCTCTCTCCTGACCACTAGGGGGCGACTCCTCTGGTTGTATAGAAGTCTATATAAGTGACTCTACTTCTCTCTTGATGTATTCCCTCAGTAAACATTGTAAACATGAGTTTATGTCTCAATCCCTAGTTTCAAGTCTTCTTCTATACAGCATGATGTTCATTTAGTACTTTATGGTCTGTTAGAGTCAAACAGAAAGCAGAACTCGAGGCTTCAAATTGGCAGTCCACAAAGGTTGTGTGTGATTCATGGCATAAAAACATCATACGTTTCAAACTGCTTATTAACGCACATATTCTTTCTGAATTAACTTCCCATTGGAGGACACCAGAAGTGGGCGGGGCATCACGCCTCTGTTACGACCTCGAACCGGACTCCATCTCCTCTCTTGGTGACAGCTCTAAACCAAAACCTGGTGAATCGGCACTTACTCTCTTTTTCATTAAAATTAAATTAAAACTATCAACGCTTTCAATTAATTTTAATATGGTTTCGAGTGTTTCCTGCGAACTCATCGCAGCAGAGTCAGCAGATGGATATCTCTCGGCCTCTCGGAGTGAGCCGCACGCCTTGACGCCTTTGCTTTGGCTGAGAAAAGACGTCTCTCATGAGCACTTGGTATTGCTGACATTCATCATTGTGACATTTTATTCTCCATGATGCCCAAAGTCAGACTAGTCTAGCGTTGCCTTATTTTTTATTCTTTTAGAAAACGCTATATTACAAGTCATCGATTGACAAGCGACAACAACAACAACATGATAGTGCAGATCCCAGTGGTGGAGAGTACACATGTACATTTACTCAAGTACACTTGTCACATTTGATGCGAGTAAGTTGAGACCAACGCAAGAGACGCAAACTAAAGATTTAACTATTCGTTACAATTTAAAAAAGAAAACACTGGGAAGCGAAGACAGAGAGAACATGAGGAGCAGCGATTCGACTGGTGGTCAGTATAAATAATGCAGCTTTAACACATGAAGCATGGACTTCTATACAACCAGAGGAGTCGCCCCCTGGTGGTCAGGAGAGAGAATGCAGCTTTAACACACGAAGCATAGACTTCTATACAACCAGAGGAGTCGCCCCCTGGTGGTCAGGAGAGAGAATGCAGCTTTAACACATGAAGCATTGACTTCTATACAACCAGAGGAGTCGCCCCCCGGTGGTCAGGAGAGAGAATGCAGCTTTAACACATGAAGCATTGACTTCTATACAACCAGAGGAGTCGCCCCCTGGTGGTCAGGAGAGAGAATGCAGCTTTAACACATGAAGCATAGACTTCTATACAACCAGAGGAGTCGCCCCCTGGTGGTCAGGAGAGAGAATGCAGCTTTAACACATTTCCGCTTTGCATTATTTTTTAGAACTGAATATTTCTGCCTGCGTTTCTTTTGGCTGTGTCGTCTCTCAAATTACATATTTTACTTATAAATCAACAGTTTTATGACAAAATGAGACTTTCTTGACTTAAAAAACATTACATATGTAATTCATGGCAGAAATCATACAGGATCAATCTAATATTGGTCTCTCGCGGTGACAACCACACATGTTTTCACCTGTAGTAACTTCCCACAATGCTCCACCAGTGGGGGGGCGGGACTCTAGAGACAATATTGTCTTTCCAATGCTGGTCCTCTGCTCACCTGTGTGACAGGTTGGAAAAGAGCCCAATGGGGTTAATCCTGGCTAAGTGCAGAGTAGATAACACGCTGGTTATGACAAACCCCTCACTGTGTGTGTTGCATTGTCTAATTGAGAGAACAAGTGTCCAAGTTGTAACAACATTTTTACTTGCTGATTGGCCGAGGGCGGCATCCTTCAGAGAGGATGGAGAGATTATAAAACATTGCCAGAAAGTGTCTGCTCACAGGAGACATATGTTTGGGGCGTGTGATAGTGCAGTGAACTGCTGTATATTTAATAGTTTTCCTCCATAGGCCAATTTTTTTTTTTCGCCTGAAAGTCTGGTTTGAATTCTTAAGATAGCAGGATTTCACCAAAAAACCCTCAAGTTAAGTGCATCGACTCCCCCGACTTCTTCTGGTTGAACGTCCTCGTTTGCTTCACCACATGCTGAAAAGGATCCTCTCACTCCAAGAGGGGAAGAGAGAGCAGAGAGAGTGGAGCGGTGGTGCAACGGGGAGGAGACGGTCTTGTCTTGTTGTCGGTGATTTACAATGTTTAGTAACGCTGCGCAATTAATCACTTTTTCTATAATTGCAGGGGTGGCAAGGTGGAAAGAAGAGTGACTCGTCATGAAGCCTCTCGTTGTGTTAGCGTTGAGATACGTGCCTCTTTGGAGCAAGGTTAGACGCGAATATACATTAATAACTAAGAGAAAACAACAACAACAACAACAACAACAACAACAACAACAACAGAGATACAAGCATTGAGAAAGTGTTGAGGGATTGTGATGCTAATACTTTCAATGTGTTGACTTTAATAATGTGTCAACTAGTTGTACGGTGTTAAAGCTGCATTCTCTCTCCTGACCACCAGGGTTGTATAGAAGTCTAGGCTTCATGTGTTAAAGCTGCATTCTCTCTCCTGACCACCAGGGGGCGACTCCTCTGGTTGTATAGAAGTCTATGCTTCATGTGTTAAAGCTGCATTCTCTCCCCTGACCACCAGGGGGCGACTCCTCTGGTTGTATAGAAGTCTATGCTTCATGTGTTAAAGCTGCATTCTCTCTCCTGACCACCAGGGGGCGACTCCTCTGGTTGTATAGAAGTCTATATAAGTGACTCTACTTCTCTCTTGATGTATTCCCTCAGTAAACATTGTAAACATGAGTTTATGTCTCAATCTCTAGTTTCTAGTCTTCTTCTATACAGCCTGATGTTCATTTAGTACATTATGGTCTGTTAGAGTCAAACAGACCATAAAGCAGGAGACGCTTTAGGGGCGGGGCTACAAGTTGATTGACAGGTCGCCACCAGAGACGTGTGCGACGTCTCTACGTCGCTCCTCCTCCGTCCAGATATGGTCACTTTCGTTCAGTATTTGCAAAAATCCAAGATGGCGACGGCCAAAATGCCGAACTCGAGGCTCCAGAAGGACAGTCAACAAACTAACGTGACGACCACGTCCCTCTTCTTCTGCAACGTGACTCAAACACACATTAACAATTTACATTGTTCGCCAGGAAGTCATGGCATCCATGGTGACGACACGTTAGGATCAAATGTTTTCAAAGCTTCAGCCACAAAAAAGACTAAAAATCCTAATAAATCATCCTGTTTACCATTATTTCTATAATCCGTTTCCCTTTAAAAAAGTACAATTCTTGCTCACTGGACTCGGGCTGGACACATATTTCTGCAGGGCTGTTGGATTGCATTAGTGCGGACACGTCTTCCTGCTGCTGTATCCGCCCCACGAAGCCGTCCGTCGCGCTGTGTTTGTTGAACCTCACGTCTTCCTGTATCTGTGTTTCTGCTCACCTGAATGTCAAACTGACAAACCGGATTAGAGTTAGTGCCAAACAATCAAGATCAAATAAGTGTGGCTGAGCGTTATCGTTCCTTCACCCGCTTCCCTTCCTTTAAGCATGTTTTCCCTCCCCGTCTCCTAGCAGGAAATCAACACACCAGCAGGGGCCGATAGGACTAACGATCAATACAAATGGCTCGATGATTACTTGGCCCACGGGCGCAGATTTCTGGCTTGCAGACTTCTTGGCCAATAGTGGGTTTGGAACCGAAAGCACACAGTGGAAGTCTCTCAACAACTGCTCATCCTCGCTCACAAACACAACTGTTTGGTGATGGAGGACATGTGATGCAGGCAACTCATCCAACGTTTCATCCGCTGAGGCAAAAGGAGTAAAAAAAAAAAAAAGGCCTTGTTCTAAAGCCAGATTATTGTTATTATTCTGGTTTATTTGGAGTGTGGTGATACATTTTTATCATTTGTGAAAACGTGGAAAAAAAAGATTAGGGGATTTTTTTTTTTTTTTTTACTGAATGCAAAGTATTTAATATTTAAAGCTGAATTACTTTGTGCCAATAAATATTCATGTTTTTGCAGCCAATGAACATAAAGTTACCATATTTGGAATACGGAGGAGTAACTTATATGCCTCTTGTGTCGACCTGTCAATCACCTTGTAGCCCCGCCCCTAAGGCATCAAGAGAGAAGTAGTCACTTATATAGACTTCTATACAACCAGAGGAGTCGCCCCCTGGTGGTCAGGAGAGAATGCAGCTTTAACACATGAATCATAGACTTCTATACAACCAGAGCAGTCGCCCCCTGGCGGTCAGGAGAGAGAATGCAGCTTTAACACATGAAGCAGAGACTTCTATACAACCAGAGGAGTCGCCTCCTGGTGGTCAGGAGAGAGAATGCAGCTTTAACACATGAAGCAGAGACTTCTATACAACCAGAGCAGTCGCCCCCTGGCGGTCAGGAGAGAGAATGCAGCTTTAACACATGAAGCAGAGACTTCTATACAACCAGAGGAGTGCCCCTCTCAACTCCTGCAGACTCTTTCTTTCTTTTTAACTCCGCTATGTGCTGGATCAGCTCCCTTCAGTCCTCCGTGTCCCAATAAAGTAGAGTGGCGGCTCCTGACAACACGGGGACGGAATCAATCAACACTTCCAATCAAGCCTAATGGAAATCACAACACAGGGGTGTGGCTGTGTAGTTGTGTGTGTGTGTGTGTGTGTGTGTGTGTGTGTGTGTGTGTGTGTGTGTGTGTGAATGACCCCCGATATCCTGCTCAAACTAATTAACACACATTCTAATCACCATACTGCACTTGTAAGAAGTTTTTGATGTGAGTAACTTTGTTGTTAACCCATCACTCCCCTCACACCAGACTGCTGATGTCTCTAATGAACCGGATTCATTACCTCCTATCCGGGTGCCTAATTTTTGTACCAGAAGCAGAGCTACACATTAAGGTTAATGCAGGCGCACAATTATTTTGGCCGGAAAACACTGCAGGCTACGTTGCATGAACCGAAACAGCCGCGTGTAATTATCTTAGCCGCAAAACAAGCCGACTCCTTTGACAATCCGCTAATAGGAACACAAAAATATCTATTCAATTAAGGCGGCGGCGGTGACAACCGCGTGGTGTTTCCTGATGCGGCTGTGGTGTAATTATCTACTGCCCTGTTATGTGGAGGAGCGCTAGTCTAGTCAGGAAGCCCACGCTGAGCGGCTAAAACTAATGGCAATAAAAGCCGGAGGGGGTTCGTTATTAACCAATCAAAAGCCTCCCTGACCAGAAGAAAAACCAGATAAGTGGACAAATTGTCAGACTTTAACATGTTAAGACAAATGTTCAATTTCCTGTTTGCCTCAGACAGTCGTTGATGGTTTCTGTTACCGCCAATGACTTTACCACGTGTTTCTTAATGTGTGGGTGTGTATATTGTGTACTGCTGACAGATGCCTCTTTGTGTTATTGTCAATAAAAGTGGACACAATGTATTTTCTAGACTTGTGTGTTTTAATGGCGCAGACCAACACTGACACCAATATTATTCATATCTCAACCATCACCATGTTTTCCTACACATTTCTTTTCAAAATAACTTTTACAGGGAACAATTGTGGAGTTTTAATACTTCCTGTTTCATGATGACGTGGATTGCATGTACATGCATTTACTGTAATTATAGTGCATTCATATTTGTAGATATTGCCGCATGAAAACAGCCTGATTATTACTTTCATAAAAAAAGGGGGTTGTTCCTTATGAATCAATTAAACTTTAAAGGTCGCGCTTGAAGCTGATATTCTGGTTCCTGTCCAGAAGCTGCATGTTCCCGGCTCTCAGAACCGTAGTTTATTCTAACCGACATTATGTAGATCACACGGCTGGTGCGCCGACAAACACAAACAGGACATTGTTGGGTTTTTTTTAATTAGCGGCGCAGTTAACTGCCGACACAGCTGCGTGTCGACGCCCGCTCGCTCGCCTGATGATGCTACCGCTGTCAGAGCGGCAGGACGCTGACATTTAACTCGTCTCGGGTTGTTCGGCGGTTCGTCAATTAGCTGGTCGTTGAACCCGCGGATCTCCGAAAGTCTCATTCTGTCCACTTTCATGCCCCTCCGCCCTCCTCCCATCTTCCTATCTTTGGAGGTAATTTATTGAGATTTACCTGATTAGGAGCACACAACATCTCACACACAAAAACACACACTCTTCCCTCTTCAGCCCCCACGATCAATACGTGTCAGAGAGAAACCTCGCCACTGGCCGGAGGGTCCTCGCTCCTTTTCGCTGGCCGTCTTTCTCTCCGTCTCGTAAATTCACAAAGGTTGCTTCAAGGCAGGTTTTTTTTTCATATTCATTTTAACTTTGCACACTCATATTGTATTAAACACAAAACAAATACGTCCTCTGAACGGACTGACGTGGGGGAACATCCGACTGGTCTCACCCAACATTCGTAGATATACAAAAAAGTAGATAATCCACAATTTAAAACATGTTTTAGCTTGTTGTCCAACGAGCGTGGACTTGATGTTGGTGCACTTTTGTGGGAAAACAATTGAAAAAAAGAGAAGTATCTTTTCATAAGATGTCAGAGGAAGAGTTGTTCGAGGATACTGCTGGAAAATATTGTCTTGATCAGCTGATTTGTCCAGAATCTCTTATAATGCGGCTTCTCTCAGTGGGTGGTTGTGCATTAGACAACTTTCTTTGGGATAATTGTTCTTCACCTGTTGATCCTCTCCTGTTGAACCTTTCATCAAACACCTGTCTTTCAAACGTTTAAAAGAAAACCTGTAGATAAGCTTGCAGGTGCAAGCTTATACAACAAAGTATTACAGCAGGCACACACACAATGTAACAGAAGAAGTAGTGGAGGATAAAGAAGTGACAAATCGGTGGATTAAAACTGTAGTTGACGTCGAGATTTTGGAGTTTTAACCCAATAGGCTTCATCTTTTTTGCTTTGTTGTCTCTCGCTTCCTCTCGCTCGCTTCCTCTCGCTCGCTTCCTCTCGCTCGCTTCATTGAACAGATGAATAAAAAGTTTCAGCCGCAGGAGATCTCCTGCCCCGGGTCCGCCGCTCTATTGAATTTGAGGTTTTGCTCCTCGGGTGAAGCTTAACTTCTACCTGGAACTTCAGGAATATTCTTCTTTTTCGAAGGATTTTTTCGCAACGGCAGGTTCTGCTGCAAAGTTTGCTCGGGTTACGCAACGAATAGTGCTGTCCTGCAATTTAATAAATCAAGCTTGAGGTGTTTTTCTACAGATTGCCGCTGACAGATAAGCCTCCGACGTTCAACTCTTAAGGTCATTCATGATCGAAAGAGAAAAAGGCTTTGAAACCGTAGGCGGCGATGCCAAAAGGTGATTCCTGTCTCCTCTCATTCAGAACCAGACTTTGACGAGTCTGGACCTCGAATTATTGTTAGAAATTATATTGACCTGAAATTCAAGAGAGAAGTGGAATCATTTTTATAACTGACTTCTATACAACCAGAGGAGTCGCCCCGTGGTGGTCAGGAGAGAGAATGCAGCTTTAACACATGAAGCATAGACTTCTATACAACCAGAGGAGGCGCCCCCTGGTGGTCAGGAGAGAGAATGCAGCTTTAACACATGAAGCATAGACTTCTATACAACCAGAGGAGTCGCCCCCTGGTGGTCAGGAGAGAAAATGCAGCTTTAACACATGAAGCATAGACTTCTATACAACCAGAGGAGTCGCCCCCTGGTGGTCAGGAGAGAGAATGCAGCTTTTAACACATGAAGCATAGACTTCTATACAACCAGAGGAGTCGCCCCCTGGTGGCCAGGAGAGAAAATGCAGCTTTTAACACATGAAGCATAGACTTCTATACAACCAGAGTTGCCACCCCGTGGTTCAACTTTTCTTCTGCTGATTTACAGCAGAACTGAGTTTGACAGTCTGAGCTAACAGTGACTGAAAGAGGGGGCGGGGCTTAACAAACCCCAAAAACCTTCTCACTGGTTTTATTGCTCCGTATCACAGTCGCTGTTTATCCATTTAAATCCTTCCTCATTCGTTCCTCTTCATATCCGCTCGTCCCGTATCAGCGTCACACCATCAGTTTGGTCTCTCTTGCTTTCCGTGATTTATTTCCCTCTCGCTCTCCGCTCCGTTTCTTCTTTATCGCCCTCCTTCTCGCTCGCGGCGATGTCGTAATCCATCACACCTGAGGAACAAGGTGTGCACCTGACGGTCAGGGTTCCCAGCGAGTCTGCGTGGTCCATGTCCGGAGGTGGACTCTGGATCTGGTGCAATCCTCTGTCACAAAGTTTTCCTCTCCCCATCCTTCACCTGTTTTGGAGCGCTTACAGCTCGATGACACCGACATTAATTTCCAGAGGATTCTGCCAGTTTTGGGTTCAACACCAACTGGCGGAAACCAAACAAATGTCCTGATGGAAGCCAAGTTTGAACCAAGCAAAGAAAAACTCAAACGTTTTTGTTTTTTTTGGACTGAATATGGTTCATAACATGCCAAAGCTTTCCCGGATTGTGTTTATTGCTGCAGATGTCGATGCTTTAGGTCTGAATCTTTCTGAAAAAGGTGCACTATTAGTCTGTGGGATGTTGGTAAGTCACCGAAAAATATGTTTTTAAAACTCTAGAAGAATCCTTTCTGATGCACTTTGCTCACACTGACGCTGGATGTTTATAGTGATGATCACAATATCTTGAAAAAGTGGGTTTTTTATTTTATTTTGTATTTATTTATTCTTTACCTTCAGTTTATTGTAGTTCTGTGTCGGGAGGACCGAGCAAAATAAGCTTTTCATTGTATAGAATAACTGTTATCTGTGCTTAAGACAGTAAAAACATCTTGAATCTTGAAACATGACGTACGAACGATCTTTTTTCTGAAAGAGGAACTTTTCTCAACCTAAAGAGTACTTGGACCTGAAGTACTCGTGCCAGGTGTCTCCAAATACTTCATTATTACTCTGAATATGGATGTAGAAGGCATGATTTCCACTCCTTCACTGTCGTATTTGTACTCGTAGTAGAAGTACAGCATCTGAGGACTCTATCCACCGCCGCATGTTTGTGTTTCCAGCCGAGCTGAGTCCGACGCGCCACATTAACTCTGAATCACATCCAGCTGATCCACAGTCACAGCGGGGAGGGACACCAGCGGGAAAAAACATCTTTATTTCAAGGGAGGCTTCATTTTCTTCTTCTTTTTTTTGGGAGTGGGGGTGAGGGGGTCTGCGATGAACGAGTCAGAGAGCAGTTTGATTCTGACTCATCCGAAAAAGGTGAATCCGGAAAGCTGCGCTGGAGTCGCTGGATTACCTGTACGGTGTTTTCAGAGAGAAACACACTCTTTATTAATGTCAAAAGAGAATGAGAAATGTATTTAACCCCCCCCCCCCACACACACACACACACACACACACCTGCGCACACACACACATGCATCATTCATTTTACTTTCAAATGAGATGCACACACACACTTGGCAGCTGTTGACTCACATATATGCATACACATACAGTCATTTCACTCTCAAATATAAGCACTCACGGGCCACTGGCAACATTTCACTGTAAATCACACACACACACACACACACACACACACACACACACACACACACACATCTATACCCTGGGCAGCTGTTGAGTCAGTCAGTGGGTTCGCTGGTCCGTGGTAATAACGGTGGGAAGGCTGCTGAATGTTTAGCGGCTGCAGCAGAGGGCGATCCCAGCATGGCTCCTCCTGCCAGCAGCCCTGCTACACACACACACACACACACACACACACACACACACACACACACACACACACGCTATCTGCCACCTTTTCAGCCGACCCATCTATGAAAGTCCATTCTCCAGAGGGAGGAGGGGAGAATATGAGGAGATGAGGAGAGACAACAGCTTCATATCGCCCGGAGAGGACGTTCAATAGCGAGACGCAGGAACACGAGGAAATTGAAGACATGACAGCGAGAAAACAGGAAATATAATAAAGTACCAGACGCCATTCATACGCCCGGGATTAATAGTCTATTATGGTCAATTATTCTTCACGGGGGGCCAGAACACGCAATGAGCGCGAGTTACGACACACACACACACACACACACACACACACACACACACACACACACACACACACACACACAGTACAAAAGCAAATCTGCTTTGTATATTTATGAAAGAAAAGAAAGGTTGTATGGAGGCAGCTAGCAGAAACAGCAGCTGGTCTGATGGAGACCTGAATATCCTGTGTTTAGTCTATATTCCCTGCTTTATGGTCTGTTTGACTCTAACAGACCATAATGTACTAAATGAACATCATGCTGTATAGAAGAAGACTAGAAACTAGAGATTGAGACATAAACTCATGTTTACAATGTTTACTGAGGGAATACATCAAGAGAGAAGTAGAGTCACTTATATAGACTTCTATACAACCAGAGGAGTCGCCCCCTGGTGGTCAGGAGAGAGAATGCAGCTTTAACACATGAAGCATAGACTTCTATACAACCAGAGGAGTCGCCCCCTGGTGGTCAGGAGAGAGAATGCAGCTTTAACACATGAAGCATAGACTTCTATACAACCAGAGGACTCGCCCCCTGGTGGTCAGGAGGGAGAATGCAGCTTTAACACATGAAGAATAGACTTCTATACAACCAGGGGAGTCGCCCCCTGGTGGTCAGGAGAGAGAATGCAGCTTTAACACGTGAAGCATAGACTTCTATACAACCAGAGGACTCGCCCCCTGGTGGTCAGGAGGGAGAATGCAGCTTTAACACATGGAGCATAGACTTCTATACAACCAGAGGAGTCGCCCCCTCTTCAGAAGCGGTGGTCGCCTCCTGAGAGCCACTGACTAAGCGTCTGTAAATGAGTCGAAACCACACATTTCAACTGTCACAGCAGCACTTTCTGCCTCCTCTCGTGGCTCCTTTCAGCAGGAAATGGGCCCATTTCACCAAGCACTTTTATTATCTACTTCACGGGTCCGTACAATCATTTAAAAGTAGCAGAACTAAGTAAAACGAGGCATTGGGGTGGATACTGGTGTGCAGTGCTCAATGAAGCCTTGATTAGGCCCATTGTGATCAATGGTGAGCTGAACATGCACATATTTGACAAAATTTACATTCATCCTCTGAATGCAGGAGGGTTGGGTTTTGAATGTTCTCGTATGATGCCACAAAGCGTTTAGCAGCAGGAGTTATTGAATATATTAGCTCTTGAATTAAAGAGCTGATTGGACTCGCTTTGTCCTTTAAGGGAGGAAAGTTCCTTTCTATCCAAGGAAGAACTATAAACTAGTATTTGCTGGCTAGCCAGAGAGCAAGTAGCAGGTTATAGTCCACACCATCATCACTCAGAGCATTGTGGGAAAGACTTTAGCTTGTTTAAGAAACAAAATAGCACCGTAAAGCCTGGTGTCTCTTTGTTAATTAAAAACACTTTAATCTAATAGTTGAACAAACGTACACCACCTGTTGCTACGCAGAGCTTTGATGGAGGCAAACATGCTCTATCAGTTTCCTACAATAACCGCAGTCGGCTTCGTGCTTATTT
Source organism: Clinocottus analis (assembly GCF_023055335.1). NCBI lineage: Eukaryota > Metazoa > Chordata > Actinopteri > Perciformes > Cottidae > Clinocottus > Clinocottus analis. Next base: position 1,864,944 of record NW_027175931.1, on the reverse strand, counting down.
TTAAACACTTTGATGTGTTTTCCTAGAGATTGGTTGCAAGCGTTAGCTAGCGTTAGCTATCGGCAAGCATTAGCTAGACTTGAAAAACAGCAATATTTGTGACAACCAAGACCAGGACTGAGAGGGTCAGGCTGTCAGGACCCTGCTGCAGTAGAATAAGAGGTTTTCTAAGGGACCCTGGTGCTCAGAGACACTACCACTTTAGTCCACAGGGGGCGACATAATCAACACAATATATGAAAGTTCCTTGTAGTCACTTTAAATTTAAAAAACATATGTTTTCTTCTTCTTGAACGTTTTTGGCAATGGCGGCCTGAAGGCTAAAATAAGTCAAATATAAAAAAGGACAGGAAAACAAAATCCAAACATTTTAGACACAAACAAAATGGCTGGTCCTAGAATTAAGTGTCTATTTGTAGCGGAGGTGTACATGTTGTTTGTGTAAAAACATGATTTATTGTAACTCAAATATGTTTTAAAACTATTTAGCCAAAACCAGAACGCGTCCCACTCTCCCATAGTACCTTCACTTCAAGCTTTCAATATTCACACTTCCCAGGCGCGGGTGTGTTCACATTGATTTTTCTTGACAACAACTTATTTAAACAACCTTTTCCCAGCCCGAGACTGAAGATGAGCCCTAACGAAGATGTTTTACAGTCGCATGTGTCCGCTTCAAAAGATCAGCCGGTTCATCGGCAGACGAGACGAACACGCCTTCAGCATCATGCAGCGGCGATCAAATCCACAAAAAAACGAGATGAGTTTAATCGTCCGGCGGGCAACGAAAGATCAATGACGGCCGAATGAAACGAAATGAAACACGTGTTCGAAGGGAGAAGGGAGTGTGCCGGTGAGATGTAAAGACACAAACAGGAAACAGAAATACCTGGAGAGCATACAGAGGGAAGGGGACATGTGGGGGAAAGCATGGACTGGTTTGAGAAGCGCATTAAAGGGAACCGTTGAGTAACCACACATTTGTGTGCACAAACACGGTGTAATGAATCACCGCGCTACTGCATCCTCCGGGCTGAAGCTGTATTGACAGGTGTCGTCAACAGGGGGGCTAATCTTGTTTGGGTTTTCTTTTGCCAGTAGCGTTTCTACCTGTGCGTGTGTGTGTGTGTGTTGTGGATTTGTTGGGTGAATATGTGCGGTGTAGTGTGTGTGTTCCACATGCCCGGCTGTGTAGACGTTGTGTACGCGAAGCTGTCCGACTGTGCGTGTGATGCCTGTGGCGTTTTCTGCCTGGCTTAGCGAGAGCGCCACGGAGCGCCGTTGCTGGATACGTTTGCATGCAGCGGCGTCAGAATATCAGGATAACAAAAAAAAACTTTTTTTTCCTTGTTTATTTTACACCCAATTAGTCAGCGAGAACATTTCCAGCGATACCTGATCTGAATTATTGACGAGGGGATCATCAGACAATTACAAATCCGCATGAGAGCGGTGCTCGTTAATTGTCGGTGTTTCGGGATTCATTAAAAGTGTGTAAGGGAGAGTTTGATCAATGCTACACCTTGATGGCTCGGCGGGAAGCTTCACAGACTGACGGAAAGCACGACGGGAGGAAAGACTGCAGCCGCGTTTCCTCTTTTTTTGAAAAACTGGACGGCTCCGGAACAGAAAACACAACACGAATTTTGACAAAAAGAGTAGCAACCCTTAAAACAAAGACGACACGTTGTGAACATAAAGTAAGCTCGTTGTGAGCGTGTTTGGCTAACCAAACAACATCTGGTACGTGCATGCAAAAAAACAATCCGATGTGAAAGCCTCAAAAAAATCTGCTTGTTATATCGTCGAACAGTGACTGGAACTCTCTGCACAACAATTTTTTAGGAACCTTTTTTTTAAACAAACAATTTGACCCACTGCCTTTTGAAAAGGCTTTCCCCGTTGCTGGCCGTCTTTCATGAAGGACGGCGTATGCATACATTCACTGAGGGTGTTACCTAGTTAAGCTAGTTAATACGCAGTGTTGGGAGTCTCTCCCCACACGAGCACCGTCCTCCTGACAGGTGGAGGTGTTACGGAAGTTCATGGAGAATTAAGGAAGCGGGAAAATTTAAAAAGGGATGTTAAAGGTCGCACGTTGTGATCGGAAAGATAATTCAAATCCAACAT
>NW_027175931.1:1707814-1857814 GCF_023055335.1 Clinocottus analis | reverse complement strand
ACTTAAAATGGCCGCGGGAAGATTTGCCAAAAGGTTACATGATACATGAAAAAAAATCATTTCTGAATATGAATTTGTTTGAGCCACAGCCAACAACCATCTCAGCTCATCAGACCGACTTCTTCTTCTTCTTCTTCTTCTTCTTCTTCTTCTTCTTCTTCTTCTTCTTCTTCTTCTTTTCTATCGTATTTCCCTCAAAGTGGCGCCTGAGTGGACCCGTCGCCGCCGCTCTTCTCTTTCTCCTCGACTTTAAGCGTTCCTGTTTTAAATGGCCGTGTCTCTGCTTCCACGCAGTCGGCATGTTTCTTCCTCCGCTTCCTGCTCTTATCTGCGGCGTGCTCGTCGCCCCGCGGCCTGGTTTCACGCGGTCTGTTCATTACACCGTGTCGCGCCATCGACTGGCTGACGCACGCCGCTGGCGGCAGGAAACCCATTCAGCAGAAAAAAAAAAAAACATGGCAGCAAAATAAAAACCAGGTAGGTTGCCATGGACACTGCACCGTCCACGGTTAGTTGTGCTTGTGCCGAACCGATGAAAGTACTTTTTTTTCCCCCGGAAAGGGGAGGAAAGGGGGGGAATCTGTTTTTTTGAGATAAAGAGTCTTTAGGGTTTTTACAAGCGCATTATCGCATTTTTACTGTTTGTTTGTTTGACCAGCTTCACACACCCCCCATAGCCCCGCCCCCCCTCCCATAGCCGCTATCGTCACGGGACAACACAATCGCTACACGTGGAAGCCGTGGGTTCGAACGCCGAGGCCACGAGATGCTTTTGTGTGCCTGCGAGATTGATTCTGTGCTGACGTTTTTAAGCGAGACAAAACGACACAAGACCGCAATGTGTTGTTTTGTTGGTTGTTGCAGCCGTCGAGTGGAAGAGCGACGGTTTTATGAATAAAGCTGCTCGATTCTATTGTCACCACACGGCTCTCATGGCTGCTAGAAGCTGCTGCTGCAAACGCAGTGAAGCCAACGGGGAAGTGTCTTAAAACGTGCATTCACTCTATACTGGTTGTATAGAAGTCTATGTTTCATGTGTTAAAGCTGCATTCTCTCTCCTGACCACCAGGGGGCGACTCCTCTGGTTGTATAGAAGTCTGTGCTTCATGTGTTAAAGCTGCATTCTCTCTCCTGACCACCAGGGGGCGACTCCTCTGGTTGTATAGAAGTCTGTGCTTCATGTGTTAAAGCTGCATTCTCTCTCCTGACCACCAGGGGACGACTCCTCTGGTTGTATAGAAGTCTCTGCTTCATGTGTTAAAGCTGCATTCTCTCTCCTGACCACCAGGGGGCGACTCCTCTGGTTGTATAGAAGTCTATGCTTCATGTGTTAAAGCTGCATTCTCTCTCCTGACCACCATGGGGCGACTCCTCTGGTTGTATAGAAGTCTATGCTTCATGTGTTAAAGATGCATTCTCTCTCCTGACCACTAGGGGGCAACTCCTGTGGTTGTATAGAAGTCTATGCTTCATGTGTTAAAGCTACATTCTCTTTCCTAACTCCTGTGGTTGTATAGAAGTCTATGCTTCATGTGTTGAAGCTGCATTCTCTCTCCTGACCACCAGGGGGCGACTCCTCTGGTTGTATAGAAGTCTATGCCTCATGTGTTAAAGCTGCATTCTCTCTCCTGACCACCAGGGGGCGACTCCTCTGGTTGTATAGAAGTCTATGCTTCATGTGTTAAAGCTGCATTCTCTCTCCTGACCACCAGGGGGCGACTCCTCTGGTTGTATAGAAGTCTATGCTTCATGTGTTAAAGCTGCATTCTCTCTCCTGACCACCAGGGGGCGACTCCTCTGGTTGTATAGAAGTCTATGCTTCATGTGTTAAAGCTGCATTCTCTCTCCTGACCACCAGGGGGCGACTCCTCTGGTTGTATAGAAGTCTATGCTTCATGTGTTAAAGCTGCATTCTCTCTCCTGACCACCAGGGGGCGACTCCTGTGGTTGTATAGAAGTCTATGCTTCATGTGTTAAAGCTGCATTCTCTCTCCTGACCACCAGGGGGCGACTCCTCTGGTTGTATAGAAGTCTATGCTTCATGTGTTAAAGCTGCATTCTCTCTCCTGACCACCAGGGGGCGAGACGCTCAGTACAGGTTCCATGCACCAGAAAAGTAATCCGATACTTGAACAGCGAGATGGAAAGCCTTAATTTTGACGGACTAATATTGTGTTTATTAAGTCAAATTGTCTGCAGGGAGGAAGATCAATGACGGATGGATTTCTATTTATGTTTTCAAATAAGGTAGACTTATTGCAGCCACTTACCGTCGCATTGCTTCACTCCTCCAGAGAGGCAAGATAATGAGAAATCAAAAAAAGGCTGAGTGGAAGAAGCGACACATTTTGTTGACACAATCCTGAGAATATCCACAATGTCAGTCGTTGATACAAGTTTATTCTACTTTTGTCGAGGTTTTGGAAAATTAGCAAATGATGCCACATTTGGAAAGAGTTGGCATTAGATGGGTTACGGGTGGTCAAAAGGAGCAAAGTTGCATTAATTAAAACATATTTTTAGTCCCAAATTGTATTCTTTTGTTGGCTAATAAACACTAAAGCGAAGGCTTTTAGATTTTATTCACATTTCGTGGAGCATTCAGCAGGTAAAGAGACGTTTCCTCAGCAGTCGTTGGAGACACAAATTGAGATAAAAGTTCCAGCTTGATAACCAGGCTCAAGCCGCCATTTTGTTTCACTTCATGTCATTCATTCATTTAAAAATTTAAAAATAAACATGAGTAACCTAAGATAGTCTGACAATCTCATGATGAAACAGATCGATCCATTCCATCCGCATGGGGGTGCCGAATGTCCGATCTACAAACAATTGTTTGGTTTCTCCCAGTAAATCATGGTTTAAAGCCTAGTTTTTGGAATAAATATCAGCTGTTTAACAACTCAACCGATGTCCTTGAATCATGGAAAGATTTGACCATTCAGATTGGACTGTGTACGTTCTTGGTTGGTGGAGAATAAAGTCATGAAGACAATGCATCCTCATCGAAGGGAAAGTTACTTTCGCTTCAGGATGAGTTCAAATCACGGCTGTTAGTCAGTAAGTTACAGGATGAATAAATCCTTCGCTTGGCTCGTGTTTCATGGGAACTGTAACGTGGCGTCCTGGAGGAGGATCTGTGCGTCGGACCGATGCACCGGCTGAGATTTACGGGCTTTATTTCCTCCTCGGCGTGACGAGGGAGGCGTCGCTCCAAGCGGAGGCAACTTCACCTCGCTGGGCGTCGAGCGCTCTCACTCCCACAAACACACAAACACACAAACACACAAACACACAAACAGAAGGAGCGACTGTCTCTGTCGCCAATTACTGAACACACCTGAGCATCGAGGCCTCGATGAAGGTTCCACACAGGTGAGCCGACTCCACCTGAGGTTAAACGCCAGCGTCATGCTGCTTTAGTCCTGCTGAGGAGGAGGGAGGGAGGAGGAGAGGAAGAGGAGAGAGGGATGGAGGAGAGGAAGAGGAGGAGAGGAGGAAACAGAGCAGAGCAGGTTAAGCCCTCGCTCTGGTTCCTCCACTTGTCCCACTGGGCTCTTTAAGAAGCTCAAGGCTCACAGCCACGAGCCGGAGAGGAAAACACACACTCACACACCCACACCCACACACACACACACACACACACACACACACACACACACACACACACACACACCCGTATACTCAAGGTGGTGATAAGGAGCTACTTAAGGGCACTCGAGCTTTCCCACTAGAACACTTGTTATAGCTCCTCGTCCTGCAGCTCAGTCTCCTCCTGAGCAAAGAAAACCAACACAGGAGGTGTAAATAAACACACACACACACACACACACACACACACACACACACACACACACACACACACACACACACACACACACACACAGATAGCACGTGTTTCCCTCCGAGAGAGAGATTCCTTCGCTGGCAGCAGCCTTACGTCTTCCTCGTCTTCCTCATGTTCCTCGTCTTCCTCATGTTCCTCGTCTTCCTCATGTTCCTCGTCTTCCTCGTCTTCGTCCCTTAATGAGCGGGCGGTCCGGTCGGGGGCGGAGCGCCCGAGAGGAAAACTAAAACTCAATTATGTTTTCATTTCACGCTCTTTCATTGGGCCCCGATGAAGAAGAATTAACAAAAAAAAGAGAAGAAAGAGAAGAAGAAGAAGAAGAAGAAGAAGAAGAAGAAGAAGAAGAAGAAGAAGAAGAAGAAGAAGAAGAAGGGAGGACGGATGAGGAGGAGGATACAGAAGAGGCCGTAACCGTTAACTCCTCCCTGATGATCTTCTTTTATATCACACTGTCTGCTTCTTTCTGTGTGTGTGTGTGTGTGTGTGTGTGTGTGTGTGTGTGTGTGTGTGTGTGTGTGTGTGTGTGTGTGTGTGTGTGTGTCATGCCAGAACATTAACATGAGATATTAAGGCCATACTCTCCCCCGCTGCGATAATGAAAGTAACGTATAGTTGTATTTTTTTATTTTATGTTCCTCCGTTGAACGACGTCATTCAAATGTTTCATGTTTAACGTCTGTGGTTCATAACCTTTATTTTTTGGGGTCTAAAGTGCTCCAAATGTGATTATTACAGTTTAATTGAATATAAAAAGTGCAGATTTGTCACATAAATGTTTTCATACAGCTGAACTCGTCGTAAAATTAACCGTAAAAGTGCTCCGTACGGAGTAAGATCTAATTATTATTGTTTTCTGAGCATTTAATTAAGGACATAAAAGACTTCCTCATCACTTCTCCTCAAGCAGAGCTCTTTCAATTCTTCACTCACAAGATAAATGTAAAGATTATTCAGGTTATGACGGATCATTTTAAGGTCGTTTTGTGCTCATACTTCACACTAGTCCTCACACACTCAGTCAGAACATGTTCAGGTGAGTTTTTACTATTTAAATATGTATTTGTACTCCCGTCTCTAGAAGTATCTGGTGTACAAGTACACCTCCGGATCTGGATTCTCGGCCGCAGGGCGAAAAAAAAAAGCACATAAACACACACTGTAGAAGACATAAACTACCTTTGAGCATCGTCACACACACACACACACACACACACACACACACACACACACACACACACACACACACACACACACTCCCGTGGCCCTGCAGTCTGTGTGGTAATTGATTGATTGTACAAGAGAACACAACAGACACAATTAGTTCACCCCGGTCATCTCGTTAGTATTTCCCTGAGGACCCTGTCCACATGTTAGACACCCACTTGTTCACACACACACCTAGACACACACACCTAGACACACACACCTAGACACACACTACTCCTTCCCCCTCCCTTTGCCTCGTTTATTTTATTCCTCTTTCCAATCATACTCAAGGCTCTGACTTCTGTCCTTCCCCTGCTTTAACCCCTCCCCTCTCCTGCTTTAACTCCTCCCCCTGCAGCTTTAACCCCTTGACCCCCCCCCCCCTCTTCCACTGCCCCCCCCTCCCCCATCCATCAATCAATCACCCAACACCTACCCATCTTTACACCTTCGCCTCCGTCGCTGTCGCCGCGACACTTTTAATTACGGCGAGTTAAAAACACCGAGCCGCTGCTTTAATTGCCTCGTGTTGTAATTCTGGACGGAGGGAAAAGAGAGAGAGAGAGAGAGAGAGAGAGAGAGAGAGAGAGAGAGAGAGAGAGAAAGAGAGATATTGACTTTCAGATGACCTCCTCCATCAATCGACAGCCAATAGTGCAGCAGAGCGCTGCTGCTGTTTCCTCTCATGACGTCCAATAAGACACTCGTCTGAGTCCGGCCGAGCGGCAGAGCGGGAAAAAAAAAAAAAGCCCGCCCAGAAACGAGTCGAGCGGTTCTGGGCGTCGATGTGTTTCTTTCTGGTCAGAAGCCTTTAAATAATGTTTTAACAGACTTTAACGTCTTGTTCTACGATATAAAACTGGTCAGTAAACGCCCCCCCCAAGCGGTGAATTTAACAGCTTTTTGTTTGAGGCGACTCAACGCTAACCGCTAACCGCTAGTCCTGCTTTAGCTACTGCTGATCATCGATGATCCGTGTTGTTGGGTCGGAACATATTTGTTGCTTTTAAATGAATTAAAAGATTGAATTTGCCTTATTGTCGTCAGTAATTTTAAGGATATATTATTAATAGTGGCCTAAAGCTAAGTGTAAACAGCTCATAATTTATCTCTAATATCTAGTTTTGTTCCTGTGAAGACACCAAAACTACATTTTACTAGGTGAACATGAACACATCACGATAACGTTATAATTTACCTTCCCGCCCAAAGCTCATCTTCATCGATTGGACCCTGAACGCATCACGATGTAACTGAAGTAACCTCCGTGTGCTAGCTGCTGCTGCTAACGTTAGCTAGCCCGTCTAAACTGTGTCATTAGTTAAACCAGCGACCTCGATGTCGCTGGTTTACTTTAGCTTTCCACTCGCTCGGTGTCCACTTCACAGTCTCGTATCGTGTCACAAATCAAAGCTTATGTTCTGCAATAATCCAAAATGGAGGAATCCAGTGACGCTAACGTCCTGTTTGCTTGAACGACGACCTGCAGCTCTCTCTGTGGAGCCTGCATTGATCGTGGAGAGCGTTTCCTCCAGCTGATACGAATCACTGTCACAGAGGAACCTCGTCTTGTCGCGCTCGCAGCTTGAAGCGAGAGAGCGTTTCTTATTTCTAAAAAAAACCCCTTTCTGGCTAACTGGCAGCTCTCCTGACGGTCTGGCTCGGTAATTAAAGTGAAATTTCGCCTTCGGTCGCGATTCGAAACAAACAAAAAAAGCTCCACACACACAAACACACCAGCCTCTCTGCTTCCAGACCCAACAACTCAGAATGATTAGACATGATTTATGAATCCTCCCCCTCCTCCTCGCGTCGGTTGGAACCACTCTGAGGTATTAAAATGGAGCGCGCCCCTCCACCGCGGGCCTAAGTGGGACGGTTAGCCGAGCTAAACAAGCCGTGAAGCTCCTCCTGCTGGAGGCGCGGCGCCCGGGTCCCTCTGCAGCCGGACGCCCACCCGGATAATGACGCCGAGACATTTGTGTCCTTTGCGGCGAATGTGCATTAAGGCGTGGGTCGCTGCGGGGCTAAGTGGATGTGTGTGTGTGTGAGTGTGTGTGTGTGAGTGTGTGTGTGTGGAGACGGCGACAGTGACAGAGATGTAAGCGACAATGGCGTCCGACCAAAAGATCCATATAGGAATGACATCACCCTTTAGAAGAAATGGGAGGAGGAGGAGAAAGTATGAGCTCAGAATATCAATGCAGCAGGACGGCTCCAACGCTCTCCTCCTCCTCCTCTTCCTCCCTCCATCCTCCATACCTCCCTCTCTCGTGTCGCCGGCCTGGTGTCAGCTGGTCCGTTCAGAGAGGAGCTCAACGCGTCAGCAACAGGTTGCACGAAGATACGCGACCGCTTAAAAGGGAAACAAACATCAACCAACATCGAGGTCAAAACCGGTGCGTTTCATCGACGCCTCCAAAGCTGTTGATCGTGTCAATCGCTGAAAAGTTGCCCCCAAAATATCTATCGGTATGCCCACCAGGCAATGCAAGTTCAATGGGGGCCAAAGTGTCTCAGCCCCATGTGGGGTCGGCCATGGTGCGATGCCGTCCTCGGTTCTTTTTAATCTATATATTGACGATCTGTCCAAGCAGCTGAAAGCCTGCACCGCCGGCTGCATGATCGGTAATACTTTAGTTAATCATATTATGTATGCAGATGAATGTGTAGTCCGTGTAGTGCGGGTCTCCAGCTGCTCCTCACTGTGTTTAGTGCCTGTGGCGTAGGACATGATATCAAACACAATGCCACTAAGACGGCTATCTTCATCTGTCGACTTGAAGAGTGTGTCTGTGATGAGGTGAAATATCTTAGACATCTTATGACAGAACAGATGAGCGACGATGGAGACGTCTATATGTGATGTCGTAGGATGGATGCACAAGCACACGTTCTCTTACGTGAGTTTAGTGTGTGTACAGACGGAGGGAAGACGTCTCTGTTTAGAGCAGATTGTGCACCACACTTGTGGTCTAATTACAAAAAAACAATACTTAGTCCTCGTTAGTACACGAGCTGCCGCATTCTGGGTCAACTGGAGGGACCCAAGAGACTTAATAAGGAGTTACATTAATCCAGTCTTGATGTAATAGTTGCCAGTCGCATCTGTGGAGACACTGGTACAGTTGAAATGTATTTCAATTGTGCTTTTACGTGTATTTATTTCTATTAATTGTCCTTTTTGTTTTTTTCCGACGTTTTCCCACAAACGTATTTAGCGATGGCCGAAGAGCAAAGAGTTGTTTTCTTGCTATTTGTTGAGGATACCCAAAATATAAATACAAAAAAATACTATAATAAAAACCAAAAGAAGAGAAATACTTAGTGCAGAGGAGGGTTTCCCGCTCTTTTCCTGGATCATTTAGCAGATATTTGGTCCTTTAGTCCTCAGCATTGGACGCCTGAATTTGACAGAAACAACTTGACTCAAGTTAAACTCACAGTTGTGTTGTGTTGTGTTGGTCTGTCACAGAGTAACACATCCTCTGACATCACTAAACTAAACTGTTCCTTCATGCTTCTCCACGTCCATGAACTTCCATCCTTCCCGTTGCGTCCGCTGCTCTGCTTCTTAAAACAATATAAATAGCATCAAATTGATACCTTCGGTGTGATTAGCGAACAAATTAGCTCGTGGTGGTGCAGCTTCCAGAGCTTCAAAAACAAACAAACAAACAAACAAACAAAGAGGAACGATGGAACGCCGCCTCCTCGTTCTGAGCCGCAGAGCAATCAGCGGCGTTCATTGTGACGGTGGAGAGGCTGCCGCCGGCTGCCAATCACCCGCAGGACGAGAGGACCAAGAGAAAACGACTTCGTTTGTTCGGTAAATCAGCGGCACGTTAACGCCGAGCCGCCGCTGTAATTATTGTGAAGAGCAAAAGAAGATGAATAAACCAAAAACCCTGGACACGTGCGTGTGAAAGTTGCGTCCGGTGTTGCGTTGTGAGGCGTGTTTCTTCCTCCCACCGCTTCATCTCTGCGTCATCTCTCCCTCTCTGAAGCCTCCTTCCATCCATCTCCTTTCCTTCCAGCCATATCTCCCCCCTCCATATCTCCCCTCCCCTCCCTTTCATATCTCCCCCCTTCCATATCTCCCTCCCTCCATGCCTTCCCTCCTTCCCGGCTTGTTTGAAGGAGAGCTCTTTGAGGGTCCGCTGACTTAATTACTGTAATGGGGTTTCTGACACTTGAGACTAAAGGACTCAAAAAGACGGAGAGAAGAGGGACCGGGGGAGGTTTGGGGGGAGTGGAGGGGGAGAGAGAAGGGACATTATTAGTCGTGTATAAAAAAAAAGGCCTCGACCCGTAACAGAAAGCACTCCGAGGCCCCGCAGAGAGACCTTTGTTTTGCAGCAGTTTGTTGCGCTTTTCAATTGGTTTTGCCGCGATTCTGAAAGTTGAAATGCACGTTTGCGGGCGTGGGTGTGTGTGTGTGTGTGTGTGTGTGTGTGTGTGTGTGTGTGTGTGTGTGTGTGTGTGTGTGTGTAGCACACATTTGCATGCATCAGAAGTGTTCAGAAGAGTCTCTCAGAGAAAAACTGTTAATTAAGCAATTATTGAACATTGCAGCTGTGACTCGTGGGAGAGGCGCCGGCGTGTTATTTGTGGTTCTTGTTGTTTTTGTTTTTTTTGCAGGTTGTGTACGTCGGTTAGTGGTTAGACGGCAGTTCAAGGATTTTTTTTCTGGGATCCTTGAGGGGATTTTTTTGCAAACAAGTTTTCTAATTTTAGCTATTTCAGCGAAAGTTAGCTCAACATCCTTTTCTCCTTCCTCCTCCTCCTCCTCTTCCTCCCTGCAGACGTTGATCCCTCGGTTAATGATATACAGCGATTTAAGTGAGACACCTCTCGCCTGATTAAAACAATCAAAGACACTGACACACACACACACACACACACACACACACAGAGAGAGACACACACACAGAAATCCGGTTTCCTGTGTTTGACGGGGAAAATAGAGTTGACCCACGTTGTCACCGGCTTCTGGACAGAAGAAGAAAAACAAGAGGAGGAGGAAGAAAGAAAAAGGTTTTGCATGAGAACAAACAAAAAAAGACGACAGGAAGAAGAAGGCTGAGGAGGAAGAGGAGGAGGAGGAGGAGGAGGAGGAAGAGGAGGAAACGAGAGCCAAGTTCTTGTCTGTCTTCATTGTGGTTCATTTACATTTTTGTCAGTCTCTGAGACGTCTCAGACGACAGGCAAAGACACAGGAACACGGACCGTCACGTGGAAATCTGGATCCGGTTTCACTTTAATTAGATCAGAAACCGAATCAGCATTTTAGAAACGTACCACGCTGTCGCCTGGAAACAAAGTTCCTCTGCAATCTGCAATCACACAAAGTTACAATACAATTTCTGACCACTGCTCAGTGGAGACAAGCATGAAAACTGAAAACTGTGTATGATTAATAAAAGTACCGGGTGATCCTGCTTGTAACAATGTGACTCATTGTCAACACAAAATAGTCAAATAAAGTTATTCTACGATTCTAAATAAACTTCCGTCATCGCAGGAAAAACGACGTAATTATGTTTCAGCAGCAAAACTACTGCAGAAATATCAAATAATCACTAATACATCAACCTGGAGTTTGTATTTTTGACCTCTGGTTGTATAGAAGTCTATGTTTCATGTGTTAAAGCTGCATTCTCTCTCCTGACCACCAGGGGGCGACTCCTCTGGTTGTATAGAAGTCTATGCTTCATGTGTTAAAGCTGCATTCTCTCTCCTGACCACCAGGGGGCGACTCCTCTGGTTGTATAGAAGTCTATGCTTCATGTGTTAAAGCTGCATTCTCTCTCCTGACCACCAGGGGGAGACTCCTCTGGTTGTATAGAAGTCTATGCTTCATGTGTTAAAGCTGCATTCTCTCTCCTGACCACCAGGGGGCGACTCCTCTGGTTGTATAGAAGTCTATATAAGTGACTCTACTTCTCTCTTGATGTATTCCCTCAGTAAACATTGTAAACATGAGTTTATGTCTCAATCTCTAGTTTCTAGTCTTCTTCTATACAGCGTGATGTTCATTTAGTACATTATGGTCTGTTAGAGTCAAACAGACCATAAAGCAGGGGACGCTTCAGGGGCGGGGCTACAGGGTGATTGACAGGCAGACGTACACGCCGCCTCCCACTCCTCATTCCAGATATGGCCACTTCTGTTCATTGCTTTCACCAAAAGAATGACCAGCTGGTGTAGGGGTGTGTGTGTGTGTGTGTGTGTGTGTGTGTGTGTGTGTGTGTGTGTGTGTGCGGGGGGGGGTTCCTCATTAGTGTGTCTGAGTGGGGAGGGTGGGGGCGGGGTCAGGCTCAGGTGCCGAGCAGACAGCAGCAAAAAAAACCATCCCCCTCGTCCTCCTCCTCCTCCCTTCTCTTTCTTATCTAAGTTGCTGCACCTTTCAGGGGAGCCCCCCCACCCCCCCCCCCCTCACCCCCCCCCACCCTCTATCCATCTTCAGTTGGGCTAAACCCGAGAGCTACCCAGAGGCTAGCGCTGTAATTCTATTACACCGTCCCTGAAGGAAGGCGGCGCCCATTCATCACCGCTCACACGCCGGCTGCAGTGTTCTCGTGAAATCGGCCCACTGTATAAATATATTAAAAAAAAGAAAGTATTATCATCTCAGTCTCTGACTTCCTTTGTGAGATGTCAGCTGCATTGGGGACCTTGATGAATCAAGTGAACCAGGGCAAGAAAAATTATATTTTTAGACGCTCGGAAAATAGACTTGTAGTCTGACACCACGAGAAAAAAAGAGACTTGAAACTAGAGATTGAGACATAAACTCATGTTTACAATGTTTACTGAGGGAAGTAGAGTCATTTATATAGACTTCTATACAACCAGAGGAGTCGCCCCCTGGTGGTCAGGAGAGAGAATGCAGCTTTAACACATGAAGCATAGACTTCTATACAACCAGAGGAGTCGCCCCCTGGTGGTCAGGAGAGAGAATGCAGCATTAACACATGAAGCATAGACTTCTATACAACCAGAGGAGTCGCCCCCTGGTGGTCAGGAGAGAGAATGCAGCTCTAACACATGAAGCATAGACTTCTATACAACCAGAGGAGTCGCCCCCTGGTGGTCAGGAGAGAGAATGCAGCTTTAACACATGAAGCATAGACTTCTATACAACCAGAGGAGTCGCCCCCTGGTGGTCAGGAGAGAGAATGCAGCTTTAACACATGAAGCATAGACTTCTATACAACCAGAGGAGTCGCCCCCTGGTGGTCAGGAGAGAGAATGCAGCTTTAACACATGAAGCATAGACTTCTATACAACCAGAGGAGTCGCCCCCTGGTGGTCAGGAGAGAGAATGCAGCTTTAACACGTGAAGCATAGACTTCTATACAACCAGAGGAGTCGCCCCCTGGTGGTCAGGAGAGAGAATGCAGCTTTAACACATGAAGCATAGACTTCTATACAACCAGAGGAGTCGCCCCCTGGTGGTCAGGAGAGAGAATGCAGCTTTAACACATGAAGCATAGACTTCACTCTGCAGAATCAGAGGTCACCACCTGCTTGCAGCTCATATAGACTCTTCGATTATTGTCAAGAGGAAATCTCAGCGCAGGTGTGTGTGTGTGTGTGTGTGTGTGTGTGTGTGTGTGTGTGTGTGTGTGTGTGTGTGTGTGTGTGTGTGTGTGAGAGCCAGAGTGAAGATGAGATAGTGAGTGTCGTCCGTCCCGGTGGCAGCAGGTGTGTAAATAACAGCCTAATAAAAATGAGGATGAACCAAAGTGCCGAGGGACTGGAGCGCCACTCATCCCGGCGCTCCGCTCCCGTTCCGACATCGATGCCCCGGCCTCATCTGCTCATCATCAACCCCACACCACACACACACACACACACACACACACACACACACACCAAAACCGGCCCTGCTGGGACACTCGCTTGTGAGTCTGGGTCTGTAGGCGGCGAGTGTCGCGGCATAATTTCGCCCAAGTGTCCCGCTCCTGGCAGCTGAACCTAAATCCACCGCTCCGCTGAGCCGGATTACAGGCCGGCGCTCTCGCTTTGTCTCGCCGTTGTTAGCCGGGATGAAAAAAAACTAAGCAAAAGAGCCCCGGGGAGCGACCGGGGAAAAGGTGGGATGAAAATGTCCCCGAGCTGAAGGTAAATTAACCGAGGAAAATCACATCGGCGGGAGAGGAAGGAATGAAACGCTCCACATAGCCGTTTGTAAAGGAAAAGGAGGCGGAGTCATCAGGACTTCTGGGAACTTCTGTTTGGGAACGCATGAGGATGATGATGGAGCTGAGAGATGAAGGGCTTCTAATACCAGACTGTATGAAAACATGACTTTTGTTATGAAAGAGGGTGAAAAATATGACTTTTTATACAAGAGTATATGAAAAACACTTATTTTCTTATGAGAGCATCTAAAAAAAAACACTTCTTTTAGAAGACAAGTATGTAAGAAATATGACTTTTTATTCAAGAGTATATGAAAAAACATCACTTTTGTTATGAAAGTACGTGAAACACACTATTACATTAATATGAGAGCATCGGAAAAAACACCACTTTTAGTCGGGGAGGATATAAAATGAGACTTTCCGAAAAATATTACTTTAAGATGATCGTAAAGGAAAAACACTACTTTGAAAACAAGAGAATAGAAATCACAACTTTTACTTTAAAAATATATGAATGAAAGAATATATGAAAAAAAACAGTGTGTATAAAAAACATTATTTTATCGTGAGACTAATGAAAAACTTTTATTTTAACATAAGAGTATATGAAAAGCACTACTTTCCTTATGAAAATATATGGAAAAAAACAACTTTTATTCTGAAAATATAAGGAAAACACTACTTTTATTTTGAAAATATGTGAAAAACACTACTTTTATTTTAAAAATATATGAAACACACTACTTTTATTTTGAAAATATATGAAAAACACTACTTTTATTTTGAAAATATATGGAAAATACTACTTTTATTTTGAAAATATATGAAAAACACTACTTTTAAGATGAGAGGACATGAAAAACTCATCTTTTAAAGCATCTTGGACATCGAGTGCAATATTGAAAACCGGACAAATTCAGTTTGAGCTGTTTTCTATTTTCATAACGAGTCAACAAAAGGTCATATGTATATATATATATATATATGTATATATGTACATATATATACACATACACACACATACACACACACACACACACACACACACACACACATATATATATATATATATATATATATATATATATATATATATATATATATATATATATATATATATATGAAATCGCTCCCTCTGAACGTGATGAAACGGTCAGTTAGTAACCGGCTCATTTGCATAATAATATTTGTGACCTTTTGCTTCTGATTGGTTGCTTTGTGGCTTCAGATTAATGTCGAGAGATTTATGACTAAAATAGATTTTGTGTGATTTGGTGGAATCATAAAAACGTTGCAGCTCGATATAATCAATCAGTGGGAGAGACTCTTCCTCCTGGACGTGGTTATTATGGGATGTTTTAATATTCACTGTGAGCTTTCAGAAGCTTTGGTTTGGTTCATTATCAGGATGCTGAACAATAACAAGTAGAAAGTAATAAAATATAAATAAATAAAGCTGTTTGGTTCATAACCTCACAAACACACTTAAAATGAAACACATGATAATAAGTGTGTGTGTGTGTGTGTGTGTGTGTGTGTGTGTGTGTGTGTGTGTGGGTGAGACTGTGTGTGAGACTGTGTGTGTGACTGTTCGTGTGTGTGCGTGCGCGTGTGTGACTGTGTGTAAGTGTCTGTGACTATGTGTGTGTGTTTGTGTGTGTGTGTGTGTGTGTGTGTGTGTGTGTGTGTGTGTGTGTGTGTGTGTGTGTGTGTGTGTGTCTCTTACCTTATTAATGAAGGACCCCCTCCTCACTCCTCTCCTTTCTCCCTCTCTCCCTCTCTCTCTCTCTCTCTCTCTCTCTCTCCTTCTCCTCCCCCCCCCCCCCTCTCTCCCTCTCTCTCTCTCTCTCTCTCTCTCTCCTTCTCCCCCCCCCCCCCTCTCCTCTCTCTCTCTCTCTCTCTCTCTCTCTCTCTCTCTCTCTCTCTCTCTCTCTCTCTCCCTCCCTCTCTCTCTCTCCTCTCTCTCCTCACACATCGCAGCAGCAGCGTCAGTGCGCGCGGTGGATCCGGTGCGTGAGGATCTCTGGAGGTGGACCAGGATAAGCGGGTCGCGAGCAGCGGACCGGATCTCCTGCTTCAGCTCCGAGCCGCAGAGACACGCAGCAGGAGACACGCGGGAGACACGCAACCCCCACAGGTACGCTCCTCTTCATCTTCTTCAGCTTCTCTTCTTCTTCTTCAGCTTCTCTTCTTCTTCTTCTTCTCGCTCTTTCTGCACAAGTTTGCAGCTCGGAGCTGCTTTTAAATCACGGACGCGAGAAAACAAAAAGCCATAAATTAACTTGTGAGTCACGTGTTTATCAGGTGTACGGCGAGAGGGACACGCGCGTGCATTCGTGTGAGTCTTTTCTTCACGTGCCAGAGAGCGGGACGAGAAGTTTTCACGGCCGGTGGAGGAGACGCGGCCGCCGGCTGGTTGCGGATGCGCAGCCGGTGTGAAGCAGACTGGTGACTTAATGACGCGTCTCAATGGAGAGGAACGCGCGTGGATTTACGTGTTTATTTCTTCTCTTTGTGCTGCACTTCCTTTAAAACGTGTTTGCGTCGATGGTGATTTAACATCATTGGAAGTTCATCAGAACTAAATGTCAAAATATGCAAAAAAAAGGTTGTTTTTATATATTTATCTTGCTGACCTGCAGTTTTCCTGGTTGCCTGCATCGCCCCCAAAAACTTTGAAATCCTAACAGCCCTGACACCCGGTATCCTACTTTATATATCTGTTTAATGACTCTGCCAATCGCTCTTTATACAGAACTCCGCTTAAAATAAGTGCAATTTAACTTCTCTTCTCCCGGTCTTTAAAGACCATGACGTAAAACCCCACAGATGCAAATTCATGCAACGATGATTCATTCGGCATATCCCGGCTCATGATACACAGCACGGCTGGCTGTGTGCAGGGGGAGAGGACTTCTCATAGCGGAGCAGAGAGCCGCAATCAGCGCAGCGAGGCTACAGGTGAAAGTGGTCAAAAACATCAATAATTTGAGTGTAGTTTGGCAGAGGTCACTGTCAGGACTTAGGGAAGTCATTAGAGGTTAATAGAGTTATGACTGTGTGTGTGTGTGTGTGTGTGTGTGTGTGTGTGTGTGTGTGTGTGTGTGTGTGTGTGTGTGTGTGTGCGTGTGTGTGTGTTCTTCAAGTGCCTCAAACTCTTCTGTTTGAACCATCAAATAGAATTAAAGAGCCCCGTTGTGCTCGTTCATTCATTGTGTTGTAATACTGCTGATGGGGGACAGACTCCCACATATGCTGCAGGACATTAAAAACTACTTTTAACGGCCCCCACAAAGGGTCTAAAGACGCATCGTCCCGGTGTTATATTGGGCTCTTGAGCTCGTGTGTCCAAATCTGTAGCTCATGCACAAACTCACCGTGGCCCTCTACTGCAGCCTCTGGCGGCCGGCGATAAGGCTGGAGGGGCCCGGCTCCCACTGAAGGCAGCTTCTTATGGGGGAGGATGAGGGCGGGTGGGGGCGGGGGGGTCAGGCTCTGTGACCACTTTGATTAGGGGATAATAAAGCATTTATAGAGGGGGGCTTTCAGGTGACGTCACTCGCCTGAGAGGAGATAAAAGTATATGGAGTCCGCCCCGCTAAGCTCTTATTTCTTGGCCGGCACCGAAAATATCATCACAAAGTGCAGACGAGGGGAGGAAAAGAAAGAGAGAAAGAGAGAGTGAGAGTTTGCTCCCTGTGAATTTATGTTCATGGTAAAGTTACCGTGTCGCAAACTCTGAGACGGGTTCGCAGGAAGTGGCAGTTTTTCACTTCCTGTGTCGTACGGGAGGTTTCGGATCAACTTTTCTTTGCTGGCTTTCAGTATCGATTCACCTCCGTGAATTATATGCCCACAGAGTGAAATATATAAATAAAACATACATATAGATACCGTCCTTTATGGTCCTCTTTAAATGTGCCCTCCGGCGATCGTTGGCGACTTTGCAATTTCTGTTTTGCGAAGTCGATGGCGACCACGGGACGACTTTACGCCTCGCCGTGGACGAATCCGACGGCTTCCCCTCGGACCACAAGGAGGGGGGGGGGGATCTTTTAATGTGTCGGCGCGTTAACGCCCGCAGCAATAAAGCAAATAACAATCTCTGGCGGTTGCTCCCGCTGCCGCGCACACCGGCTAACGTGGACTGCGATGTTAGCGGTGGGAAACTTCGTATTTAAGTATCCGAATATTCGCTGGCATCGCAACTCGATCGATGACCGAATGGATGAGCTCGTCCTCTGTGTGTGAAGCCGGTTACATGGAGACGTTTATGAAGGCGGAGCCGCCATCCGTCAGCAGAGGCTCCTTAACCCGGACCATCAGAGGCCTCCGCCCATCGATTGCCCATTGATCTCCTGCGGGAGGATTTATGATCATTGGTTGGAGGAGCGAGAGGAAAGGGCAGTTTGCTACACGTCTCCCTTCCTCTTTGCAGGTTATCTCCACCTCTCCGGCTGTAAAGACATGATACTCAGCCCTTTTATAACACCAGATAATCATGTTTCATGTTTAATTCATGTTCTTCTCACTGGGTGACCCTCGTAGTTCGGGGTCAAAGTGTCCCGCGAAGCGTCTAGAAGACAGAATTACTGGATTTTCTCTGGAAATAAGGGTATGTTTGCATGTGGCAATGAGTGGAAATGATGCTTTTGGTTCATTTAGATCCAGTATTACTTTGGTGTCAGGCTGCAGGAACCCCTGAAGGTCCCCGGACCACACGTTGAGAACCCGTCCTGCTTCATGTGAATAAGACATTGTCTGTTGCTGGAAAGATGATTGGGACAACTGACGAGTCGCTGTGCATCACCAGGGGTGGGTTTTTTAATGTGTGTGTGTGTGTGTGTGTGTGTGTGTGTGTGTGTGTGTGTGTGTGTGTGTGTGTGTGTGTGCAGCAGCATTAGTATGACTCTAAGATATTAAGCCCTGTCATGTTCGGTAAATAGCCATTCATCACACATTCCTCTCCCTGTGATGGAACTCGCAAGATCCAATCCATTAGCCATACGCTGGGTGTCCACTCAGTGTGTGTGTGTGTGTGCGTGTGTGTGTGTGTGTGTGCGTGTGCATCATCATAATTCATTATAATGCTTAAGGAGTTGTGACATACATGAAAGTGCATCTGGAGCAGCAGTTCTGTAATATTCACGTTTCAGAAACGATCATACTGAATCTGCACCGTGGATATGTGTGTGTGTGTGTGTGTGTGTGTGTGTGTGTGTGTGTGTGCGCGTGCGTGCATGCGTGTGTGTGTGTGCAGCAAGGCAGAGGATTGATGGATGATGAGTTGAACTGGTAACGACACGGCACAGAAGCACTCTTCCACCACGATGAGATGCCCGGTCGCCTCTGGTTGTATAGAAGTCTCTGCTTCATGTGTTAACGCTGCATTCTCTCTCCTGACCACCAGGGGGCGACTCCTCTGGTTGTCACACACTGATTTCACACAATGTTTGCTCATGGACATCTGGTTTAAAGTCATGAAAATGTGGTTGTGTTACCCCTGAAACACAATGAACCCTTTTCCATCATCACCTTGATGACGACCTCTCGCAGGAGAAAGATGTCCGCTCTTTCTCTCTCTCTTTATTTACCTGTAAACTCTAATCTTCTTATCCCCCCTTCCCTCCTCCTCCTCCTTATCTGCATACAGCACTCCCATAAAAACTTGTAAAAAACATCCATGCTGGAGTTTGCGTTTCTCAGAGGAGATAACGGGGATCAATTTTCACAGATCGCATTCACAGCTTTTCAGCAAGCTCACTGCAAACACACACACACACACACACACACACACACAAGGGCGTGTAAACTCACACTCGTCCAGCGTCCAGAGCATCTCTCCGGCTAAAGTCTTGCGATATCGCCTGCGGGGTCTTTACGAAGCAGAAGCCGAGCAAAACGCTCGCACAGATATATCTCGTCTCGTTGACAGAAACCGCCGTGAATCGGTGTCCGCGGGTCCAAAATAAAAACACTTAGGGATGCACGAGTGATGTTTTGTCCTCTAGCTCACGATGCGGTAGCTTGTTATTGCTTTTTTTTTTAAATAAAAAAAAACTGACGCCCGCCGTGTTCGTAAGTGTTTCTTTAGTTTGTTGAGACGTAAGAGGGCATAAATTCTCCCCCTCGTCGTTTTGTAAGAACGAATAAATGAATGTGGAGCGACACCGGCTAAGTTATGGTGATTGCCAGCTCTCCTGCCCAGCTGACGACGCTCCTGCCGACATTGATCCATCTGACCGACGCCCCCCCCCCCCCCCCTCCCTTTCCCCCAAATCCAACAACAATAATGTGTTCGGTTACCCACCGTCTCCCTTGACTTACGGCCCTCTCTTCCCGTCTCCTTTTTCTATTTTTACCGGCAGGTCACCTGTAACTTGTTGGAGACGAGGAGGACGAATGGAGAGGCAGCGGAGAGAGAGAGGATGAGAGAGGGAGAGCTGGACCCAATGGGAGCCCGTCGCTCGGCCGGCTTTTGAGTTGAAAAGATTAAATGGGACTTTCCCTGAAGAGGGCCGACGCGGATTTTCTTTGACGTCCCTTCAGTGTTTTCGGCCTCCTGGTCTCCGTCCGTCGTGGGAGTCCCTCATGGCTGGACGCTAAGAAAACCCACCGACATTGTTCCGGTCCTCGCCCCCTGCCGCTCGCCCCGGGGGGGGGCCCTGCGCACCGCCATGGAGAAGACGTACTCGCTAACCGCCCACTACGACGAGTTCCAGGAAGTGAAGTATGGCGGCCGCTGCAGCAGCGACATCCTCAGCAACGGCATGACCCTGCACCTGGGGGGGAGCCTGGACCGCCACGCCGGGCGCAGCCGCGGGGGGACGCTGTCCAACGGCCGGAACCGCGACCCGAGCGGCGGCGGCGGGGGCGGAGGCGGCGGCGGCGGCGGGGGGCTTCCCCGCTGGAGCCGGAGGGAGATCTGCCTCCTGTCGGCGCTGGTCTTCGCGGCGGGCATGTGCGTCATCCTCGGCAGCATGCTGGCGCTCAAGGTCATCTCCCTGGACGCGCTGCAGGACCCGCAGTGCCGGCAGGACTGCCAGCGCAAGCGCACGCTGCTGCGGGCGGCGCGCTTCATCCAGGCCAACATCGACCCGACCATCCAGCCCTGCCAGGACTTCTACTCCTTCGCGTGCGGCGGCTGGCTGCGGCGCCACCGCATCCCCGAGGACAAGCTCAGCTACGGCATCATCTCCGCCATCGGCGAGCACAACGAGGAGAAGCTGCAGCGGCTCCTGCTGGAGCCCATTCGGCGGCACGGCCCCGAGTCGGCGGAGCGCAAGGTCAAGGAGTTCTACCGGGCCTGCGTGGACATCCGGGAGATCGACAACCTGGGGGCCGACCCCATGACGGAGGTGATCGACGGCTGCGGCGGGTGGGACCTGGTCGGGGCCCCGCCCGGCGCCGCCGGGTGGGAGCGGGAGGGCGCCGAGCTGAGGCCGGACTTCAACGAGCTGCTGTACCGGACGCAGGGCGTCTACAGCACCGCCGTGTTCTTCTCCCTCACCGTCAACGTGGACGACAAGAACTCCTCCAGGAACGCCATCAGGGTGAGCGAGGGTGGGGTTTCTGTTCCGGCGATGTCGCCGGCTGCAAACTGCATTTCTTTTCGGTGCATTAGCAGCTGCTTGACCCTCTGAGCCCCCGAGGCAGTTTTGGGGCGTTTTTCTCTCCGTAGCCTTGATTTTTACTGCAATATTAAAGTCCTGCGCCTCTGTGGAAACAACACAACCACGGCTGGAAGGAGAGAGAACTCAAACACGTCTGTCCAGCAGAATACCACAGTTACAACGTCATAAATGATGCAATTCAAGATGAATTTCATTAATAATGTATTTAAAACAAATAGGTAACAATGAAATCTCTACATGAAAAAAATTCCAAGTTGCAGAAAGTATAATGTGAGCTCCACATGCTACATATACAAACATGCTACACATATAAACATGATGAATGCTACATATACAAACATGCTACACATATAAACATGATGAATGCTACATATACAAACATGCTACATATATAAACATGATAAATGCTACATAGACAAACATGCTACATATATAAACATGATAAATGCTACATATATAAACATGCTACATATATAAACATGATGAATGCTACATATACAAACATGCTACTTGTAAACTTGCTACATATATAAACACAATACATATATAAACATGCTACAAATATAAACAAGCTACATCTACAAACATGCTACATATATAAACATGCTATATATACAAACACAATACATATATAAACATGCTACATCTACAAGCATGCTACAATGTTAACCGGTCCTGTATGCGTTCAGATCGATCAGGAGGGGCTCACGCTGCCTGAGAGGAGCCTCTACCTGGGCCAGGACGAGGACAGTCTGAAGGTAAACACACCTCCATCTTCAACGCCGTCCCATCATCCCCCTCTTTCACCTCATCACCCGTTAGTCCCCTGTTTTCCTCCCTTTCTTCACAACTTTTCTTTTCCATAAGATAGGTATTACTGACTTACCATCATCCTGAATTCCTCTTTCTTCCCTTACTACTCTGGTTGTATAGAAGTCTATGCTTCATGTGTTAAAGCTGCATTCTCTCTCCTGACCACCAGGGAGCGACTCCTCTGGTTGTATAGAAGTCTATGCTTCATGTGTTAAAGCTGCATTCTCTCTCCTGACCACCAGGGGGCGACTCCTCTGGTTGTATAGAAGTCTATATAAGTGACTCTACTTCTCTCTTGATGTATTCCCTCAGTAAACATTGTAAACATGAGTTTATGTCTCAATCTCTAGTTTCTAGTCTTCTTCTATACAGCATGATGTTCATTTAGTACATTATGGTCTGTTGGAGTCAAACAGACCATAAAGCAGGGGACGCTTTAGGGGCGGGGCTACCAGGTGATTGACAGGTCGACACCAGAGACGTATACGACGTCTCTATGTCGCTCCTCCGCCGTCCAAATATGGTTGCAAAAACGCCAAGCTGGCGACATTCAAAATGTCAACGCCTTATCCACACTCTTCCTCCCTCCTTCCCTTCTTCCCCTTCTTTCCTTCCTCCATCTGTCCTTCTGACCCTCTCTCTCTCTCTCTTTCTCGTCCTCATCAATCCACCTGTTTTCCTGTCGCCCGCTGTGCTTTTGTTGTCCCGTCCACTTTGCCACATGTCGCCCCCCCTCCCCTCACTCTCCCGTCACCGGCCATTACCGATGATGTCGCGGCGCCGCCTCTCAGATCCTGGCGGCGTACAAGGCCCTGATGGAGCGCTTGCTGAGCATGCTGGGAGCTCACAACGCCACGCAGAAGTCCAAGGAGATCATACAGCTGGAGACGCGTCTGGCCAACGTGAGCTGATTTGGGCGCGTTTGTTCATGTGCATGCATGCGTGTGTATGTGTGTGTGTGTGTGTGT
Organism: Clinocottus analis; assembly: GCF_023055335.1. Lineage (NCBI taxonomy): Eukaryota > Metazoa > Chordata > Actinopteri > Perciformes > Cottidae > Clinocottus > Clinocottus analis. The sequence continues at coordinate 1,835,193 of NW_027175931.1, read as the reverse complement.
GTGTGTGTGTGTGTGTGTGTGTGTGTGTGTGTGCAGTGTTGAGTAAAAACCTCCTCTCTCTTTCTCTCTCTCCAGATCACTGTGTCAGAATATGACGACCAAAGAAAGGACATCAGCACCATGTATAACCGCATCACCCTCCGGCAGTTGCAGCGCATCGCTCCTAGTGTGAGTGCTGCACACACACACTTATATGTAGTGTGTGTGTGTGTGTGTCTGTGTGTGTGTAGGCTGTGCATTTTGGGTAGAAGCAGACGTGATGGATTAAGATTTGAACTCCAACTGAGCATTTTAAGTAGTGTGGCGAATGTGTTGGTGTGTTTGGGTGAGCGAGGGAGTGTTAAAGCGCTTTACACACACACACACACACACACACACACACACAACACACACACACACACAACACACACACACACACACAACACACACACACACACTCACAGAGGCCAAAGCGACTCTGAAAAAGCTATCTGCCCCGCGGGGAGAGACAGGGAGGTTGAGCGATGGAATAGGTAGAGAGAAAAGGAGGAAATGAGGAGACATTGGTAGATGTTGGAAATCATGGAGGGAGGGGGGAGAGAGGGGAGAAGATGGGGGGAGGGAGGGGGGAGATGAGGGGGGGGAGGGGGGAGGAGGCACTGGAGACGCAGGCGGGTGGTGCAAGGCGGGAGGGCGGCTCTTTTCTAAAGCAGCGGGAACACTGACATGAAATCCTCAAGATGTTTCATGTTCGAGGGAGGGACAGATAAGGGGAGGAGGGAAGGAAGGAAGGAAGGAAGGAAGGATGGAAAGACGAAGATTAAGAGTTTGATTTTTAACTCGTCGGACCAAAAAACTGCACAAACAGAAAAAGTGTGAAGTTTGTGTAAAAGACGGAGACTCGACCAGATGAACGGCTTCTGAGTTTATTCTCTTTCACTTCTTCACTCACTGTGAAACTAAACTAATATATATATATATATATATATATATATATATATATATATATATATATATATATATATATATATATATATATATATATATAATTCATGACTTTACCTTCCTCCTCTTCGCTGCAGCTTCACTGGAAACGTCTGCTGGACAAAATCTTCCACGACAACTTCTCAGAAGACGAGGAGATCGTGGTGCTCGCCACCGATTACATCCAGAAGGTCTCTGACATCATCAAGACCACCTCCAAGAGGTAAGGGAGGGGGGAGGACGGGAGGAGGAAGGGGGAGGGAGGGGGCGAGGCGGGTGGAGGGAGGGGGCGAGGCGTTAAGTGCGTCGAAAATCAATGAAATTAGACGCAGCCATTTTTTTGACGCTGTACTTTTCGAGCGTGACTAAGCGCTTTTGTTTGAGGTTGTTTTGTGCGTGTGTGTTAGTGTGTGTGTGTGTTTGTGTGTGTGTTCATGTGTGTGTGTGTGTGTTTTCTTTGGTTCAAGGCTGCCACTTCAGTTTTGGGCGACGTTGCAATGTCACGAGGTGTATGGATTGTTTTTTGAGTGCTGCTGCTGTGCATGTATTTGTGTATTTGTGTGTTCATGTGTGTGTGTGTGTCCATGTGTGTGTCTGTGTGTGTGTGTGTGTGTGTGTGTGTGTGTGTGTGTGTGTGTGTGTGTGTGTGTGTGTGTGAGGTGAGTCTGTTGGGTGAACTTCCACTTCTACTGCAGCTGATTATTATTGATCTACACCCACACCAATCTACCACCTGCAGACACACACACACGGACGGACAGACACACACACACACACGACCACACACACACACTTTCTTCACCTCATCTCGTTCTTGACAGCCTCCCGGGGAGCCCCCGTGGGGCTGCTGCCCGTCAGGATGTGTGTCACGGCGACTGACAGCTCTCCAATAGTCGCCGTGCTCGACACAAACGCACAACCAGCTGTCGGCCTCCTGCGGCGACGGCGGGTTTTCTCCGCTTGTCGTTGTCTCCGCGTGTTTTCTCCGCTTGTCGTTGTCTCCGCGTGTTTTCTCCGCTTGTCGTTGTCTCCGCGTGTTTTCTCCGCTTGTCGTTCACGTCTGAGACTCGATGCTCGTCCGTCTGACCCGCTCGGACGTTTTTTGGGGGCGACTTCTCGACTCCACGTCGTGGTTTTCCTCTCGATCGCCTCGTCTCGCCGTTTGTTTGCGAGCTGATCGATTCGGAGCGGCCGGCGCGGTGTCGATCAATCATTTGTAAGAAACTGATCGTTCATCGTTATTGATCGGCAGAGATGGAATATAGGTTTCATAGCTTTTATTAATTTGTGTTTAAACACCTGAAACTAAGACGCAAAATGTTTTTGTCATATGGACGACCGCTGACGTTATACCGGTGTTTTTAACGTACTTTGCTATCACTTTTTAAAGAGCTGTTATCAAAAATACTGTTGGCTTTGTTTTCACATCTTTCTTCAACATACTATTTTAGGACTTTTTATAACTTTTTTTGACATAATATACTATGACTTTAATTATTTGTATTGACATATAATTACTTTTCCTGAATCTTTTCGACACATCTCCTCTAACTTTGTTAACCTTATTTGGACATACTGTAACATTACTTTTTAAAAACTTTTTGGACATACTGTATTATAAATCATGTTTTTATCGTACATACTACTATACTATGACTTTTGTATGACCTTTTTTTGACTTACAACTTTTTAACATTTTTGACATGCCTATGACTTTAACCATTATTTTAATACTATAATATGAATTTCACAATTTTCAGCTACTATGCTATGACTCTTTAACAACACATCACTCTTTTTTTACTATGACTTTAAAATACTGTACTATGACTTTATTATCTACGTAAATACTAAACTATGACTTTATTATTTATTTAAATACTAAACTATCACTTTATTATTTTTTAAATACTAAACTATGACTTTAACATTTTTTAAATACTACACAAAGACTCTTTAACAACACATGATACAATCACTTTTTATGACTTTACTATGACTTTAACATCTTCTTAAATACTAAACTATGACTTTATTATTTATTTAAATACTAAACTATGACTTTATTATTTATTTAAATACTAAACTATGACTTTATTATTTTTTTAAATACTAAACTATGACTTTATTATTTCTTCAATACTATGCTATGACTCTTTAACAATATATATATATATATATATAATAACTTGTCATGACATACTTTACTATGACTTTTTATAACTCAATCTCGTATTTTAATAGACTACAAAGTCAAAGTACTTGAATTTATGATACTTTACTTATACTTTAGTATTTTAAAACACACTTTCAGCTTCTCATGATTTTCTTTACGATACATAACTCATGATTATGTTCTATACTCTGACCTTTTCTTGACATTTTACTTTACTAATCACATTTTTTTACATTTTAATGATATTTTATACGTTTTTATGATGTTTTCGCGACATAACAAACATTTTTGACATTTTTTTTTCTTTCACATTTTTACAGCAACAAAGTTTATTTTTCATTTTAGAATTCTTATCCATGTTTTATTTCGCTTACTTTATCAAACACAACACCAGATACAATCTCATCCGTGTAAACTTCTCCTCTTCATCAGATTCATCCGTTCTGTGGTTCATTCACGATAACTCTTCCTCGTCTCTTTCATCTGCTCTCCTGCCGTTCTTCTCTTTTTAAACGCTACGCTCCAAAGCGCTATAATCTCTGGGTTGAGTCGTGTAATTCCTATAATTCATAATCCGCTTTGTAAAAGTTAAGCTTGGAGCAGAACGGGAGAAAAGAAAGAAAGAAATAGATAGTTACTTTATTAATCCTGCAAGAGGAAAATGTTTTGTTATAGCAGCATTTATACATACACGTGAGCAATAAACAATAGAAAATACACATAGAAAAAAAAATAGAATACAATAATAAAAAATGCCCAATATATACAAAAAATATAAATATACAGATGAATAAAAATGTTTATAAAAGTACTCAAATGTATTGGATATTGCACGTATTAGTTTATTAAACATAAACTAAAGTATCATAATATAAAACATGTTTACTTTAAGGCGACAAAACTGGAAGTGCAAAAAAAAATGCTGATTTATCACCTGGGTTCTAGCCGTTTAATCTAGTAGTTGTTGTGATATTCTGATATGGACTGAAATAATAAGAAAAATGCATAATATATACAAAAAATATAAGAAAATGCATAATATCTACAAAAAATATATAAGGAAATAATAAGAAAAATGCACAATATATACAAAGAATATTAGAAAATAATAAGAAAAATGCAAACATATACAAAACAATAATAGAACAATAAGAAAAATGCAAAATGTATGCAAGAATAATAATTAAATTCACAGAATAGCACTTTTCTGGTCAGACAGGAAGAGAAGGTGAAGGGACGTGACTGTTGGTCTCCTGGCCTTCGTTTGGAATAAATCAAAAATGTACTAATTGTTTGGGTTTTGCTTATTTTGTAGTAGGAATTTCTCTCTCTCTCTCTCTCTCCTCTCTCTCTCTCTCTCTCTCTCTGTCTCTCTCTCTCTCTCTCTCTCCTTAAAGTGACAGTGTAGAAGTGTGTGATTATTCCTTTGGACCATCGCTCCTCGTCTCAGCTTGCAGACGCTCCGTCTCTTTCGTTCCTCTCGTTGTTTCCTGATCTCCTCGTCCATCCTCCTCTGATGGCTTCAGTAATCGACTCTAGTCCACGTTTCCATCATCCGCTCTCCTCGTCTTCTGTTGCCTTCAATGATCTGAGTCCTGTCTTCTCTCTCTCTCTTTTCACGTCACTCCGTCAGCTTCGTCCTGAAAGTTTAAAATCGACTTCTGCTTTTCTCCACGATGGACGTATGAATTATATTTAAACGTTAAAAAATGTTGTAAAAGCTTTTGCTTACAAATTATTGTGTTCAAGCATTTGAAGTTCTAAATATATTCCATCAAGTTTCCATTATGCGACTCCTCTGGTTGTATAGAAGTCTATGCTTCATGTGTTCAAGCTGCATTCTCTCTCCTGACCACCAGGGGGCGACTCCTCTGGTTGTATAGAAGTCTATGCTTCATGTGTTAAAGCTGCATTCTCTCTCCTGAAGTCCATCTTCTCTTTTTATTACGGACCGCTGTAACAAGAAGAAGGGAGGCAGCAGTTTGAAGACGTTCTCTCTCTCTCTCTCTCTCTCTCTCTCTCTCTCTCTCTCTCTCTCTCTCTCTCTCTCTCTCTCTCTCTCTCTCTCTCGCTCTGTAACTTTTTCCCTTCACCGAACTCTTTCCTCTTCGGGCTCCATCTCTCTTCATCTGTCTCCTTCTTCCTTCTCAAACTTCTGCATCTCCCGCCTTCAATTCTGCCTGTAAAAAAAAAAGAAACGTCTCTCTCTCTCTCTCTCTCTCTCTCTCTCTCTCTCTCTCTCTCTCTCTCTCTCACACTCTCTCTCTCTGTCTCTCTCTCTCTCTCTCTCTCTCTCTCTCTCTCTCTCTCTCTCTCTCTCTCCATCTGCACCTCTTCCATTGTCTCCTCATCCTTCTCCGTTTCTCTCACTTCCTGCCACCTCCGGACCGTCTCCAGGAAGTTCTTTATTTGAACAAAAGGTGTCACACCCGGCGCTCGCATGCAAATGAGGGAGTCGAGCCACCGGGTTTCCTGGAGTTGCTCATCAGCATATTGCTCAGGAGGACTCCTCACATCAAGGTTCCTCCTCTCCACCGCGGCGAGCAAATAAATACAGACGCCGAGGAAACCGGAGGTAGCACTCGCAGCGGGACGACAAAAAAAAACTCACAACAATAAAAAAAAAAACACTTCCTGTTCCTGCCGCTTCGCCTGTGAGTAGTTTCAGTTATTAGTTTAAGATTCTGTTGATTTAATGCAACAAAATATCAATATCAGGGAGGATTTTATATGGAAAGTATCTTCTCTACGAATGAGGCAACAGCAACTATGTTGCAACAACCAAAAGTACACAAGTATACATTATGAAAGTGTATTTTAATAAGATTAAAGTGTTTCCATGTTAATTACAGCAAAACACAGGAAACTAAAGTACTAGCTGATGGAAATGTCGTAGTTTTGCAAGTATCTAAAATAAAATAATCCTTTATTAATCCCTCAGTGGGGAAATTACAGGATTACAGCAGCACGGCTCACAAGTAAATAAAGATAAAAGATTAAGTAATATAAACAAACAGTAGAACGGTAGTAAAATAAATCTAAAAATGAAACAGTGAGAAGAATATTAAATATACATATGGAATAAACATGTGTATAAAAGTATGTTTAAGTACATATTGCATGTATTAGTTTATTCAACATAAACTTAAGTAGCACAATATAAAAACACGTTTACTTTGACGAGTGAAGAGTCAGCTGTGCGCTTCAGGGTGTCGCGCTGGATCCTCCTTTCCACCTTAACTCCTTTCCTTCATCCATCCTTCTCTCCTTTTTCCTTCACTGTTTTTTTTTAATCACCTTAACTCACGAGTTTGTGTTTGACTGTTGAGTTCAGGGAGATCAGGATTCCTCTGAAACACACTCCAGATTAATTTAATAGAACCACACACACACACACACACACACACACACACACACACACACACACACACACACACACACACACACAGGAGGTGAGAGGTGGAGCCGGCTGTCTGCTGACGTGACGGATGCTTTGCTTCTTTTTGACCCTCGTCTCTTGCCACCTTCACACCTTTTCTTTCATCTATTCTTCTCTCTTTCTCCAACATTTCTTTTCTTCCTCCGCTCATTTGTTAGTTTTGTTTCTTCTTCTTTCCTCCTCGGTCATTTCTCCTCGCCCCGTCTTCCTCCTCCTCCTCCTCCTCCTCCTCCTCCTCCTTTCCCTTTAATCTCCCTTCGTTCTCCTCCTGCACATCATTCCTCTTCTCTTCTCTTCTCTTCATCCTCCGGCTGCTATTGACGCCTCCATCCATCCATCGCGCTCCCATTTTCCCCTCCTGTCCGTTTCTCAATCAGTGAGAATACACGCGCTCCATCTTTACGGCCATCTATTGACCTTCCTCCTCTTCCTCCTCCTCTTCCTCCTCCTCCATCTCTCACATGTTCTCCCATCGACAGTTCTTCCCATCATACAAGTCGACTGACAAGAGCCGTCACACCTCATCCATCTTTTCTTTTCTTCTCTCCGCCGCCTGTGTGTGGTGTGTGTGTGTGTGTGTGTGTGTGTGTGTGTGAGAGAGAGAGAGAGAGAGAGAGAGAGAGAGAGAGAGAGAGAGAGAGACTGCAGCCAATCCCATTAGCCAGATGAACAGGCCTCCAATGAAGGGGAAAGCATAATGACTACACCAGCGTCACACACACACACACACACACACACACACACACACACACACACACACACACACATACACACACACACACACACATACACACACTCCTCCCTTGCATCTCTTGCTCTCCGTCTGCTCCCTCCATCACTCTGTGTGTACTTTTATGTTCAAGAAAAGATCGTGAAATACTTCGTTATGTTCAAGAAAAGATCATGAAGTACTTTGTGAGGTTCAAGAAAAGATCGTGAAGTACTTCGTGAGGTTCAAGAAAAGATCGTGAAGTACTACGTGAGGTTCTAGAAAAGATCGTGAAGTACTTCGTGAGGTTCAAGAAAAGATCGTGAAGTACTTCGCTAGGTTCAAGAAAAGATCGTGAATTAGAAAGAAAAAGATTGTGGCCTCATTAAAACCGTCCTCGCCTAAATAACACACAAACTGTTTTCCTGCCTCCGTGCTGCTCCGTACGTCTACGTTTCCTCTTTTCATTTCATGACATGAGATATAAAATCATTACCTCCCGGCTCATTACCTGGTAATGTGTTGATGCGAGGGGGACGCTGTCTTTTCATCTCTCTAACCAGCCCCATTAAAACCCGTTCGGCTAACGAGGCTTCACTCAGTCCTCGGTGATTAAGACCCGCCGCTTCATCTGTGCGGCGCTCCCGGCTTTCATTTAGCGCCGCGGCGACTCCATTACGGCACAAAGCGAACACCGAAGTACACAAGTGTGACCGTGTAGGGGAGGGATGGGTGATTTGGGAAAGGGGGGAGGAGGGGGGAGGGGCGAGAGACGAATGGATCGAGTTTGGGAAATAATTCACTTTTAGTAGCTTAAGATTATTTATTTTTATGCTTTCTTTAAGGTCAAAACAGTAATAAATCAGTTAGAAGGAGAGAGACGTATAGTAGAAGGTACTTTCTTTTAGTGTTGACTCTGCCGCCCCCTGTGGACTGAAGCGGTAGTGCCTCTAAGCACCAGGGTCCCTTCATGGAAAACCGATTTCCAGGCCAAAGTTGTGTAAATGTGTTATATTCATGTGTTCATGAGGTTTATTTAGTTTAAATAATGAATCTGTTTTTAAAAGAAAGAGACTCAAAATATCAGCAGCATACATACAGGCATCTATGTAAATGTTTATTCTTTTAATCAAACTATTGTCTCTCATTCATTTGAGTCATTTAAGGTTTACTGTATGCTTTGAATCCTCATTGTTAGTTTAAATACTACATTTTATCACTTTTTACTGTTCACACACACATTTCACACAATGTTTGCTCATGAACATTTGGTTAAAAGTCATAAAAATGTGTGTTTAAACTGAAAATTTGGTTAAAGGTCATATAAATTTGGTTAAAAGTCATAAAAATGTGGTTTAAAGTGATGAAAAGTTGGTTAGAAATTATAGAAATTTAATTAAAATTCATGAAAATTTGGTTAAAAGTCATAAAAATGTGGTTAAAAGTCATAGAAAAGTCATGTCCATTGGTCACTCGAGTCCCCTTATTTATTTATTTACACTCCCTCCCTCCCTTCCTTCCTCCTTCCTTCTACCCTTTCCTCCTTCCCTCCCTCTCTTCCTTCCTTCCTTCCTTCCTTCCCCCCTTCCTTCCTCCCCCGTCAATTAAATCCACGAGCGCTCTCTCGGCGGGACCTCGGGGTGCTGTCGCCGAGGCGCTTTTTGATTTAATATCCGTCGCGCAAACGGGAAAATACAGAAGGAAAAAAAAAAAAAACAACAAAACAACAACATGCCTTGAGGTCGGCATGGAGCCTCGCAGTGGGGGGGGGGGGGGGGGGGGGCATTTGTCGCCTCGGGGCAGAGGAGATGTGAGCACCCAGTGGGTGGGGGCACGAGGACCGTCGACTGCGGGGAGTAGAAGAAGAAGAAGAAGTCACAGCTTGAATGCATAAATGAATCATCCGTTTTTCTCTCCAGCTTGATGTTTGTATTTTTCCTCCTCCTCCGCTGTGAGTCACTCTGGATTAGAGCGAGCTGCTCTTAACACCGCTGGGTCCTCTTGACTCCTCTTCTTCTTTCGCTCTTCATCACTGTCTCTCTCTCTCTCTGCTTCTCGACGTCTCTGCCAGATGGAGAGACAGAGCTGTGAGCCAGTCGGGAGGAGAAGAGAACAATAACTACAGAGACCATGCGTCACTTTAGAAAAGTCAAATTAAGCTTTTTTTTTAGTTATTTTAGTTCCAAACATAAAAAAGCACCTTTGTTCAGTTCTGTACTTTCACATCGGTCGCAGTTCTCAACAATGTTTATTGATTTTTTAAAAAATATGCATTAAAATCAACACTATGTTACAGTGGAAAACTCATTTAAAAGAGATAAACACACCTTATCGCCCCCTACAGGTATCTGTTTGTATTTGTTGCTAAATCTACGAAAATAAACACGCTTTAATTCGTAGATTTCCCACGAAGTCGACTCTGATGCAATAATGAACCAGAAAGTATTTAGACGCCAGAAACACAACACAGGTGGAAGGTTTATTAAATATAACTATTATAACTTTTTTAAAAAACAACGTCTTCAATCCAAAAGAGGCCACTGTTTGTGTAGCGGCCAGACCTTTTGCGTAGTTGTCGTTGTCACCGTCTGTCTCTGGTTTCAGGCTCCTCGTTTACTTTTTTGAATTTATTTGCCGCTCATTAACTTCCGTACATAACTTTTAACCCCAAGTCACGATCTTCAGGTCGTGGTTTTGTTGCTTTGACCTAACAGGTTGTTTCCAGCGACGAGTTTATTTCGATAAGACCGCATGTGTGTAACGTCTCACATTTAACAACTTCTTACCATCATAAAAAATCTCTCTGATCTCCCGAATGTCATAACTTCTCCACAGTTTCAGGAATTCATCACTTTTTTTCCCCTCATATTGTTTCTTTACTTTCTCTTTTCCGGTCCATCGTTTGTCATTTCGACGCGGCCGAATGGTTTTGATTGGTTCCTGCTCTCGGATCAGGAGAACCGGCTCTGGTTTCAAACCGCTCACACTTTTTGTATTCTACCCTCAGTCACTCCTCCGTCCTTCTCCTTCACCTTAACCCTCCCCAAATGATGTTAAACCCTCAGCTTAAGTTTAGTGAACAACAAAAAAGTCATGGTTTGGCTTAAAACAGGGGTGTCAAACATCCGGATCCGGCCGCAAGGGGGTTCAGTCCAACAGAAGAATTTTTAATTTTTTTTTTTTTAAATTTATTTTTTATTTTTTATTTTTTTTTATTTTTTTTTTTTTATTTGTAATTTTTTTTTTTTTTCTTTTTTAAATTTTTTTTTTTTATTTGTAATTTTTCTTTTTGTCTTTTTTTTTTAGACTAAAATGAGCAGAGCTTGGATTCAAACCTCGGGTCGTCTGCTAATAAGACAAACATGCTTTGATCCACACTCGCAATTAATGTGAGCACTGATACTATTGTGTAAGAAGTCGTTAAACATGGATGACGTCATGAAAGTGGCGTCACAAACGCGTCACAAAGGAGGGAATCTGCAGAGGAGAGCAGGCAGATGAACAGAGGGCTGGCGTCTGAATGTTTGCTCTTTATGTTTCTAGGTAATTGTTGAAAGACCTTAAAATAGAGTTTATCATATAAAAACCTTCATTAATGATTAAAACATAGAGAAACATTGTCGTTAATTATGCGTTATCATGCTGTGATTTTACTGGTCCGGCCCACTTGAGATCAAAATGGGCAGCATGTGTTCCCTTCACTAAAACGAGTTTGAAACCCCTGGCTTAAAATGACCACGAAATTTAAAAAAAAAAAAGAACAAAATCACCACAAACTTGGTCGCAACAAAAGTCCAACGAACAGAACTTTGTGTTTGTCGCTGGAGTCAACCGATAAAAGCGTCAATGCATCCATGCGGATGATTGACGTTCGTGTCTCGCATCGTTCCCTTTCGCTTTGCTGGCGACCTCGTAACCCCCCCTTGTTTCCTGCGTCCTAGGGTCCTCCACAACTACATGCTGTGGCGCATCGTGGCGGCGCTCAGCGAGCACCTGTCCACCGCCTTCCGCAGCACCATCCACGAGTTCTCGCGGGAGATCGACGGCACCGAGCAGCAGCTGGAGCTCGGACGGCTTTGCCTCACGCAGGCCAACAAGCACTTCGGCATGGCGCTGGGGGCGCTGTTCGTCCAGCAGCACTTCTCCTCGCAGAGCAAGGCCAAGGTACATGGACGAAGGGCGGGGGGGCAATGCAGCGGGGTCTGTAGATATAGGGGCTCAAAAGGTAAATGTATATGTAGTATGAACATATTCATCAAAGCAGCTTTGACCACATTCAAAATTGTCAGAATCAGAATCAGAAAATACATTTTAAAAAATCGATAAAAAAATAAAACGATAAAACGATCAATGATAATAATAAGAGTAAAGTAAAGTGCACGGAATCAGGTTATGATTTTTGAAAAAAAAAATAAAAAAAATATCTAAAATAAAAAAACAAGCTTTGACTCTCCCACAATGCAAATGAGTTCTTTGCAGCTGCGAAACAAAGAAAAACACCAAATAAAAGTTTCAAATTTTGGCATTTTGTGGTTAAATCTGCATTCCAAAGCACTTTGATCGACGTCCATTTTTGTGCGATTCACTTCCTGTTTGTGCCAGTTTTGTTGCACAATTTCTACTTTAGTTTATTAGAAAGAAAATGGTACAAACTGTACGTATTTACATGCCGTGAGCTCTGTTTTCGTGTCAGCTTTGTCTCGGCGTCGACCTTGAAATAAATCGTCAGGACTAAAAAAAAACGTTTCAACATTTTACAACCGCACGACATCGCTCCGATCTTGCAAATTTCACATCCTTTCCCACGACTAAAACTCATCACTTTATTAATTTTTCCTGATCTTGTATCTTTAACTTTCGATTGTCCAGTTTGTCATTCCTGCAGAACCGTCTTCATCTCTCACACGTTTATATTTTTTTCATGTTTCTAAGTTGCTCCCCGCGGTCACTCCTCTGCCCTTTGGTCCTTGTCTCCTTCACTTTGATCCTTCCCTCCATATGTATTCCTCTCTCGGCGCCGCGTCCACTCTCACGACACGGGGATCCGCTCCCCGATAGCATCTCTGACCTCTGTGACCCCGGCGCTCTCTCTCCTTAAGCCTCCCATCATCTCCCCTTCACCTTCCTCCTCTTACACTCTCACGGTCTTCATCCCTCAGCCGAGCTGCCGCTCGTCTTCTTTTGCACTCGTTTTCAAACGCAGGACTCATAAAGCGTGAAGCGAGTCCCATTACTTTATTTCCAGATTTAAGATTCTACTCAGATGCCTAAAGTTTACGTTTCAACTACGCTTCAAGCTGCTGGAGCCTCTTCTGAAACTTTTACAATCCACTGAAGAAGAGCGATTGTTACATAAAACTGTAAATCATCTCTTGTTTTGTCTCACATGTTCCTTTTATTATAACGCCAACTTTATTCAAACAGCCCGAGTGGAGATAAAGACTTTTTAGTGAAGAAAGAGCCTAAAAACAGTTCAGTTTTCAGATTAATTAAAGAATACTGAAGATTTTTTAAGCGTCCCGCAAACGAGTCGCCGTAAACGAGTCGCCGTAAACGAGTCCCCGTAAACGCGTCCCCGTAAACGCGTCGCCGTAAACGCGTCGCCGTAAACAGGTCCCCGTAAACAGGTCCCCGTAAACAAGTCCCCGTAAACGCGTCCCCGTAAACAGGTCCCCGTAAACAGGTCCCCGTAAACGCGTCCCCGTAAACAGGTCCCCGTAAACAGGTCCCCGTAAACAAGTCCCCGTAAACAGGTCCCCGTAAACGAGTCCCCGTAAACGAGTCCCCGTAAACAGGTCCCCGTAAACGAGTCCCCGTAAACGAGTCCCCGTAAACAGGTCCCCGTAAACAGGTCCCCGTAAACGAGTCCCCGTAAACGAGTCGCCGTAAACGATTCGCCGTAAACAGGTCCCCGTAAACGAGTGCCCGTAAATGAGTCTCCGTAAACGCGTCCCCGTAAACGAGTCCCCGTAAACAGGTCCTCGTAAACAGGTCCCCGTAAACGAGTCTCTGTAAACGCGTCCCCGTAAACGGGTCCCCGTAAACAGGTCCCCGTAAACGAGTCTCTGTAAACGCGTCCCCGTAAACGGGTCCCCGTAAACAGGTCCCCGTAAACAGGTCCCCGTAAACAAGTCCCCGTAAACAGGTCCCCGTAAACGAGTCCCCGTAAACAGGTCCCCGTAAACGAGTCCCCGTAAACAGGTCCCCGTAAAAGAGTCCCCGTAAACAGGTCCCCGTAAACGAGTCTCTGTAAACGCGTCACGTTGCTGCTGGCAGCGGTTAAAATGGACGCCGTGTTGCACACTAGTTTTGTGAAATGAAAATGGAAACGTCCGCGCCGGTCGAGCGCTTCTTCGACTCCCAGGTTCGTGGCGTTTTTTCCTCTTTTTTTTTATAGCTGCAAATGGGGTCGCTGGCAATTACATTTCAGACGTGAGATCTCACGTTGCACACGAGACGCGACGCCAGAAGCTGCAGCAGCGAGTTCACAGAGGTGGAAAAAACCAACGAGAAACTCTGTAGAAGAGAAACGTCTCACTACTTTAATTAAACCTTCTGACTTTCTAGTTTAGGGGAAGTCCGAGCACTTCCTCTGCTTTTCTCTAAAATATATATATATATATATATATATATATATATATATATATGTATGTATATATTTGTGTGTGTGTAATGCTAGTTTTAAAGACGTATGTAAAGAAGTATTGCTGAGTTCTTGCATTGAACCGATTGCTGTTCGTCTTCAAAAGCATTTATTTGTGTTTATTTAAAGTCCAGCGTTGATTGTTGCTCGTTTCCTTTAAGATCACCGACCTTTAAATGTCAACAGCTCACACTCGATGGATGGATATATAAATCGTTTATACACACAGGTGAAGCAAAATGAAATATATATATAATAAATAATGAAGTAGAATGATATGAAATGAACTAATAAAACAACAATGCAAAGATAAAACAGTGTGAAGATGTTTGATCTGACCAGAAAATTGCAAAAATGCATGAATATTTAATGTGAAACGTGTGTGTGTGTGTGTGTGTGTGTGTGTGTGTGTGTGTGTGTGTGTGTAACCCCTCCAGGTCCAGGAGCTGGTGGAGGACATAAAGCACTCGCTGGACCTCCGGCTGCAGGAGCTGGATTGGATGGACGAGTCCACCAAGGAGGCCGCCAGGGCGAAGGTTCGAGTCCCGCCGCGTCCCGTTGGGATCCGAAGAAGAAGAAGATTTCATTATTTCTTCTTCTTTCTTTCTTTCCGGCGGTTTGATTGATTGCTCGGTGAGATGGAAGTGTGTGATAGCATACATCAAGGGCTTGACTTTGAGAAGCGGGATCGCCTTAATCCGGATCTCTCCGCCGCGGCGCCGGTTTAGGGCGCCACCAGATATCCTGCTAATACTTTTACAATCTGAAGTTATAATCCTGTTAGAGGGCCATGTGGAATATAAAGAGCTTCCTGTAATCCTATTACGCCGAGTTTGCTTGATTAGCGCGCGCGCGTGTGTGTGTGTGTGTGTGTGTGTGTGTTGAAGTAGTTGTGTCTCCTCCATCATCATCATCCTCCTCTTCCTCTCCTCCCCAGCTGAAGCACATGATGGTGATGACGGGTTATCCAGACTTCATGCTCAAGCCCGAACTCATAGACCAGGAATACGGGGTGAGTCATGAACTTCCTGTTTCCCTCCCTCTCTCTCTCTCTCTCTCTCTCTCTCTCTCTCTCTCTCTCTCTCTCTTTCTCTCTGTCTCTCTCTCTTTCTCTCTGTCTCTCTCTCTCTCTCTCTCTGTGTGTCTTTCTTTGTCCCTCTCTTTCTCCCTATTTATAATCTCTCTCTTTCTCTCGCTGTCTCTCTATCTCTGTCCGTCTCTCTTTTCCTCTCTTTCACTCTGTCGCTCTCTCTGTCTCTCCTTTCTCTTCTCCCTCGTTCTCACCCTCTCTCTTTCTCTCTTCTTTCTCTTTCTCTAGCTGTCTCTCTCTCTGTCCATCTCTCTTCCTCTCCCTCTTTTTTCCCTCTCTTTCACTCTGTCTCTTCTCTCTCTCGCTCTCTCTCTCACTGTCTCACCCTCTCTTTCTCTCGTTCTCTCTCTTTCACTAGCTGTCTCTGTCTGTCTCTCTCTCTTCCTCCCTTTCTCTCTTCTCCCTCCCTCTCTTCTCTTTTCTTTCTCTCTGTCCATCTCTCTTTCTCTCCCTCCCTCTCCTGTCGTTATTTTAACCCAATTCACAATCTTTTTTTCTACTTTTTTTTTTTTTTTGTCGCCTAAACCCAACGAGCTGCTTCCTGTAGAGACGGAAGTTTATTTTGAAAAGACTGTGAGAACACGTGTTGTTGGACTTTAGTCTGAAATCACAAGAACAACAAGAAGTAACAGGTTTTGTGAGACATCAGACAAACCTGTTTCTACACAAAACAGTGTGCACACAGTGAGAAATAAAGTGTGTATTCATCCTCCTCTCCAACCTCGTGCTTCTTGTGGTTGCAGTTCGACGTGGGCGAGAAGACGTACTTCAAGAACATCCTGAACAGCATCAAGTTCAACATCAAGCTGTCCGTCAAGAAGATCCGGGAGGAGGTGGACAAGACGGCGTGAGTGAGACGCGAAAAGACTTAAAAATCTTACTTCTTACAGACGGAGCGATTAAAAAAAAAAAAAAAAGGAGGTTAAATACTCGTTGAAACGCAGCTTCGGGCTCGCTCACTCGGACGCCTCTTAACACGTCTGACGCGCCCAACACGCGTCCCCGTAAGTGGCTTTATTTTAATTTTTTTTTCAGTTTTGACACATTTGTTGATGCGCCTCGAAATTAAACCAACAGATTTCACCCCCCCCAAAAAAAAAATCGACACACGCAGCTGGAGAAAATCCATTTGATTTACTTTATCTCCGGCAGCCAGGCGGCACGCAGAGCGCCGAGGGACATGCGGTTCATTAACGAAAAATAAAAGAATAAAGTTTAAAATATAATGTAAAACTGAACCCCTCGGATGGAGCGCCTGACGTCGCTCGCCAGTCGCTCGCCAGTCGCTCGCCAGTCGCTCGCCAGTCGCACGCATTAGTATTCGAAGGTGCTCGAGAAAAGAAAAAGCGACTCATTAGCCGCACACTTGAGTGAAATCACACGCTGCTCCTTTATCACCAACCAGGAAGTAGATGAATAAAAAGAAGCAGAACCTTTTCATCACTCGCTCGCTTGTCGCCGGGAAATAAAGAAAGCCAAACTCTCCTCCTCCCCGTCGGGGCGGCGTTTTATCACTCTTCTTCTCTCTCACTCTTTCACCTTCTCTCTCTCTCTCTCTCTGAGTTACTTGCTTTTTTGTTGTTGTTTGCAGTCGATCGATTGGCTTTGATTGGATTACCGTGGCCACGTTTTTCTTTCTGTATGTGGAACTTTTTGGCGGTGAATATTTCTCAGTGGGCGGAGTTTAGAGAGAGGACCCGCCCCCTCAAAAAAGAAGCCTAAATTCCTGAGAGGTTCAGGGTGGATTGTGGGTATCTTTTCTTTACACATTTTTGTTTTGTTTTACTTCCTGATTTGAACATCATCCGAGCTCCGAATGCCTCACAAGATGAGATTGTTAAAAAATACACTTCCTCATTATTTTACTTTTGAGTGTAATATTCTTCCTCTTTAATGTTTCTGTGTAGACACAGCAACGGGGGAGCAAATAGGGGTTAAGTGTTTTGCTCAAGGACGCATAGGCTGGCGGAGCCGGGGCTCGAACCGCCGATCCTCTGATTGAAAGACGGGCGCGCTAACCACTGAGCTACGGTCGCTAAAGTCAGCAATGCAGCGGCGCTGAACGCCGATGCATGCGCCACCCTCCTTTTTCTTCTTCTCGCAAGCCTCGTGTTTCTCGTCACCTCGCTGTGAATTGTGGGTAATTTCCCCGCTCAAAGTCTGCAGAGACGCGGAAAAAGGGTTTGCAGAGGGAACGCGCCGCAGAGGGAACGCGCCGCAAAGTCCACGACGAGTGTTTGAAATTCTGTTCAGGAATCGTGTGTGTGTTTTTGCCCCGAGTAAATTGGTGATTTGAGAGAGTGTGTGTGTGTGTGTGAGTGTGTGTGTGCGTCTTCTAAACCCTTGTTTGTTTGATTCTCCCCAGGTGGCTCCTCCCCCCTCAGGCCCTTAATGCCTACTACCTCCCTAACAAGAACCAAATGGGTGAGTGCGTGACTCCTCGTCGCTCTCACTGCTTTCTGTGCTCGGCTACATCCCCGTCGCCATATTCCCGCATCAGTTACACGCAATTACAGCGTGTTGGCGCCGTGTTTGTTTGTTTGTTTTTTTTCCCCGCCGACAAGTCAGAAGTGTGTGTTTGTGTGTTGGTTGGAGGGCGTGTCCGTGTCATCTCTGGCTCGCTCTGATCTGCAGCTCACATGTTTAATACCCGCCCGGAGCAGAGAGACAAGCGGCGACACCGTCACCGAATTTTCAACAAATCTGGCCGCTCCTCCTCCCTCCTCCTTTCCTCCCTCCTCCCTCCTCCCTTCCTCCCTTCCTCCCTTCCTCCCCCCTCGTCTCCCCTCTCGATCGGCCTGCTCGTCTGTCCGTCCGCCAGCTGGATTAAATCTCTCGCAGGAAAATCAATGGCTGATGCTCGAGGACAAGAAAACAGCCTTTAGAGCCTCCTGGGTCATTTCTTCTTCTTCTTCTTCTTCTTCTTCTTCTTCTTCTTCTTCTTCTTCTTTGTCGTCATCATCTTCTTCTTCTTCCTCTTCTTCATCCGCTTCTTTTTCTTTTTCTTCTTCTCCTTCTTCTTCTTTGTCGTATTCTCCTTCTTCTTCTTCTTCTTCTTCTTCTTCTTCTTCTTCTTCTTCTTCTTCTTCATCTTCTTCATCTTCTTCTTCTTCTTCTTCTATGTCTTTGTCTTCTTCCTCAATTTCTTCTTCTTTTTCTTTTTCTTCTTTGTCTTCTTCTTCATCTTCTCCTTCTTTGTCATCTTCTTCATCCTCTTCTTCTTCCTCTTCTTCTTCTTCTTCTTCTTCTCAATCACTGTCGTCTTCTTCTTCATCTTCTTCTACGTCTTTGTCTTCTTCCTCAATTTCTTCTTCTTCTTTTTCTTTTTCTTTTTCTTCGTCTTCTTCTTCTTCATCTTCTCCTTCTTTGTCGTCTTCTTCATCTTCTTCATCCTCTTCTTTTTCGTCGTCTTCTTCCTCTTCTTCTTCTTCATCTTCTTCTCCTTCCCTGTCGTCTTCTTCTTCATCCTCTTCTTCTTTGTCATCATCATCTTCTTCTTCAACCCACATGCGTCTCATCTCTCTATTCACTTTCCCGCTCCGCTTTTGTTCTAAATTATTTAAATTAAATTAATATTGCCCGCTTAAGTTCTACCTCCCATCTCTTTGTCTCCTTTTATTGAATTTCTAAAAATCCTGTTCAGGTTTTTGAAGATTAAGAGACGAGGAGAGAGATTTGATTAAAAGTAGCTCCCGTGGCGTCGCAGCTTTTCTTTTCTTCTTCGTGGGAAGCGGCGGCTCAGTCGCTGAATGACGGACGTTAAGCTTCTTACACGCACGTGTACGTTCAATCTCAATTATCGAAATGATCAATTTAATTCATTCGTTGACTGTTATTGTTTTTGATTATTTGTTTTTACAGCCGTACTAACGCCATGACTCGCTTATTATGACTGCGGCAGTAAATGCTCAACAAACATTCGGGATATTTAATATATTATATTATTGGTGAGGTTTTATTTTTTCAGAAAGGAAAATTGTTTAATGTCCGTTAAAAAATGAGATCGTCGCTTCTAATACAAACACCTGCTGCATAAGGGGACAGGAGGGCCTCTTTATCTCGTTTATCTCCTTTATAGCTCTAGTCTGCATGACGTCATTCACCCGTTCACACGCTGGTGGGAGGGGCTAAGGTTGCACCCGCCAATCAGGAGGAGTTAGCATTCACACACTAGTGGGAGGGGCTAAGGTTGCACCTGTCCATCAGGAGGAGTTAGCATTCACACACTAGTGGGAGGGGCTAAGGTTGCACCTGTCCATCAGGAGGAGTTAGCATTCACACACTAGTGGGAGGGGCTAAGGTTGCACCTGTCCATCAGGAGGAGTTAGCATTCACACACTAGTGGGAGGGGCTAAGGTTGCACCCGCCAATCAGGAGGAGTTAGCATTCACACACTAGTGGGAGGGGCTAAGGTTGCACCTGTCCATCAGGAGGAGTTAGCATTCACACACTAGTGGGAGGGGCTAAGGTTGCACCTGTCCATCAGGAGGAGTTAGCATTCACACACTAGTGGGAGGGGCTAAGGTTGCACCTGTCCATCAGGAGGAGTTAGCATTCACACACTAGTGGGAGGGGCTAAGGTTGCACCTGTCCATCAGGAGGAGTTAGCATTCACACACTAGTGGGAGGGGCTAAGGTTGCACCTGTCCATCAGGAGGAGTTAGCGTTCATCATTCTTAAAGCTGCTGGACGCGGTTAACATTCCTCTGCATGAAGCAACTGGTTGCTGCTGTTGAGGAGACTGATTTTGTTTTGTTTTTTTCTTTCTTCTCTGTGTGCTGAAAGAAATCTGAGCGAATGGAGAAACTTTCTGTCATCGTCCTCTGCAGCACAGCTGTAAGGCATCAGTGATTTCCATTTCCCTCCTAACTGTCGTTTCTCATCTAAAGGAGACCGTATCAACCTTTTCCTACTGGCTCAGAAACCTTAGTGTGTGTCTTTGTGTGTGTGTGTATGTGACATTCATACGAGTTGTACCTGAATCGCCTCCCTCATGTTGTTCCTTTATCTCTTTCGCAGTCTTTCCTGCCGGCATCCTGCAGCCCACTCTCTATAACCCTGAGTTCCCGCAGTAAGTACTGCCCGGCTTCGGTCCTGTAGGGAGGCAACAGCACCGCGGCCACGACAACAAAGGTCATTAGCGGCGGCGTTAGTCTTGGCACAAGCTCTGCCTTCGCCCCCTCCCCCGAAGTCCCAGCGAAAAAAAAACTATTTAACGACCCACCAAGAGCTCAATTACTGCACAAGGTGCCGCTAATGGAACAGGTGTCATTGAGAGGTCGCCTCCCCGAATTTGAGTCCATCGAGTAATTTGATGCGGCTTGAAAGTAGATCGCCTCTCTCTCTCTCTCTCTCTCTCTCTCTCTCTCTCCCCGTCCGACTCGAGCGTTTCTATTTATCTCCGTGAGCTCTTTGTGATGAGAAACTCGTGATTTTTTGGAGTCGCAGCGTTATCGCGACGAAACTTTAATCAGGACACGAAAGATTACCTATTCACAAGTACATAAAAAACGTATTTTAATCAAGGTCTGGCAGATATGGGGGCATTTAATAATGTTTTCTTTTTTACAAATATACAGCTGCTGAAAGGCAATTACAGCATTTTGTGATGCATGATATCTTTTAAAGCTCTATCGTCATTACGGCCAAACAATGGGCCAAATATTTTACTCACAACGTCGGCGTAAAAGCTTTTGAATTAACGTTTAAATGATGATGTCATTAAGCACTGAAGTCGCCCACCAGGGACGAAATGTTTAAGGTTATGAAACCAAAAACTACACCCAAATATAGAAGCAAATAACTGCCTTGATTATTTGAATTTCCTCAACGACTCGGCTCACGGATTTCATGATTTTAAGCTCCACATTTAAAAAAAGACTTTGGCACCAACGACTTGTAAAAAATATTCTGTAATTGACAGTTTTCATTCCTCACAAGACAACTCTTAACTCCTCAGATCCACTTGACCATGAAGAACTTATGTTACGTCACTGAGCGGCGAAAACGCCAATACAGGTTTGAAATAATCGGTACTTCTTTATCTCAATTTGTTAACACAGAAAAAAAAAAAGTTTAATTCCTGAAGGGAATTATGCCAAACATGAATTCAGACAGATAGTTTTTCAAAGGTAGTAATAGTGTCTTTTTTCAAATTTAAAGTATTCAGCAGTGGCTAAATTCCCAAATGAGGTATTATGGGATTGATTTGCTTCCATACTTTATTTAAATAGCGATAGAAACAAACAAAAAAAGGTTTTATTAAACTTCCTCTGTTAAACTTGTCAAGTGTTAAATGTGTTGAAAAACAATCGCTGTATTTTTTACTTTTCTCTGATTTTGACGCTTCAAAGGTCCATGCGTGTTTTTATTCCATAAATTATAAAACTGTGTAGATAATATACTATAATTAATTATTTACGATATCCTGACCATCCATCAAAGCCGTGCTACGCGTCACACCACGTTTGAAAATAACATCCATTGACTAGTTATATATTTCAACATAGCTAAAAAAAATGGATTAATGGTTATTACATGAAAAGATATTAATGAAGCAGAGACTTTGACAACATGGGCTTTGAACAGCCAACAGGTTTTTTTGTTTCTTTTAACAGACAATAATTTACCCTTCAGAATAAAGAAAACTAATTGTTTTCAGTGATGGATTACCTGTCACAGTGAAGTTTAAACTCTCTGCAAGCGGATTATCATACAATACTGGCATGAATTCAAACCAAACGGTAGCCTGGAAGGTGTAAAATCCATCTGCATTTTCTTTTAGAAACCAGTGCACTGCAGCTCTAAAGAATGAGCAGGTGAACAACTACCTTTTTTCCTCCACATTCCCTTTTGTTAAGCAAAGCTACTCGCTGAGGAGCAAACCTGCTGCTGCCAGTATTGAGTATTATTCCAAGCCAGTACATACAACAGTCCAAATAGCTGCAGCTCCTGCATTCATACCAAATCCCCAGAGTAGCTACACACACAAACAAACACACACAAACACACACACTCACATCCTCGCTCTTCAATTAGCCATTTTCCGCCCAACGTTAGCTCACATTTCTGTCTTCATTAGCAGTGATCACCACCACTGCTTGAACAACCTGTTGCCATGCATGCTAATCAATATGAATGAATCATTTACGGCCACACACACACATACACACATTGGTCTTGTGTGGAGAGAAATCTGATGACGGGTACATTGTGGGGACCGGTGTTTGTTTGGGGTACAAATGGGGACCGAAAACCTCGTCCCTTTAGTGTAAATCATTACATTTCATGGTGACGATTTGGTTGAAGGTAGCGGTTATGGTTAAGGTAAAGTCTCCAGGAAATGAATGTAAGTCAACGTAATGTACCCAAAAGTCATGAAAACGTGACTGTGTGTGTGTGTGTGTATGTGTGTGTGTACCCGTCGCCCTTAAAGTTATTACTGCAGTAGCTCTAACCTCCCATAAACTCTTTCCCTCATGCACACACACATACACACACACCTCTCCACCATCGCGAGTATAATGAAGCTTCAATCAGCCAGTTAGTTTAGCGGGGGAGTCTTGCCCGGTGTGAGGCGGCGTATCGACTAGCTGTCAGAAAGTCATTTTCAGACGTAGCCATGTGAATAGCCCCGAGTCTGCCCCTTCATCCTCATCTACATCTGCATGTAGCATAAAGACAGCACTTCAGCTTCGGCCCAGGGTCAAGGAGAGGAGGGGCCACCCCCCCTCCTCCCCATCCCCGCACACACACACACACACACACACACACACACACACACACACTGCTTTTTGGAAGCATCGGGGACCCCGTGCCGGTTTGTGGGGACATATTGCCAACAGTTGCAGTCTGTTCTTGGGGAAGTTAAAACGTACTGCAGCCCAAAGGTCCCAATGCGGACTTTCCCTCACATGTAAAACAGATGTTTTCTAATCAGTTGGAAAAAAATGTGTCATTGAGCTTTATTTTTTTTTATTCAATACCAATCTGAGCCACATGGATCTGAAATTAGATCCCAAGTGCAACTTTGCTTTTTAACTGGCTCGGCTGAGCAGAATTAGCAATGAGGACAGCGGGACAAAATGAGGGAAGAAAGTCAGAGAGCCGTCTGTGACGAGACTACTGAAATCAGTCCAAAGGCACATCGCTTCGGCCTAAAGTGAGTGGACGTGCACAGCGCTCTCAAGTAACGTTACTAGATATTTCTACATTAGAACAAATGCAAATATCTCCAATTTCATGATAAAATGATGACCTCTAAAGCTGTGTACAATTTGCACAAGTTTGGGACTTCAAATCTTTGATTTCTCCCACTTCAATACCACTTTCCTGTCTGGCTTTGCCCTTAGCTTAGCATCCCATACCCCTTAGCATAAAAGATTTGGAAACATGCTCGCCTGCCTCTGTTCAAAGGTAACAAAATCCACCTAAAAGCAACTTTAAAGAGCAGAAATAACATGTTATATTTAATTTGTTTCATTTATTCAAAAACAAAGAGCCCGTCTAGAGCTATCCCCCTGTTTTCCAATGTTTTACGCTAAGCTAACTGCGTCCTAACTGGATCTAGACAGAAAGATAAGAGAGGGGCATCAAACATACCACTTTATCCAAGTTACGAGATTTCTCTTAAAGGTAGTTGTTTTTCTTTTCCGATACAGGCAATACTAGCACTTGAATGCTGCACATGGCGGGTCTTGCCAAGAAAAGAAACAGGATTAAAAATACCAGTCAGGACCAGGCCGAGTACCACCGTAGCACCGAAATCGCAAAGTGCATTCACTTGATCAGGAGTGGGTTTTATTGCTTATGGATTCAACTTTTCTTTCCAAAATGTCATTGTCTTGCTATCGGCAATACAAAGCACCTTCCCCGTAGATGCCAATAAAGTTGTATTTTTGTGTAACGGTCCACATTTCTCTTTCCTGCCGCCAGGTCTCTGAACTACGGAGGAATAGGGGCAATCATTGGCCACGAGCTGACGCATGGATATGATGACTGGGGTAAGAACGTACTACATCTTCACCCATGATTCCACCCCCACGCCTCCGTCATGGCGACTACTGATCTAATTTTATTTCACAGAAAACGGCGAGGTTCCCCCTGAGGATTTTGTGTAATTTGCAGGATCTGCCCTATAAAAGGCTATTTTGAGCCACAATCTCTGACTTTCCTTCCCAGTCCAAAGTGCTGCCCTTTTCAGATACACCAGAAGACTTTTAGTGTGTATGCCTGCCACCTGCCACCTTTCCTAATGCTGGAATACCTTTTGCCAAAAAAAGCTGGTAGTCCACAAACCTACCAGTCTCACTCAAACAGTTATTTTTACTAATTTAGTTGGCTGGAAAAGTTGTCTCTTGAATGAAATACACATCAGCCGAGGTCATCCAGAGCCCGATTTTGCCTCCTGCAACAACAACAACCAAAAAGCTTCAAAGATGACGGCAGCTTTTTGGACTGCGAAGGAAAGTTGCAGGCTGTGGCGTCTCCACGCTAACACTGCGCCCCCCTTGCCCTTTCGCCCTCCGTCGTAGTGATGCAATGGTTCATGTCCCTAGGGGGCCAGTACGACCGCCACGGCAACCTCAAACAGTGGTGGACGGAGGACTCCTACAGAAAGTTCCAGAAGAAGGCCGAATGCATCGTCAAGCTCTACGACAACTTCACCGTCTACAACCAGAGGGTTGGTCTGCACACACACACACACACACACACTATCCTTACATGCACAATCATTAGATGGGTCAGCTGATATTTTGAACTGATGTTTGGTTTGTTTGAATCCATGTGTCAGCAAGTCTGTGTCCATCTCTAATATGACGCAGCTTGATTTATTATGTTATTGCCGATTGCATCGATGGTTATCTGTGGAAAACCTTTGCAATTTTTTTTTTGCAGATTTCAAATAGATGCGCTTGATTACGTGCATGTTCCTTTAAAAGGAGCCCTCCAACAATCTTTATATTCCTTCATTTCTAAAGATTGATTTTGACTTTGGACGGCCTCCATATCTTCAATTGCAGCCAGAAGGAACCTCGTCAGGTCTCAG
The DNA here is from genome assembly GCF_023055335.1 of Clinocottus analis. NCBI lineage: Eukaryota > Metazoa > Chordata > Actinopteri > Perciformes > Cottidae > Clinocottus > Clinocottus analis. The sequence continues at coordinate 1,810,125 of NW_027175931.1, read as the reverse complement.
GAAATAACCCCGATGATGTCATAGTGACGTCTTCGGGGTTATCTCGCATCGTGCTTCATGGTGTATTACGGAGAGCCTTTGCTAACGGGATAAGTGGAGGTTGAAAAAATATGAGGATTTACCGAGGCAGGGAGATTTTAGACAAAAGGCTCCACAGAGTTGCATTATGGGAAATGTAGGATCCATAGTTTTTGGACCTTGCGTGACCACATCTAGGAACCAGAACCCTTAATATCTCGACTTTTGCTACTTCAATTTTGAGAAAAAATGTCCTAAAATGTTGAACTTTCATTGTTTTAATCAATGAATGACAAAACAAGATCAATGAGAAGCAAATTCACTGAAAAAAAGGATTTCATTGACTCGCCAAATCCTTGATTGAAGTACATCCCACGGAGGTAAAGGGGCGGAGACTAAAAGACCTTTCAGCGGCTCAGACATTTCCTTTGTGTGTCTCCAGGTGAACGGCCGTCTGACGCTGGGGGAGAACATCGCCGACATGGGAGGACTCAAACTGTCGTACTTTGTAAGTAATACCGGCAACCAACAATGTTAAAATACTGTTGCTGCAAGTTTCACTTTTTCACTGGTAGCACTCTGAAACGGGTAAATCCCTGGTTGTGTTTGTGTTCGACTGGACTGCAGACGATCGAGGATTCTGCATAATTCAGACCCATATTGAGCGTGTCGGTGGTTTATATTGAAGTAAGAAAGAAAGGAGTGCATGCTTCTGAATAAATTATCAAAACCTAACATCATAATCATTGTAAGTCCGGTCCATCCATTCCGGTATCGTGGTGGTTTGAGAAAATAGTCAAATAAGCAGGACGGTCAATCAGAAGACGCCGTTGAGGTTTTTATCATCAACTGGCGGTGATTGTGTTGCCGATACTCAACTGTTGCCAGTTTTGTTGCCAAAAAAACACCGCCAAAACCAACGGCCATCGTGGACAGTTTTCATTAACCTCGTTACATGGTTTTGTTGCCTCAACTCAACTGTTGATGTTTTGTTGCCTCAACTCAACTGTTGATGTTTTGTTGCCTCAACTCAACTGTTGATGGTTTTGTTGCCTCAACTCAACTGTTGATGGTTTTGTTGCCTCAACTCAACTGTTGATGGTTTTGTTGCCTCAACTCAACTGTTGATGGTTTTGTTGCCTCAACTCAACTATCGATGGTTTTGTTGCCTCAACTCAACTGTTGATGGTTTTGTTGCCTCAACTCAACTATCGATGGTTTTGTTGCCTCAACTCAACTATCGATGGTTTTGTTGCCTCAACTCAACTGTTGATGGTTTTGTTGCCTCAACTCAACTGTTGATGGTTTTGTTGCCTCAACTCAACTGTTGATGGTTTTGTTGCCTCAACTCAACTGTTGATGATTTTGTTGCCTCAACTCAACTGTTGATGGTTTTGTTGCCTCAACTCAACTATCGATGGTTTTGTTGCCTCAACTCAACTGTTGATGGTTTTGTTGCCTCAACTCAACTATCGATGGTTTTGTTGCCTCAACTCAACTGTTGATGGTTTTGTTGCCTCAACTCAACTGCTGATGGTTTTGTTGTCTCAACTCAACTGTTGATGGTTTTGTTGCCTCAACTCAACTGTTGATGGTTTTGTTGCCTCAACTCAACAGTTGATGGTTTTGTTGCCTCAACTCAACTATCGATGGTTGTGTTGCCTCAACTCAACTGTTGATGGTTTTGTTGCCTCAACTCAACTATCGATGGTTTTGTTGCCTCAACGCAACTATCGATGGTTTTGTTGCCTCAACTCAACTGTTGATGTTTTGTTGCCTCAACTCAACTGTTGATGGTTTTGTTGCCTCAACTCAACTGTCGATGGTTTTGTTGCCTCAACTCAACTATCGATGGTTTTGTTGCCTCAACTCAACTGCTGATGGTTTTGTTGCCTCAACTCAACTGCTGATGGTTTTGTTGTCTCAACTCAACTGTTGATGGTTTTGTTGCCTCAACTCAACTGTTGATGGTTTTGTTGCCTCAACTCAACTGTTGATGGTTTTGTTGCCTCAACTCAACTATCGATGGTTTTGTTGCCTCAACTCAACTGTTGATGGTTTTGTTGCCTCAACTCAACTGCTGATGGTTTTGTTGCCTCAACTCAACTGTTGATGGTTTTGTTGCCTCAACTCAACTGTCATGCAGATAATATTATGAACCAATCCCACTATAATTTGCATCTTTCGTCTTTCTCAATGGCCCCCCCCCCCCTTGTCAATGTCCAGGCGTATCAGAAGTGGGTGAGGGAACACGGACCTGAGAGACCGCTCCCGGGGCTCAAATACACACACGAGCAGCTGGTCTTCATTGCCTTTGCACAGGTACAGCAGCCTCCCAGAGGCGTCACGCTGCTCTCTTTCATTACATTTACATGTTGAATCATTTTAGCCGCCGCTCTCAGCCGGAGCGCCGGCTCGCGGGGAGCAGGTGGGAGTGATGTGTCGTCGCAGCGTCAGCTAATGAAGACGTGAACCGCTGGACGCGGCGTTGATGACGGCGCCGTGGCTCCAAGCGCCGGACCACCGCTGCTCTTTCACTATTACCACGCTCATTGAAATGCAACGGTTTCATTGAAATTCATAGCTTAAGAATCTAGACGCACTTTTTAATGCAATTTGCAGTGTTTTAACTTTCAACTTTAAAGCATAAACTTTGTAGCATTCAACTGTTGTATCTGTTCGAGGTGGATCTCTTCTAAGTATATATATATATATATATATATATATATATATATATATATATATATATATATATATATATATATACATATATATTAATGTTAAATCTCAAAAGTAACTTTTACAGCTCTTCAAACAATTGTAGTGCATTCGTCACTGTTGTTGTGTTATTGTTGTTGTTGTTGTTGTTTTATCACCAGAACTGGTGTATGAAGAGAAGATCTCAGTCCATCTACCTGCAGCTGCTGACGGACAAACATGCACCTGAGCACTACAGGTACAGTTCACAACAAAAAAACTAAAAAATGGAAAGTCATCCATTCGTTTTATTATTTGACATTTCTGTTACATTTTAATAAAGATCTCAACTGACTATATGAATAAAAACACAATAAAATAAAAAAAAGATATGGTGACGAGTAAAGTCTGTACAATCAAATTTCTGCGATTGCTATACTTTTGAGTTTTTATTCACTTTTCTGATGCTGATTGAACTATATCTGATATTTCTCTCAAGTTAGTTTAATGCTGAACATCAGAAATATCCGACAACCTTTCGTGCATGAAAGGAAAATAGAAATATCCTACGTTCCAAGCCGTGCCTGAACTCGGCAGCTGACTGGACGTCCCCGTGTCTCCTCCCCCTCTGCAGGGTGATCGGCAGCGTTTCCCAGTTTGATGAGTTCGCCCGTGTCTTCCACTGTCCGAAGAGCTCGCCGATGAACCCCGCGGACAAATGCTCTGTGTGGTGACGATCCCCCCCCCCCCCCCCCCCCGTCCTCCCTTTAACTCTGGATGAACTTCGTCACATCCATGTTCACCTTCATCGGAGCCGACAGGATACAGAAAGCCTCTTCTTGCCCACAACGTCATCACTACACTTGTTTTCAATTGCGACGTCTACACAACCGTTTGTCTGCACCACTCTACAAAGCATGGGTCACATGACCACTGACCATGTGCATATACATAATTTGATTATATATATATTTTTCTATGTTTAAATTTACTTTCAAATCATCTATTTTTCTATTTTAGCAGATATATCATAGAATGTAGCGTAGAATTCATAAGCTATTTGTTTTTCTTTGTTTGTTGTTTATTTTTTTATTCAAGCAACATGTTTCCAGAGTTGTTTCTCTAGAAAGTCCTTCAGTATATCAGACACTCGCAGATCGGCAGCAGCTCGGTGATTTCGGATGAGATCGGTAGCATCATCTCCCCAAACGGCCGGCGTCCTTTCAGTGTTTGATTTGTCTCACGATGCCGCCCTCTTGTGGCCGCGCAGGGCAACGGCCGTATCAATTTGCCTGCAATTTGGTCTCTCTTGTTGCTGTGTAGTGTTTGTATGCTTTTTAAAAGATTTGTCCGACTTTTCTTAAAAAAACAAAACAAAGATGAAGAAGAAAAAAAAGAAACGTTGAATGTTTTTTCTTTCTCAGGATTTGTAGCAACGTTAAGCGACAAACGGAGAATCTTTGCGTCTCTTATCTACATTCAACTTGTCAGCCTGCAGTACAATCACAAAGGAGATGTATTGATCGAACATTGGATGGTTAAAAAGAGGAATTCTGGAAGATCGGATTTAAGAACAATTTCTACTGGAAACGGTCGTTTCTCTGCTCATGAATTGGTCGCATCGTACAAGTTATCTCACCAAATAACAAGCTAACACTCTGTACATAAGAAAGAGCAACTCTGGTAGATGGAGCATCATACATTTGTACGCAGTGTTATTTAAAAAAAAATGTAAAAAAGTACTTTTGTATACAATTTGTTGGCACAAAAAAAGTATCTTTGTACAGTGGAGAAGTATATCGGATGTTATGGTGATACAGTTTGTTTTGATGAGAGTGCATGTTTCCCTCCTGAACATTATTAAATCTGGATCGATATAAATAGAGGACGTGTACACACACACACACACACGTCTGACTCTACAGCTGCTATCTCACGCGTGGCTGCTGTCTCTTCCTTCTCCGTTGGTCATCGTTTAATGTTTGAATAAACACAAAGGATCACTGTGTCACGCGTTGCTTATTATCGGTGCCAGTGTGTGGTCAGCTGTGTCCCGGCGCCGCTCGCTTGGCCTCCCGGCGCTGGATGGTCGAGGTCTGCCGCTCCAACTCTGCCTCCTGTTTGGCCGACACCTGCAACAAAAAACAAAAATCAAACACCACCTTTACGATGTAACGTCAACAAGCTGTGCAAACCGAAGCTGAGCAAAAACAAACAGACGAGATTACCAGTTAAACCAGTTACTATCAGTTCGCCAGAGGAAATGTGAACTGGGCTCTTTGAAGTGCACTGTTGCAGGAAATGTGTTTTAAAAATGTTTTACAATTAAAACAAAGCTTTCACTGTTTGTTCTCACTTTAAAGTTACGAGGAACTTTCGTGTTGATTCTGGCGCCCCCTGTGGACTGCAGCGGTAGTGTCACTGAGAACCAGGGGCCCTTTAGAAGTGTGTCTGTCCACGGTGGACTGGTCTCCGCTGGATTTAGGTCTATTCAGGGTCTATAGAGGTTTATCATAGTCATCAACCAATCAAATCTGTAGTTTGACATGATGTCATCATTAACATGCGCTGTGATTGGTCAGTGGGCCAGCGTGACTTCTGTCAACAGAAAGCTAGCTCGCTGCAAAACACTTTTTGCAGCGAGCTAGCAGTAGGTAGTTTTTTTTTTATTTTTTACACACAATAATTGATCCACACAGTTTTCACCAACATATTGGTTAATTTATATACATATTTTAATTTCTATACTGAGAGTTGCATTTTGTTTAATTATCATTAAAAAAAACCTCAGACAACAGGGTGGACTGGACATAACAGGGTGGAAATCATATCAGTGAACGATATATTTCATTAAGGAAGGCCACTCATTCACATTTCACATACTAATTATAAATGTAACTTCCATTTTACAGCCATTTAACCATTAATCGTGAACACAGATTTAGGTTGAATATAAAAACAGGCTGCTGCAGCTTAGTTACAATCACTGGGACAAACATGGAAGTACAACATTAAACTGAAGTCATTTTGGTGGAAACGTTGGCTGAACTTTTGTGAGCAACCATGAAAACAATTAGAACAAAATACTTAAACAGCTGTTACAATAGTAGTTATCAAAGAGAGAACGTTTGGTCAACAAAAGGTAAAATATTCACGTCCTAAAACAAAGGACAGAACCCCTAAACCTGAAAGAGATGAGATCAGAAGAGGATGGTGTTGAAAGAGAAAGGACAAATTATTTTCTCAGGAAGTAATGAGATTAAACTGGAGAGAAAACGTTAAATGTTTCCCTCAGTTTCATCAACAACGATAATTCAGCTCAAATCATAGTGCTGCATAAAGTACATGGAATACTTTGAAAATGTGAAACTATTATAATTCATGTATACATGGCAATACACAACACATGAAACAAGAGACAATATCAGAGAAACGCACATCAAATAATTTAAATTGATGTGTAGCTTCATCTGAGCTGAATTTTTTGGAGTTTTTAAGTGTTTAACAGTGTTTATTTCTGATGCTTATAAATACACTTTGTTGGAGATAACCCGAGACAAGAGAATCTTGTTGAGCAAACTGCACGACTACTTTGTTTCCCTTGTGTGGACGGTTAAATGTTGTTTCATATTTTGCTTCTGTCTAAATGATTTACCACAAACTGAGCAACTAAATGGTTTCTCTCCTGTGTGGATAGTCATGTGAGTCTTCAGTATTGTGTTTCGTGTAAATGGTTTGCCACAAACTGAGCAACTAAATGGTTTCTCTCCTGTGTGGACCATCATGTGAGAGTTCAGGTGTCCTTTTGCTGAAAATGTTTTAGTACACACGGAACAACTAAATGGTTTCTCTCCTGTGTGACTAGTCATGTGATAATTCAGGTGTCCTTTTCCTGAAAACGTTTTACTACACACGGAACAACGAAACTGTTTCTCTCCTGTGTGAATAGTCATGTGAGTGTTCCGGTTTCCCCTATGTGAAAATGTTTTACCACAAAATGAACACCTAAATGGTTTCTTTCCTGTGTGTCGAGTTAAGTGACGTTTCAGAGTTTGCTTGTGTGCAAATTGTTTACCACAAAGTGAACAACTAAATAGTTTCTCTCCTGTGTGGACAATCATGTGATAGTTCAGGCTTTCCTTTCGTGAAAATGATTTATCACAAACTGAGCAACTAAATGGTGTATCCGCTGTGTGGACAATCATGTGAGCGTTCAGATGTCCTTTTACTGAAAATGTTTTACTACACAAAGAACAACTAAATGGTTTTTCTCCTGTGTGGGTAGTCATGTGATTGTTCAGGTTTCCCTTTTGTGTATACGTTTTATCACAAACTGAACAACTAAATGGTTTCTCTCCTGTGTGGACCGTCATGTGAGTGTTCAGGTGCCCCTTATGTCGAAATGTTTTCCTACAAACGGAACAACTAAATGCTTTCTCTCCTGTGTGGCCAATCATGTCAAACCTTCCAGCACATTCAGACAAGCTAACTGATGTATTTCCAGTACTACAGTTCCCATCACTTCCAGGCACTTCATTGTTTTGCAGAGGGTTTAAATCAGACTGAGGTTCCTGAGTCTCCTCCCAATCTCTACTGTCATCAGTCTCAGGTTCAGACGAGTCCACAGTCTCTGGTCCTGGGTGTCTTTCTGGGTCCGGCTTCTTGTCTGGTTCTGGTCCTACACAATCCGCTCCATCAGCTTCTATTTCCATGTGATCAGCCTCCTCCAGGCCTTGAATCTGCTCTCCCATCTGACTGGTCCAGAGTTCCTCTGGTTCCTCTTTAATGTTTGGGGGCTCTGGGTTCTCTTTAATTTGTGGGGGTTCTGTGTCCTCCTGGTCCTCTTTAATGTGTGGATTCTGCTGGTCGAGACTGAAGCTCCAGTCCTGCTGCTCAGAGGGAAACTCTTCTTTAACCACCAACAGGTGCTGGACATCTGTTGGAGAATAATAAAATGCATTTACACGTCTTTTGAATCTCATATTAAACTCTATTATTCAAGTTTCACTGAAAAATATGTGAATTAGTTGTAAATGAGAGACGCATGACCTTAAATAAAGATGCTGTTGCTGTCCTTTGAAGAAAGCAACAAAACATAGCCTTAAACTGCAGAAGAGGATATATATACCAGTGAGATGTAATATGGTGAAAGTACAATATGTATCTCTGAGGTGTAGTACAGTAAAAAGCACAAAATAGACCTCTGATGTATTGTAGTAAAAAGTATTAACGTGTTCAAATACTGCAGTACAGTACCTGTAACTCTACCTCAGTACATGATGTGAATACTTTCTCCAGAACTGGCTGCATCAGTTCAAAGTGATGAAGAAACAAACAGAACCAACCTGCTCTTTGTGTCCGGACTTCCGGGTTGGAAACAGCGTCCAGTAGTCTCCGTTGTCGCTGGTTCTCCTCCATTGATCTAGAAAGTTCCTCCTCGTACTCTGCTATCGCTCTTTCAAACAGCGTTTGGACTTTAGACATTTTCACACAACGACAGAAACGTTTTCTCCTCACAAACTCCGTCACAAACCCAGTTTCCTCTCCGTTAAACTGGGACTAGCATGCTAAGCTAACTTCAGTATTGTTGTAGGCTACCGGGAGATGAGTCAGAGGAACAACATCCGGGAACAGAGGTGAACGTCTAGAAGTCCGTTCAGAAGGTTTATCCAGACATACAGAGACTCTGCTGGATCAGGACTGAAGGACCTACCTGACACTTTATCAACACAACCACAAGACGCTGCTGCTGCTGACGGGAGCCGCCATGTTGCTAATGGAGAAGCATCCGGGTCAGCTGCAGCTTGCGGGGTCACCTTCAAAATAAAAAGCTAGTAAAAGCTTCAACGTGGATTTTCTTGCAAACTTGGTAGATCACCCTCAAAATAAAAAACATAGTTTTATTCCATATAATTATTCCATTTTTTTCTTTTGTTCATTCTTGTGACTGAATGACACTTTGGTTGTTATAACACACAAAGCTCTGACTGACTGGAGGACTGATTCTCAAAAAGATTATGCAAATCTGATTTGTCCTGTGAAACTGCTCAACTTTAGCGTTATTCATAAACGTATTGTTCAAAACAAGATCAATCACATCGGCTACGGTTCATATTACTTATAGAAATGTGTCTTTCTGGGGCTTTTACTTTGAAGTCAAGAAACGCAAATATACCGGAAGTGATGCTCCTCATTATGTCTGGCCTGGAACAAGATGACGTCCGCTTAAAACGGAGAATCCTTTTTTTAGTCTGTAAAGACAGACGGTGTGAGAACCAACAGGAGAACTCATCCTGGTCCTCTGTGTGAGGAACCTTCTGTATGGACTTTTCTCTTAAATTCTTCTCCTACAACGGTAGCCTACAACGTTATTGAAGTTAGCTTAGCATGTTAGCAACACAGCTAGTCGTCGGGACTGTTTGACGGAGAGCAAACGGGCTTCGTGACGGAGTTTGTGTGGAGAACAAGTGTCTGTCGTCGTGTGAACATGTGTAAAGTCCAGATGCTGAGAGCGTTGGTGGAGCAGCGACTCACTGCGGCTGCTGAAGAGATATTTGGGCTGTTTGAAAGAACGATAGCAGAGTACGAGAAAGAACTTTCTGCTTCTAGAGACGAGAACGAGCGACAACGGAGACTACTGGACGCTGTTTTCAACCCTCAGCTTCGGTTACACAGAGCAGGTTGGTTCTCTTTACTTTGGAGAGAGAGAGAGAAATGGAGAGATGGACAGACAGCTAGAGAGAGAGAGATGGACAGACAGCTATAGAGACAGGGAGCGGGAGAGAGTTGGACAGGCTGCTAGGCAGAGAGAGATGGACGGACCGACAGAGAGAGAGCTAGCTAGAGACAGAGCTAGCTAGGGACAGAGCTAGCTAGGAACAGAGCTAGCTAGGGAGAGAACTAGCTAGGGACAGAGCAAGCTGGGGACAGAGCAAGCTAGGGACAGAGCAAGCTAGGGACAGAGCTAGCTAGGGACAGAGCTAGCTAGGGAGAGAACTAGCTAGGGACAGAGCTAGCTAGGGACAGAGCTAGCTAGGGAGAGAGCTAGCTAGGGAGAGAGCTAGCTAGGGAGAGAGCAAGCTAGGGACAGAGCAAGCTAGGGACAGAGCTAGCTAGGGAGAGAGCAAGCTAGGGACAGAACTAGCTAGGGACAGAGCTAGCTAGGGACAGAGCTACCTAGGGAGAGAGCAAGCTAGGGAGAGAACTAGCTAGGGACAGAGCTAGCTAGGGACAGAGCTAGCGAGGGAGAGAACTAGCTAGGGACAGAGCTAGCTAGGGACAGACAGACAGACAGTCAGACAGAAGGAATCAAGGGAAACGTTAAGACATTCACATAACTACTGCAGGTTGCCCCTTAGTAGAATGAAAACAAAATATTTCATATATTTTAGTATCCTTTTTATTTGGGAGCTTTGATTCTTGAGGAAGTAAAGCGCTCTGGTCATGTGACCATGTAGACGAGTAATTTTTGGGAACTTCTTGTAATCCTGGTCAAGAAAGACTAATGTGTTTACATACAAGAATAATAAAGTAATGTGGATTCTTTTCTTCATAGTCTTTTTTTTTCTTCCCACGAAATATTTAGTAAGAACCAATGAGGGGAATCAAGAAGTATTTCTGTTTCTTCTGTTCTTTTCTATTATTTATTGCAACATGACCAGTTCCAACAAATGATTCAGGTTAGACTCAACTATCTGATGAATATGGTTTTATAACAATCATAACACAAAGCATTCTGTAATTATGTGCCCAACTGTCATACGACATGATTGCTGGTCATTTACTTTTTTAAAGGGTTGGAATGTTTTATGATTCCCATTTTTGAACCTTTGTTTACCTGCAGATGTAATTTGTTTACATATCCGTTGTTCATCAGCTGAACTTCCAGCAACACAATCAGAAAAAGGTCCATCAGATCATAAATGATTAAATCACTTCTTCTCTGTTAACAATACAAACTTCATCTGAGCTTTTGCACAAGTTTAGGGATGTTCAGTAACGTGTCCATACTTCTATCTTGCAGGCCTCCTGGTTAAAGAAGAGGTTCCCTCTGAGCAGCAGGACTGGAGGTCCAATCTGGACCAGGAGGACCCAGAGCCCCCCCACATTATACAGGACCCAGAGGCCCCACACATTAAAGAGGACGAGGAGGACCTAGAGCCCCTACACATTAAAGAGGAACAGAAGGAACTCTGGACCAGTCAGGAGGGAGAGCAGCTTCAAGGGCTGGAGGAGGCTGGTATCAAGTTCTCATTCACTCCTGTGAAGAGTGAACATGATGATGATGAAGAAGAAGAAGAAGCTGCATCCTCACAGCTTCACCAAAGACTAACTGAACACATGGACACAGAAGCTGATGGAGAGGACTGTGGAGGACCAGAACCAGACAGGAAGTCAGATCCAGAAAGACATCCACATTCATCTGATAGTGACAAGGCCTCACAATGTTACAGACAAGCAATTAAAGTCAGTGAGGATAGAAATGAGACCAGAGAACCTCAGTCGGGTTTAAACTTCACACAAAATAATGAGTATAATTCTTCTGAAAAACAATTTCACTGCTCCGAGTGCGGCAAACGATTCAACCAAAACTCAAATCTTAAGACGCACATGAGAACCCACACGGGAGAAAAACCTTTCAGCTGCTCGGTTTGTGGTAAAAAATTCGGTCAGAAGGCGCATCTGCAGAACCATTTGAAATGTCACACGGGAGAAAAACCATACAGCTGTTCATTTTGCAATAAATGTTTTGCGCGCGCCGAACATCTACAGTTGCACATGAGGACTCACACGGGGGAGAAACCGTTCAGCTGCAACGTTTGTGCCAAAAGGTTCACGTGGCTTGGTCAGTTCAAAAGCCATAAGTGTCGCGGTGAATCCGCACAGTTTCAAGAACTCTGGGCCGGTCGGGCCGGGGAAGAGTTTCACGCCGCCAGGTTTCCATTTCCTCCTGCCCCTTTGAAGAGTGAAGATGATGACGAAGAGAGTCCTAAGTCCTCACAGCTTCATCAAAGACACAGGGAGGACTGTGGAGGACCAGGAGCAGCCAGGAACGCGGATCCAGATAGTCTCGAGACACACGGACTGCCATATAACGCATTCATTGGACAGTTCTGGTGACGTCGCCGTGTTGTTGATTTAGTTGAAATTTACATGAAAATACATAAAAGGCAGAAACGCTTCTGTCGCTCAGTTTCAGATTGTGGTAAAGAGTTTGTCAGCATTAAATGTTACAGGTAAAAGTCCTGCATTGAAAATGTTCCCTCAGTCAAAGTATGTAAGTATAATCAGTGAAATATACAAATTCAATATGTATTTATTAAAAGTATAAAACTGTCCTGGAACTTTTGTATATTATCTCATTAGAATGTATTATTGTAAAAGCAGTATTTTACTGTTGCAGTATGATATTACATTATTACTTCTACATACATGTTAGTACAAGGAAAAGCAGGATCTACATATTTGTGAAGATAAAACTAGATGTTTTTCCATGAAAAGTGACTAACCAGGGGCTGCCGGTCAATTGAGGGTCTGACCTTGATCTGTTACAAAAAAATTAATTTATGGATTAGCAAAAATGTCCAATGTCCAAACCTCATGGAGCTTAAATTGCTCTAACAGATGTTTTTAGTGCATCTAAGAAGTCGACTCATAAGGATTTTCCAACATTTATTTGCTCCTGCAGAAGATAATAACACACAATGACCTTCTGGTCTCTCTCCTTGAACATCCGCTTCCCTCAGCAATAAAGAATATCATAGTGAAGGGAAAGTGAGGACAACGCAAAATACAAAATTATACCAATTCTTTACAAAACCATGAATCTTAACATCCATGGGGAAACCAGCGACACCCTGTGGACAAGATGAATAACTACATGAGCTAGAGTGACTCGGCATAACTCACCCTCAGCAATATAAAATACCATCATGAGGGAAAGAGGAGACTACAGGAGCTTAGGAGGCGTAAAAGAGGTGAGACAATTTTTTTTGAAATAACGCTAAATTAAATTGACTCCTTAAGATAAAATACACACTCTAGAAAATCGTTGAATAACAAAAATAAAATATAACAAATTGAAAATAAAAAAATGACAGCGTTATTTTTAACTCAAGTTAAATGCCATCAAGTCTCTGTGGGTCCTTTTTAATGTGTAGGTCCTCCTGGTCCTCTATGTGAGGGGCTCAGGGTCCTCCTTTTCCAGACTGGAGCTCCACTCCTGCTGCTCGTCTTTGAAGTAAAAACTGAAAGACAAACCAACAACATTAACTTATGAGTGCTTGTTATCTCGTGTAAACAATCACAGGACCTTTGTTCACTACTGCAGATGTAAAAACACAAAAAGCAGTTCACTCACCAAATGCTGTTCACTTAAAGAGAAAGTCCATCCTCTTCTCTTTTTTCGCAAACAGATCAATGACGCGGTTGTGAAGTTTACCGGTGCGCTCCAGCTCCATCAACAGGTCCCTCTCAATGGCCATGGATGCTAGTGAGGACAGTCGAGCCTCCCCAGATGCATTTCTGAAATACGCTTTGATGCGTTTTAGGGCTGGAAATTTCTGCTCGACAGTGGCAGTCGATGTTGGGATGGTCACCGCCAAACATGCAAGAACGTAGAGTTGACGCATGCTCTCCACCAGATCGTTCTGCTGAAGGAAAGCCAGTAGATCAGCGGGGCCTTTTCCTCCAAAGCCAGCCATGGTGTACATCACCGTCAGTTCTGTTTTAAGCCGTGTCAGATCCTCAAACAGAGGTCCGTGACTCTGTGATAATTTGGAGAAGGCCGAATCCGGGAATTTCTTCCGATATGCCTGAAACTGCTGGGGGTCGAGGAGGGAGAGAAACATTAATTTCTCGTGATCTTTGAATCGATTTCGCATCTGGGCAAGAATGTCGTCCAAGATATCGCTGTGGAGTTTCTGGTACGATGCACAAATGTTTCCCTCCGCTTGGCCTCTTCGTGCTCTTGGAACACCCGTTTCGCGCACAGTGGAGTCAAAGATGTCGGCAAACCGTCCCCTTTCTCTCTCAACAGTGTCACAAAACTCACCCACTCTCTCCAGACAGGACTGTACGTCCAGTTTTTGGTTCTGTAGCATTTCAAAAAGCACATCCGAATACTCAAAGATCCCATTGAACGTGGACAGCAAAAAACAAAACTCAAAGTTCTCCAGTTGGCCTTTGTAGCCGTCAGCAGAGAGCACAGATTCCTCGTGGTGCTCGTCATGGTGCTCCACAATGTGCTCAAAAAGCTCCTGCAGGGCAGCTCTCCTTTCAAAGATAGTGTTGACCAGTCTGGAGCTACATTGCCAGAGCGTCGGTGGCACATGAGGAAGACGCCGCTGGCAGATGTCATCGAGCAGCTGCGCGCACTTTGGAGACCTGGAAAAATACGCAGCGATGCCGTTGAGATGCGCAAAAAATATTTTACACTCTCTCAGCTTTGAAACCCCGCGAGTCAGCACTAAATACAGCTGATGGGCATATGAGTGTATGAACAAAGCCATAGGAGCCTTCTCTTTAACTCTAGCCTGCACTCCATTAAGCCCAGACGCCATGACCGCTCCGCCATCGTAACACTGAGCCACGGCTTTGTCCAGACAATTGTGGCCCTCCAGGAAACGGATGAGAAGAGCAGCAATGTCATCTGCTCCCTTGTGGCCGGTAACATCGTCAAATCTGACGAACCTTTCCTTGACGCCGGTATCCGTCACGTAGCGGAGCACCAGGGCAAACTGCGCCGTGTCAATCAAGTCAGTGGTTTCGTCCACCATCACAGCGACAAAGGGCGCTTGGTTTATCTCACGTTGGATTTCTTCTTCCATCGCTTCAGCTACAGCACTGATTAGGTCGTTTTGTATTTTGCCCGATGGCACGGTAAACACTTTGTTCGTGGAAAGGTGGAAGTGTAAATCAGTGTCGTGCTCGGCCACAAAGGAAAGAAGCTCGACATAGTTTCCCTTATTTGTAGACTTTCTATGTTCATCGTGTCCCCGGAATGAAATCTCCTGTTTACCCAAAAAGATGACGCAGTCTATCAGTCTTTTCAGTATTTGTCTGTTCTTCTTGACTTTTTCGTTGTGGAGCTCTATTTCTCTGCAAACTTGTTTGTTGATCTCAGAATCCACACGGGTCTCTCCGAATGTTTTCAAGAGCACCGTGGCTTGCAAGTGCACTGCCGTACTTTGGTGTCGTGTTGCAGCCTTGCAGAGGCAACCCAGGTTAGCAAATCCCCCGTGGCTCCACACGGCAAGACGCTCAGTCGCAAATAAAAGGCATTCCCAGCAATACAATTTGCAACTCTCCTCCGAACCGGTCAGCCAGGAATATCGTTCATAGTTGGCGGACTGAAAGCGACGCACGGTGCCTTTTCCCTTCTGGATCAAGGCGGCCAGCTGTGGGGTCGGGCGGCCCTTTTTTACAATTTCCCACTTTTTCTGAAACGTTCTCTGGGAGAACGGCGTCGTCAGTAAATCCGACACCAAGTCTGTTTCTCCTCCTGCCATTGAATGATAAAAAAAAACACAGGTAGGTAAAAAATAACAGACTACTGGGAGCTGAACGCATTTCCAGCAAAAGGAGAAATAAAAGAGGCACCAACCTGCGGGGTTCAAAGCGACATCCGACGGTTCATCCATCGCTGCTCTGCTCGGGTCAGCGGTGATGGGTCCTCCTGGGTTGAGGCAGAGAAGGAGCACTTGTTGAGGAATCCAGGAAGACGTTGGTGGAGCGCGACACGGGGCTCGTGTTGACGGCTTACGTGGGGACGGACGAAGCCTCGCCAGAGAAGGCTTTGCTCGCCCTGACCGCGCACCACTGAAATACTTAACTACAGTACCTACTTCTGGTCCTCCACAGTTTGCTCCAGCGGCTTCTGTTTCCATCAGTTCAGTTTGTCTTTGATGAAGCTGCGAGGACGGAGCTTCCTCTACATCATTTGCACTTGTCACAGGAGTGAATGAGAACTTGATATCAGCCTCCTCCAGCCCTTGACGCTGCTCTCCCTCTTGACTGGCCAAGAGTCCCTCCTGTTCCTCTTTAATGTGGGGGGGCTCTGGGTCCTCCTGTTCCTCCTTAATGTGTTGGGGCTCTGGGTCCAGACTGGAGCTCCATTCCCCCGGCTCTTCTTTGACAATACATTTGTGAATGTCTGAAGTAAACGCTGAAAGACAAAACAACATTAACTAAAAAACTAAATGGTAGCAAACAAAAAATAAAGAGGTCGATGACCTAAATGCAAACTTAAGTTTGGAAACCATTTAAATCAAGTTCCTCTGATGAACAAAGGAAGTTTATTCCAATGAGGTCATAATGTGGGCGTGTCTAAATCAAAGAATCCAGTCATGAGCCACTTTAACCCAACGGCACTGATGAAACAACTGGACAATAACTAGAGAAGAGAGCAAGTAGGAATTTGATAAGGGACACCGTCCGGTAGTCAGGACATCGTCCACATATTTTGCATGATAGGTCCATCAACAATGTCCGTTTTATCAAATGTATTTTGGTGCAAAGCCACAGAGCTTCAGAATAACACAATGGAATATATATAGATAGATAGATAGATAGATAGATAGATAGATAGATAGATAGATAGATAGATAGATATATAAACATTTGATTCTTTTGCTATTGTTTCAAAGTACAGAAACATAACAGACGGCAATTTCCATCCAATTTCCATAATTTGGTTCCCCTAAAAGTAATAGAAAATTAACCCATTAAACTTCTAAACTGTCAATCGTATTTCCATATCTGCAATAATACGATTTGTCGAAATCTTATTTTGAAAACCGGATGTTGTGTCACATGGATCTTTCCGTTAACTTCTCAGAAACCCCTCGCTCGCTCCCGATGTGGGTCGCGTTTACCGTGAAAGTCAGAATAAAAGGTGCACAACGAGGTCGGTGTCTGCCGAGTGGACCGCAGTACCGCGAGCTGGCTGCGGCCGACAGACTACCGGGAGCTTCAGCTCACGTTACCGGAACACAAACTCCCCGAAACGTGACCGTGGCTCCAGCGAGAGGAGCAATAAAAAGCACCAACCTGCGGGGTTCAACGCGACGTCCAGCGGTTCGTCCATCGCTGCTCTGCTCCGGTCAGCAGTGACGTGTCCTCTCGGGTCGAGGCAGAGAAGAAGCGCGTGTCGAGGAATCCAGGAAGACGTTTGTTGTGGAACGCGACACGAGGCGCATGTTGATGACGTAAATGAGGGATGCACGAAATCCATCCAGACGGCCGTACCACGTGACTGATTCTGGAAATAGTTCGCGTTTGTTTAATTTTTATATTTAACCAGAGAGAATACATATGGAGGCCCATTTCCGCCACAAAAAAAAAGAAAAAAATAGGACCAAAAAAAAATTTAAATTAAGACACTGATTTTTTTCTTTCTTTTCTTTTTGGTCCAATTATTTTTTTTCCTCTTTTTTTTTTTGGCGGAAATGGGCTTCCATCGTATACATCACTTTGTGTAACATCAGATTTTATAATAGTTAAATTTTGCATAATGAACGTTTCCCCCCAGTCCAGTTGTACTTAACCTAAATAACCATCTCAGTTTCAATTGATACTCAACAGTTAAAATACAGTATTTAAAGAACAATCCTCTGAGATTGTGGGCTGCTCGGCTTGCGTTTGAGAATAGTGGAGTTTAAAAATGTCTCGTATGAAAACGTTATATTATACAGTAACAATCACCTATACAACACATAAGACCCGTAAGTCCGATAAATGAAAAACTGAACTAAATCCGTGGGTTTCTGGCTTAAGTTAAAAGAATGCATTGTCCACACTGCTTTCCGTTTTTCTCCAAATTTATTGTACAAAACATGTAAACAAACCAAAGAACAAATGTATTGTGATTAAATGTAAAGACACTGTATGTTTTTAAGGTAAAATCTTAATGTCCAGTGTGACTACATGTGTGATCTAAGTGTAGAACAATCTTTCTCTCTGAAATATTGTAGCAGAAATGTAAAAATGTCGACTATCGACAAGTTCCTGAATCCTTAAAATACAGTCGTAGCTAAACATTTATCCCTCACTGGTGATCCCTTAACTCTTGATCAAACTCTTCTGCTCCACTAACAGATTGATGGTCTGCTTGTTGGTCACATGTTGTGATGAACTGCTGCCATTTCCTCTTTTTACTTGTGAGTTTTATTGAGTTTGAGGTTCCCTTTCACCAGACCAGTGAGGAGCCTGAACAATATTCCAACTAGCTTGCTATAGTCACTTAATACAGAGAGGTTCGTTAGCACAGATTCTTACTATGAACAAGAGTTGATTGTCTGTTAGACATTTTCTCAATTCAGTCAGTCATTCTTCGGTTATGAAATAACATTACAGTTTCTACAGTGAAACTAAAACAAGGAAGTTGTGAATTTAAACTGGAGAGAAAACGTTGCTGAAGAGAAGGAAGGTTAAATATTTGCCTCAGTTCTATCCCTATGGTAATTCAGCTCAAACCATGGTGCTGCATAGGGGACATGAAATAATTTGACAAGTTAAAACAATTTTGAATAATATATACATGACAATCCATACGACATGAGAATATCCTAGAAGAAAACTTCATCTGAGCTGCTTCTCCTTATTTTAGAGTCTGTATCAGATGTCTCATTTATTTATTTATTTATGATACTTTCACAAATACAATTGTGAGTTTTTTAAATTACAGAGACGAATGAATCTTTTATAGCAAACTCAACGACTGATTTGTTTTTCTTACGTGGACAATTAAATATCGATTCATATTTTTCTGTGTTGTGAATTTTTTTACTCAATATTTTCGTAAAATTGAAAGCTTTCTCCTCCCGTGTGGACAGTCATGTGACAGTTCAGTCTTCCCTTCAGTGCAAATGTTTTACCACAAAATACACAACTAAATGGTTTCTCCTCCGAGTGGACAGTTAGGTGCCGCTTCAGAGTTTGCTCTAGTGAGAATGTTTTACCACAGATTGAACAACTGAAAGGTTTCTCCTCCGAGTGGACAATTAGGTGGCGTTTCATAGTTTGCTCTAATGGGAATTTTTTACCACACACGGAACAACTGAATGGCTTCTCCCCCGTGTGGACAGTCATGTGATATTTCAGGTTTCCCTTCCGTGCAAATGTTTTATCACAAACTGAACAGCTGAATGGCTTCTCTCCTGTGTGGACAGTCATGTGTTGACTCAAAAAACGTTGGCGAGCAAATCTTTTGCCACAAACGGAGCATTGGAATGGTTTCACGCCCGTTTTGGAGTCAGCGGGTTTCTCTGAAACGGATCCGACTTCCTCTCTATCAGCTCCTGTTTTCAAACGTTTTGCCCGTCTGGTCTCCACAGTTTGGTTCTGATGAAGCTGTGAGGACTGACCTTCACCTTCATCTTCATCATCATCATCCTCCTCCTCATCCTCATCTTCACTCTTTACAGGAGCGAATGGGAACCTGATATCAGCTTCCTTCGGCCCCTGAAGCTGCTCTCCCTCCTGACTGATCCAGAGTTCCTCCTGTTCCTCTTTAATGTGTGGGGGCTCTGGGTCCTCCTGGTCCGGATTGGAGTCCTGCTGCTCAGGGGGAACGTCTTCGTTCACCACCAACAGCTGCTGGATGTCTGTGGAGAACAATAAAATACATTCATACGTCTTAGAAATTTCATATTATGAAAAAGCAGTGAATTAGTGGATTTGTGCTCAAACTGGAGGGAAAATATTAGATTTTTGTTTCATTAACAAAACTGTTTGCTAAAATATGTATTATTCATGTGTTGTAGTTTACAAAATAGTCACTGTACTCCAGATTTGTTTTAATGTCACAGCAAAAGTGCATTTTAGGAGTATTCAACTGTACTCTGAGTAATATAATGAAAATTAAAAGATTCAGTCAAATTCAGAAACTCAGTGGCTACAAAGTTTGTGGCATCATTGACATGCAGATTTAAAATCACCAACCAGTAGCCCTTTATCTAGCTTGATATAAGAGGTCTGTGAACTCTGATAAAAACCGATTCATTGGCCATTTTACCATATTAGGCAACAAACTCCCTGTGGTTGACCTTAGTTAGACCTGTGAAGAAAGAGGAGGGGCTATTTGAAGAATTGTGGTGTTATAATAAAAAGGTACACATGTAAGATTTTGTTCAGAAGTGTAAATATATATATATATATATATGGCGAAATGCCTGTATTTTCGGGTAGATGTTTAAACTGGGAGGGTTTGAACACAAGCAAAACTGTAATTCAATGCGTCCTAGACCTGAGAGCAATACTCCACACACTTTGGCAATGTTCATGGGAGAATATGCTCAGAGCCCAGGACCATCATTAACGGAAATAAAGTGCTAAAATTACTTTGCTCACTAAGTGGCAAAAGGCCTTTGTGGTCACACAGTGAGACGTACAATATGTACCTCTAAGGTGTACTACAATAAAGAGTACATAATGTGCCTCTGAGGTGTAGTACAGCAAAAAGTACAAAACGACCACCGGAAATGAACGGAACAAAAAAGAAATACAAAAAAAAACTGTTACGCTGCATAATGAAATGCTTCCGACGCTCACGTTTTATTCATCATCGTCAGTGTCGCCGCTGAAGCCACAGAAGTCTTCTTCCTCTGTGTCCGAGTTGAACACCGACAACACCGATTCCTCATTGTGCGGATCAATGACCGCGGCCTCGTTTTCACTGTCGGACGAATCCGGGGCATGCTGGGTCAAGCTTCCTGCTGCGGGTGCGCACAAAATTTCCGCTTTTCGAAATCCTCTGATGATCGTCGATTTCGTCACTTTCCCCCACGCCGCCACGACCCACTGACAGATCTCCGCAACGCTGGCTCGTCGCATGCGGCCGGTTTTCGTAAAAGACTTCTCGCCACTTTTCATCCAACGCTCCCATTCGGTGCGCAGTTCCACTTTGAACGCACGATTAACACCGATGTCAAGCGGCTGGAGATATTTTGTCGTGCCATCGGGAATGATCGCTTGGATGGAATTTGTTGATTTGATTAGGGATTTCACAGAATCCGTGATGTGTGCCTTCATACTGTCCATTACCAGCATGGTCTTTTTTCGGCGGGAGACCCCGCCCGGTCGCTTGCCGAAGCACTCGGTGAACCATGTTTTCATGAGCTTACTGTTCATCCACCCCTTCTTGTTTACGTGTACAACAATGTCTTTGGGGAACTTCTGCTTCGGCATGGTGAGCCTTTTGAAAATCACCATGGGCGGAAGTTTCTCTCCCGACGCCGTGCAGCTGAGAACACAAGTGAAATGCGTTTTCTCAGTTACCGACAACTCCCCTTTCTTATTCACAGTACGAGTGAGAGGTAGATCGAAGGTCAGTGGCACCTCATCAATATTAATGACATCCCGCGGGCCAATAAAATTTTTGGCTATTTTCTCTTGTGTAAAGTTTCTGAAGTTGGACAGTCTTTCTTGAAAGTCGGCAGGTAGCTGTTGGGAGAGAGTCTTCAGTGCTCTGGTGCTCAGGCCGTTTCTTTTTAAGAACCGTACACACCACGATGGTCCGCCTCTGAAATCGTCAATGTTCTTCTCTGCCGCGATCGCCGATGCCTTCAGCCGAATCTGAACTGTGGAAACACGGTGACCGTCTGCTTTCTGTTGGTTGACCCAGTCCTTCAGTTCGTTCTCCAGATCGGGCCACCGGCATTTTCTTCCTCTGAATGCTTTGAAAGACTTCTCGCATCTTGAAAGTTCTTCCTGCTGCATTTTCCAACGTCTTACCATGGACTCGTTGATCCCAAGTTTGTTTGCCGCAGCTCGGTTTCCCTTTTCGATGGCCAAGTTGATAGCCTCGAGTTTAAAAGCTGCGTCGTATGCGTTGCGTCGTGTCTTCGGCATGATGATTTCTTGGGAAGAGCGATGGTGGAAATATCAGATCGGCAGATGAAGTAAAGTCTGAATGTCTAGTGTGTGTCTGTGTCTGTGCAACTGCAGCTAAATTTAGAATTGAACAAATCCACAAATTAGCCGCACAGATAGTTAAGCTTCAGGGGTCAAGGTTGAGGAAAAAAGTAACAACATTTCACAGAAACGTATACCCTTGCAGAGATTTGAAATACTTAAGTACAGTACCTGGTTCTGGTTCTCCAGAGTCCTCGTCGTCATCATCATCACTCGTCACAGGACTGAATGAGAACTTGATATCAGCCTCCTTAAGCTGCTCTTCCTCCTGACTGATCCAGACTTCATCCGGTTCCTCTTTAATATGTGGGGGATCTGGGTCCTCCTGGTCCTCGTTCATCTCGAGGGGCTCTGGGTCCTCCTGGTCCTCGTTCATCTGTAGGGACTCTGGGTCCTCCAGGTCCTCTTCAATGTGTGGGGTGCTCAAGTCCGGCTGATCATCTTCTTGAACCACCTGGGAGTCTGTGGAGAATAATCAAATTCATGCATGTCAGGGGGAACGTCTTCTTGAACCACCAATAGATGCTGGACGTATATGGATATTAATAAAATACATTCATACGTCTTAGAAATCTCATATTAAACTTTATTATTCAAGAGCTTTATGAATGGAAAAGCAGTGAACTAGTTGTAAATGAGAGAATGACCCCTAAACAAAGATGCTAAAAGATAAAAGTACAATATGTACCTGTGAGATGTAGTACAGTAAAAGTACAATATGTACCTGTGAGATGTAGTTGAGTAAAAGTTCAATATGTACCTTTGAGTTTGACTTCCGGTTTGGAAACAGCGTCCAGTAGTCTCCGTTGTCGCTCGTTTTCCTCTCTTGAACTAGAAAGTTCCTCCTCGTACTCTGCTATCGTTTTTTCAAACAGCCCAAATATCTCTTCGGCAGCCGCAGCCAGTCGCTGGTTGACTAAAGCTCTCAGCACTTTGACTTTAGACATCTTCACACCGCGGGAGAAGCGTTTTCTCTCCACACAAACGCGGGTCCGTTTGGGTCCGTCTAATTCCTGCTGGCACGCTGACGTCATGAGCTCCGCGGGACACACAGGAGACAATCCGGACGTTTTCAGTGAAGCGAAACCACACGGAGTTTACTCAAGGCGGGTTCACGTGGACAGTGCGGGTCGATGAAACACACAGTTTAGTCTCTAAGTTTAGTCACTGCGACTCGCGCTGTGTGGTGGCCGAGCTCCGGCTACGTCTACTTCCTGCGCGACCCGCGACAACGGAGATGAGTCTGAGCTCAAACTTTCTACAAAGTCCACTTCAACAAGTTTGTCCACACATCCGGGCTCTGCCGGGTCCTTCCGGTTGGGACTGAAGAACTGTGTGACTGAAAAGAGTTGGACTCACGCGGGAGAACCGGTCTCACAAGACGGTAGAAGCTCAACGGGACTCCGCACGTCTTCGGTGGATGATTTCCGGTATAACTTCTTCTTCTTTGGTGTTTATTTTCGGCAGTTGGCAGCCACGACGTTGCATCACTGCCACCTTTAGGAGGAATTTTCCCTCATCTATTGTATGACCATATATCATAATGTTTACCATTTTTACTCAGTTTAAATTGAATTAAACAATAAGAAAGATTCAGGCGACTATTACACATACTTGCATTTAAATATACATGTACACAAAATTATGTTTAAATCGGTGTAGTTCAGAGTGACGCCACTGGGGCCGCTGTGGAGCTTTCTCGGTTACTGCACAGAGAAAATCTGATCACGTGACAAGGGTTTCTGCTCAGAGGCACGTGGGCTGAACCCGGAACACGTGATGTGATTATTCTAAGAGAGAGAGAAAGAGAGAGAGAGAGAGAGAGAGAGAGAGAGAGAGAGAGAGAGAGAGAGAGAGAGAGAGAGAGAGAGAGAGAGAGAGAGAGAGAGAGAGAGAGAGAGAGAGAGAGAAAGAGAGAGAGAGAGAGAGAGAGAGAGAGAGAGAGAGATACTGTATGTTATAGTTGCTCCTTATAAACAACATCAATTTGTAAAATATAATACATATAATATTATAATATGTATCTTTGAATAATATAATAATACATGGAGGAATAAGGGATATAATCGAATAATATAGAATTACTATTCATATAATTGAATAATATGGTATTCAAACACATTTGAATGAAACATTATTATTTGTAATATTATTAATATGTTTCCAAATAGTTAAAATACAGGAAAGTACATGAATGAATAAAAAGTTCAAATGAAAATAAAAAATAAATTAAAAAATTAAAACATATCTGGGAACTGTCGTCTCTGTCGACTTGTTTTGATGTTGTCTGACCTTGTGGCCAAAATTCATAAATTCCTCCTAAATGAATTGTAAAGTGGTGTAATTTTGCTTTTCATTACATATAAAACACACTTAAAGTTCAGCTTCAGGTTTTATCTGAGCTAAGTGGAGCTAAATTCGCGGGAGTGTGAGTGCAAAGTCAAGACAAAACTTAATTAAAAGACCTGACATGTACCCAGTGTCTCCAGAAGCTCCAGTCAGCTGTCAGTCCGTGATGCAGCACATCCGGTAGAAAGAGCTGCTTGGAGTCCCAGCAGGCAGGGTTGTACTGACGGGGGATGTGCTTGATCGTCAGGCAGAACACGGAGAACGAAAGCTGGAGGGTCTGGCATTAATGCAGAGAACAATCTGGCAGTGAGTGTGAGTGAAGCCGGAACTTAAAAAACTCAAGGAAATAGGTGCAGCAGATTGAAAAGGTGAGAGCGACGGAGCTGACGAGATTGTAAATATAAACTTGGTCCGCTACGTCTTCCTCTCCACAATACTCACATTTCGCAGTGTCGGACCAAAAAGAACATTCCTTAGTCTCGTTCGAACCTTCTTCTCATTCTCATGTTGTCCCCAAGAGTCTTCAATCCAGACTATTTTCTTTTAAAAAAACATTAAAAATGTGTGTAAAAAGTAGAAAGTGGAGTGGAAAGTAAATACCTTATAACAAGTAAAAGCAATGCATTCAAATTCTTATTTCGATAAATGACAACGGTATTATAAAATTCAAAAGAAAGATGGCTCATATGAGTTGTTTATTATGCAGTTTTTATTTAAATAATTTAAAAAATCAAAATTTGCTGCATAAATTGAGCGGCACAGCCATCATGTGCACCGACTGAGAAGCCAATTTAAATGGTGCGCAAACTCTGACTACGAGAGGGAGCTCGAACCAAGGAGAGGCGAGAGTAAAGTCAATGGATGTGACACAACAACTGCAACTGATTGTCTTCTATGTGGATTGCCGTATTGTGTCATAGTTGCTCTTTTACTACAAACTGTGCAACTCATTAGACCCTCCTCTCTGTGAGATTGACCTTTCGTATAAACTCTTTAACATGAACAGAACTAAAGGGGGCTTTCTTCCGTGTGAGTTTTCATGTGTACCTTTAGATCTGCCTTGCGCACAAATCTTTTATCGCAAATTGAGCAACCGAAAGGTTTCTCTCCCGTGTGGATTATCACGTGTGACTGTAAACTTTTACTATAGGTAAAAGAGATCTTACAAACTGAGCAGCAGTAAGGCTTCTCTCCTGTGTGAGTTCTCATGTGCTTCTTCAGAGCTCCACCTTCAATAAAACCTTTGTCACACACGGAACAACCAAAAGGTTTCTCTCCCGTGTGGATTTTTACGTGTCTCTTCAGGTGTCCATTTTTAATAAAACTTTTACCACATATTGAGCAACTGAAAGTCTTTTCTCTAGTGTGAGTTATCATGTGTCTTTTCAGAGCACTACTTATGCTAAATGTTTTCCCACAATCAGAGCAGCTGTATGGTTTTTCTCCTATATGAGTTATCTTGTGTCTATTTAGCTCTCGACTCTTACTGAAACTTTGACCGCACACCGAGCAGCTGACAGGTTTTTCTGCTGTGTGAGTTTTCATGTGTCTCTTCAGCTCCCGACTTACAATGAAACCTTTACCACACTCTGAGCAGCTAAAAGGTTTCTCTCCTGTATGAGTTACCATGTGTCTCTTCAGCTCCCCACTAATCATGCAAGCTTTACCACACACTGAGCAGCTGAAAGGTTTCTCTCCTGTGTGAATTCTCATGTGTCTCTTCAGATCTCCACTACTACAGAAACCTTTACCGCACACAGAGCAGTTGAAAGGTTTCTCTCCTGTATGAGTTCTTATGTGTCGCTTCAGATCCCCACTTTCAATGAAACCTCTACCACACACTGAACAACTGAAAGGTTTCTCTCCTGTATGAGTTCTTATGTGTCGCTTCAGATCCCCACTTTCAATGAAACGTCTACCACACACTGAACAACTGAAAGGTTTCTCTCCTGTGTGAGTTCTCATGTGTCTCTGTAAATGCCTACTCTGTGTATAAGACTTCTCACAAACTGAGCAGCTGAAGGGTTTTACTCCTGTATGACATTTTATGTGACTCTTCAGATTCCCCCTGAAGTCAAATGTTTTCCCACTAACAAGGACTTCATCAATTTTTAAAGAGCTTAAGCCTGATCGAGGTTCTTTGGCCTCATTCCAATCATCACTGTGTTCAGTTTCCGCTTCAGAAGATCCTTGAGTCCTGTCATAAGGTTGTGGGTGTAAATGTGTGTTTGGATCTGAGTTCTTGTCTGGTTCTGATCCTCCATCGCCCTCTCCATCAGCATCTGATTCCATCTTTTCTATCTGTTTAGTTTGTCTTTGATGACGCTGTGAGGGTTGAGTTTCTGCTTCCTCATCATCGTCTTCATTATCTTCTTCTTCTTCACTCTTCACAGTGACAGGAGTGAATGGGAACTTGATACCAGCCTCTTCCAGCCCTTGAAGCCGCTCTCCCTGCTGACTGGTCCAGAATTCCTCCTGTTCCTCTTTAATGTGTTGGGGCTCTGGGTCCTCCTGGTCCTCTTTAATGTGTGAGGGCTCTGGGTCCTTCTGGTCCTCTTTAATGTGTGGGGGATCTGGATCCTCCTGGTCCTCTCTAATGTGTTGGGGCTCTGGGTCCTCCTGTTCTAGGCTGGAGCCACACTCCTGCTGCTCTTTAACCACCAGCAGCTGCTGGACCTCTGCAGGAAAACAGAAACGTTAGAGTTTTTTTTTTTTCTATTATAGCTAATTGACTAAAATAATTATTAGAACTACGGTATGGATGGTTATCTCAAAGATTACTAGTTAGCTAACATTAGACAGAGGTTCTTTATGTGGAGTTCCTGCATAAAAATCTCCATTGCATGGCATTTCTAGGGTAATTATCGATGATCTCTTATCAATTATCTATTGCTTAGGTTTATTGTGTACTAGGTTTCTTACACACATATAGCACAATGATTTCTCTGAAGCCAGCATTAACTTTGGATGCAGGCAGGGCATCTACACATTTTGTTTTTGTTCTTTGTTTTGTCTGTCTCATCTATATTTCCTGTAGTAGGTATTTACGACGCGATTAAGGTAATAAAAAAAACCCATCATTTTGAATTTAAAAAAAAAGAAAGATATAAGTTAAAACTGTTCATAGTTGTTTAGACAAAAATATAATATACTAGTTTCAAAAAGTACCCCCAGTTTTATTTGAAATGCCCCTGGATTTCAGTCAGGGCAAAAAATGGCCCCCTAAAAAATATGTAAATGTCTTACCGTGGGTGTAGTAACGTAAAAAGTACAGCATAAATCGGAAAAGGCAAATTACGCGAAAATAAAATAAAATGATCTATTTGAAAGGTAAAACATCTGTTTTACTGACTACTTAAAACTGAATTGGTAACGGGAATATGTTTTATTTTTGTTTGGATGTGGTCAGAAATGTCCTTAACACATAAATATGAGTCAGTCAGTCAGATTTAATTTAATTATTTATCTTTCATTAACCCTCAAATCAAAGAATAAATACACTAAATGCATCAATTTAGTTGTATTTTCTCTTTAACTAACTAGTTGAAGGTCACATGTTTTATACTTCTTAATCTAATTTCCATCATGCTCGTACACGAGTTGTCGTCATTTTATTTTGAAAACCGGATGTTGTGTCACATGGACCTTTCCGCTAACTTATCAAAAGCCTTTGCTCGCTCACCGATGCGGGTCGTTTGAATGTGTTTACCGTGAATGACAGTATAACACAACAAGGTCGGTGTCTGCAGAGTTGACCGCGGAAGAGAGAAACAAACCTGCTCTTTGTATCCGAATATGAGACTTTATGCCGGCGTCCAGTAGTCTCCGTTGTCGCTGGTTCTCCTCCATTGATCTAGAAAGTTCCTCCTCGTGTTCTGCTATCGCTCTTTCAAACAGCCCAAATATCTCTTCAGCAGCCGCAGTTAGTCTCCGGTTGACTAAAGTTCTCAGCATTTGGACCTTAGACATTTTCACACGGTCTGTTTATAGCATGCTAAGCTAACTTCAGCATCGTTGTAGGCTACCGGGAGATGAGTCAGAGGAACAACATCCGGGAACAGAGGTGAACCTCTAGAAGTCCGTTCAGAAGGTTTATCCAGACATACAGAGACTCTGCTGGATCAGGACTGAAGGACCTACCTGACACTTTATCAACACAACCACGAGACGCTGCTGCTGCTGCTGACGGGAGCCGCCATGTTGCTAATGGAGGAGCATCCGGGTCAGCTGCAGCGTGCGCGGTCACCTTCAAAATAAAAGCCCATTGACGCTTCAATGTGGATTTTGTTTTAAGGCAGATTTGGTGGGTAATCTTCAGAATAAAAGTCGTTAGAAGCTTCAATGTTGCTTCTTTGATATTTTGATATATATGACAATCAAACACAATATTTTTTTTTAAATAAAAATATATCTTAGCCTTATTATTTTTCTTATTATTCAAATCAGTGAATAAAAAGTATCAAATAAATACACATTTGTACACAATATTTTGTGATGTTGTCACCTGATATGTCTCATTCATATTTACACAATCAAGCCCTCACAGCCTCACGTGGTACGGCCGTCTGGCGAGGCTTCCGTACGTCCCCACCTACGTCATCACCTCGCGCCTCGTGTCGCGTTCCACAACAAACGTCTTCCTGGATTCCTCGACACGCGCTTCTTCTCTGCCTCGACCCGAGAGGACACGTCACTGCTGACCGGAGCAGAGCAGCGATGGACGAACCGCTGGACGTCGCGTTGAACCCCGCAGGTTGGTGCTTTTTATTGCTCCTCTCGCTGGAGCCACGGTCACGTTTCGGGAGTTTGTGTTCCTGTGTCAGGATGTGATGCACATTTCAGTTGAATAAATATTTAAACAATAATTTTTATTGACCCAATATTACCTCAAACTCTGAGATAAGAGGATTTCCCTTTGAAAGATTTACCATTAGGCAAAAAAAAAAAAAAAACGGGTTGCCTACCCCAGCACTACACACTTACATTTACAACAAAGTTAATTTGTGTATGTTATTAAGGTCCTATGGTTTTATGAATATTATTTGTCCTTTTATAGCTTATATTAGTGAGGTAAGGTTTCATTATTTCCTTATGAACATGGCCATCGTGAAAGTGGCAGTGTTTTGTGCAACATTGAATTGTTAACCAACATCGTTGATTGACACTGAGGCGTGTAGCAGAGTTAGGCGCCAACACGTTCAAGCTGTCAAACGTATCCAACCAATTAAACGCTTTGTGAAGCACCAGTGACGTGACAATTGTCATTTGACACAAGCTCCGACACTTAGAGTTAACCTTAGAAGAGCTTACAGTAGAAATGACACAAACTTTGGAGCTCTGGTATCGTTTGATCGTTACGCTGTGTGCAGCTTTAACACATGAAGCAAAGACTTCTATACAACCAGTGGAGTGGAGAGAATGCAGCTTTAACACTTGAAACTGACAAAACGTCACGTGACAAAACTAAACACTTACTTTTAGTTCCTCACTGGACACAAACAGATGTTTGCTGACAGTAACAAACACTCATAGTTAATGCTGTTCGTTTGTCTTTCAGCTTCAATTTCAGACTCCCACAAATGGATTGTTATTAAAGAAGGGCAGCGCAACTGGATCTACAGGCTTGAACATAAGGACCCAGAGCCCCCTTACATTAAAGAGGACCGGAAGGACCCAGACATCAAAAAGGAACAGGAGGACCTAAAGCCCCCCCACATTAAAGAGGAAAAGGAGGACCCAGACATTAAAGAGGAACAGGAGGACCCAGAGCCCCCACACATTAAAGAGGAACAGGAGGAACTCTGGATCAGGAGGGAGGGAGAGCAGCTTCAAGGGCTGGAGGAGGCTGATATCAAGTTCCCATTTGCTGCCGTGTCAAGTGAAGATGATGAAGAGGAATCTCAGTTCTCACAGTCCTCACAAACTGAGAACAGAGAGGCAGAACTTTTGAAAACAGAATCTGATCCAGTCCTTTACAACCAGCTGCAGATGAGGCTTCACCATGTGCTGGAGGCTTTGGCAACAGGAGACAACAACGCTCTGGTTCCAAAGCAGTAGTGAAACCATTTCAATGCTCAGTTTGTAGCAAGGGATTTGTAAAAAAGGTCGAGCTCTAAAAACACACATGACTGTCGACGCCGTAGGGATCCAACAATTTGCACGAAAGGGAGAAATTAGAAAACACTTAACTGTCCACCCAAGGGAGAAATCATTTAGTAGTTCACTTTGTGAAAGCGCATAGTCTGAAAAAACATTTGATTGTCCACACTGGGGTCGTTTGGTTTTTGATAAAAGATTCTCGTCTTTTATTTCAAATCTCTTTGAGATTTAGGGATTCTGTCCTTTAAGTGATTATTTTACTTTTGTTGACCAACCTTTTTTTCTTTGATTTACTACTATTTACTTCAAGTAATCTGTTCGAATTATTTTCATGGTGGCTCTTAAACTGTGATTATTGCTGTTAAATGTTAAGCTCGTAATAGTAGAACGGGGGTTTTCAGTATTTTTTACAATAAATAAACTCCTAGATCTAAAAAGCAATTTCTATGATTATTTCGTACAAGTGTTGAGATACTAGCTAGTTGTGGAATAGTACTTTTTAACTTGACATTTTTCATAAACACCAGTTTTGAGACTTTATCGACAGTGGCTACCCGTTACTGAAACACAGATTCAAACATGTTTACAGACTGAACAATATCTAATTTTATCACTTTAGTTCATAACCTTTTATTTTTAATAGGTCTCTTCGAAGGTCTTCAGGCATTTTCTCTTTTTTCACATATTTTCTTAAATTCACCTTTTAATGAAATTGCATATACGATACATACCCATGTGTTATATTTTTTGTGAGAGGTACTGAGATCAAATGGGACAAAGTTATGACTTCATACACTAAAGCTTTATGGGATGTATGTGAGTGAAAAATCACATTGCAACAGTTTTTGTTGTCAAGTTGTATTTTTAAAACAAAATATGTACTATACAAAAGAACAAAATAGCTCCCACTTCCTACTGAGGCCCGCTGCATCAGCGATGAGCTCGGGAAGATGATCCGCGGGCAGCTGGACAGGAGCCGTGTAGAGCGGCTTGCCACAGAGCTCAACAGTCAGCTGAGTTCCTGGTGGGGAATGAAGCTGTTGTTGGTGGCAATGTCCAAAAAATGCTAAAAAATGTTTCGGTACCAGCTCATGGTCTTGTGTTGTGCAGAGAAATACTGAACGATCTGGTCTGATAGTTCAACTTTAGCCGTGTGCTTCATGTACTCTGCAACTGGCGTGGGGACTGGTGCCCTGGAGCCAACTTGCTTCACCGGCACAGTTTTACCAGGATGTGCCGCGTGAATTGTGGAGCACAACGATATTTCCCTGTCGTTCACCCACTTCACATAGACGATGGGGCCGTCCCGCATCCATCTTATGGAGCCTCTCGCTGACCTATTTGTGAGGGCGTTCACGTCAGTCTGAGGGAATCCCTCGCGGTGCTCACTGTACGCCCCACAGGCAGCTAATCCACACTCATGGAGCGTCATGAAGAGCTTGGAGCTGGTAAATAAAGCTTCCATGTACACGTGGTAGCCTGTGCCGAGGTAACCGGGTTGGACAAGGGACATCGCAATGTCATAGGACGGGCCATGACCGGAGGGGATGTGGCTTTTGTCGGCTCGAATAGAAATGTCCACCCTGTAGCTGTTCCTCGTGTCAACCAAAGCGAACATCTTGTATTTGTCCTTCATGTACTGGATCATGCTCGTTTTAGTCTTGGAGGGGACCCTTCTCTGAGCAAAAGCCAGGTTTCTGCGGGGCTGGTAAGAGGCCTTACAGGCACTCTTGATGGTGTCCATCGGGGGTTTCAGTTGGAAAAGGTCGTCATGTTCGTCCATGCCCCTTTTCTTCTCGTTGTGGACGTCCTCATCAGGGTCGCTGAGATGAAGGTTCCAAGATATTGTCTTGTATCTGTCGTGGGTCATGATTTACGATGGAAACGACAAGGTACAAAGGTGATTCTGCCTCCAGTAAAGCTCAATCCTGTGCAGCTTCATCATGGCCATGTACAGAAGCAGCCCAATGTACTTGTAAAAACCATCGACGTCCAAGTTAGTCCATTTGAAGCTGTGGCCGTGGTGTCCGAGCTGGTTGAAACGTGGCGACGGGGGGAGCAGTGTCCGGGTCTTTGACCGTCTTCCAAGATGGCAGTCGGTGGAGTTTAGTGGTGACCTGGTGGCAGACGGCGGCGATACCCGTCTGTGAAATATAGTACGACTCATTACTACCAAGTTCACTGAAACACTCCAGTTCTCTTTTCTTCTTCTAGAAATGAGCAAACATTCACACCAAAGAGGCTTTGGCTGCTAACGTCACATTTAGCTAAATGTTATATTGCAAAACAAAAGGTCTTGTAAATACACTTACCCATCTTCAAAAGGATCCATATTATTTTGATAATACTCTTCATCAGAACCAAATCCTTCTGGCTCTGAAGATCCTCGTTGCTACTTTCCCACATATCTGAAAGTACATTGTTCAGTCAATTTTCTCTCTTCTCTTAATGGGTTGTAAATGAGACGCATAAACCCTCAATAAAGATGCTGCTGTCATTAACAGAGAGGGCTATATATTAAAATCAGAGTACATGTTTACATGAGCAGGCTGGGGCTATTTGAGCATGAGAACAGGGTTTAGAGGGAGAAACAGTGTACCTCTGAGATGTAGTAAAGTAAAAAGTACAATATGTATCTGTAAGATTTAGTGTAGGTGAAGTACACAGTTGCAGACTTTTTAAATACTCATATACAGTACCTGGTTCTGGGTCCTCCTGGTCTTCTTTAATGTGTGGGGGCTCTGGGTCCTCCTGGTCTTCTTTAATGTGTTCTTTATCTAAAGTAGAAGCTGAAAGACAAACAAACTACGTTAACTACGAGTGTTTATATCTTGTGTGTAAACAACCATAGGACCTTTGTTTAGCTAACAGCCATTTGGGCTAAGTGAGAAACAAGTCAAGTTTTGCCACGTGACTTCGCGCCAAAATCAAGATGGCGGCAACCAAAAAAACAAACTCGAGGCTTTAAACCAAAAATGATACTAAACGGTCTAAGATGTGACTAAAAGTCAGAGCCTCCACTATAAAGTTGTGGGAGAAAAGGAGTGAAAGAAGTAGAGTGTGTTGTATTCCCTTTAATTAACCAGATAATTTATTAAATGTTAATCAGAACAACAACGTAACTCTTCGGCTCTGGTTACATATTTAAATATAATCGCTAGTTAAATCCTCACTGTACCGGATACAGCACCAATGTCTCAGAAGTGATGTTGGTATTTTTCTGCAGGTTCTTGGTCTCTTGCGGGGGAACAACGCGTGACCGTGTTTCCAGCTGGAGGAGGAATAAAAAGCACCAACCTGCGGGGTTCAAAGCGACATCCAGCGGTTCGTCCATCGCTGCTCTGCTCCGGTCAGCAGGGATGTGTCCTGTCGTCGAGTAATCCAGGACGTTGTTCGAGAAGAGCGACAGCAGGCGGTGATTCGCGAGATTTTCCTCGGGCCTCGGCTGCAAAAGAAAAAAAATATTAGGCCAAAAAAAATAATAATTAGAACCAAAAAAAAGAAATTAGGACCCAAAGAAAAAAATCAAATTAGCCCCTCCCCCCCCCCCCCCCTCCTCTCCTCTCCTCAAAAAAAACAACACCAAAACAAAAAAAAGAGGACAATAAAAAAATGCCTTTTTTTTTTCGTTGATGAAAATAAAAAAAACATATAAGCAATACGTTATTTCATCACTTTGGTTTTGCAATACCTTCATTTAAATGTAAACATGTATTGTTCATACAACAAAACAAGTACAAGTCACATAATAGTCCAATCTTGTTTCAATTCACGTATTCTTTTAATTTAACATTGCAAGCACATTGCAAGCATGGTTTTCTATTCAAGTGCTCTTGTTATTTACCAAAAGATAATTTGCCAATGTCAACCACCTGTAAGCCTATTGATGGGTTACTTTAAAGTAAATAATTCATTTAATATATGTGTGGACTTTGCATTTTACTCAGTTCTTAAAAATGTTGATGACAACAACAACCACAACAATGTACTTTGTACATATATTAGCTACAATTATATTTAGGCCATTGTAGTAAGTAGTTAAGTTATTATTTCTCTCCTGGAATGAAACGGGAAACGTTTTTTTTTCTTTGCCTTTTTTTCAAGTCAACAAAAAAAAAGTCGTTAATTTTTTTTTATTTTTTACTGTCCTCATTTTTATTTTTTGGTCCTAATTATTTTATTTTTTTGTCCTAATTTTATTTTGTTCTATTTTTGGTCCTCATTTGTTTTTGTGCGTCTCGAAAATGGGCTTGCACAGGTTCGAGTCCACAGAATCGCTCGCCGCACAACGCATGCGCAGTAGATGTGTCTCAAAAACCTCCAAGAAGAAGAAGAAGAAGAAGAAGAAGCTTCTCTCTTCCGGCTCTTTATTGTATCAGGTGAAAGTAGCTGACAGTCGGATGGAGAGCTCAGTGGAGCCGCAGAGAGACACGCGGACCCGCTGCGAGGTTTAAAGGAATTGTACCGGTGAAGTCCTGTGAAGCTAGCGTGTGTTAGCCAGCTAGCATGTAGCTCGGTCATGAAGCCATAGCAGCTAGCGACTGTTATCCACCTGGCATGTAGCTCGGTCATGAAGCGATAGCACCGATCGACACAGTAAGAGAGACTCGGGCTGCAGCTGGATTACTCGACACGAGCTTCAAGCCTCGACACGAAAGGACACGTCACGAGCTGTGTGACAGATTAACAGCAGATTACGAGGAGGACGCTTCTCGTTCCAGAGAAAATGAGCGACGAGCCAAACTGCTGGAGGCTGAACCCTCGAGTTCAGCTCCACGGATCAGGTTTGTGCTTTTTCATTGCTGTTCCCGGTGTCCGTGCTCGTTTTACGGGTTTAAGTCACACATGAGTCCGTTTTCAGGCCAATTATTGTAGTCAGCGAGACTTTTGGTGACACTGTTTCGGCGCGTTTTAGTGACGTCAGTCTGCAGCGGTGAAACTACAATGTTTTGAAGTAGGACTACAAAGGAATATAATTTTCATATACTTTGTTTGCGTCACGCAGACGACATTAACAACCCGATCCAAAGTATTACTTTGTTAACGAGGTGGGGATGTAATTTAAAGAAAAATATAAAAGTGAAACCAAGATATGAGTCACAGAGAGCACAAAGCTACTAAACTGTTTTATTGTTCAGTTTTAAACATCCTGAAATAAATTCAATATATTTGTATTGCCAAATGCACAGTTAACAGACATGTACTCTTAAGGTACAAAATACAAATAATATATCAAATAAGGCACAGAAATGTGAGAATAAGAGATAATAAGCCCCTCCCAATGGAAAACAACAATGTGCAGTTATTGCATGAGCAATTAATTAACCCTGTTAATCGACTGAGAAATTGCCCAGCCCTAGTGTTAATATCATCATTATCAATGTAAATATTAGTATCGTTGTATGAAGTGCAGTGTTTCTCCTACCACTGTATAAGGACGGCGACACTAATATCGTTGTGAGTTGCGCAAGCATAACCTGTTAACGGCGTAACGTGAACATCTACCCAAAATTATATGTTAATGATTTTATGTCTGTGTACTTTGCACTTTTGAATTCCTTGAATGTCTCCACTAATGAAAGCTGATATCAGTCTGAAGTCACCGTTGTCCATAATGTGCTCCCTGCAGATATCCAACAGCTGTTGGTGATCAATGCAGATGTGCCCCTTAAGTGCCTGTACTTGGACCAGGAGGACCCAAAGCCCTTCCACATAAAAGAGGAGCTGGATCACCTCCACATAAAAGAGGAGCCGGAGCCCCTCCACATAAAAGAGGAGCCGGAGGATCTCTGGACGGGTCTCAAGGGGCAGCAGCCTAATGTGCTGGAGAAGGCTGATATCACCAAGTTCCTATTTACTGCTGTTACTGTGAAGAGTGAAGATGAAAAACCTCAGACATCACAGCTTCATCCAAGCCACACGGAGGACAACAGAGAGGCAGAGCCTCTTGCCAGCATGTCAGCTACAAGAATAAAAACAGAAACTGATGGAGAGGACTGTGGGGCATCAAGACCAGCCAGGAACTTAAATCCACATTGTCATTCATATCAAAATGCTGATGATGAAAAGGCTTCAGATTCTTCTGAGACTGAAGTCAGTTATGGTGTTTGGCAAGAACCTTTGTCAGATTCAGAACCTGAAAGTGAAGACAGGGACAATGTTTGGAAGGAGACCAGAGCATCTGATTCTGCTGTACATACCCTGAAATATAAGAAGTCAGATTCTGGAGAGAAGCAAAAGAAAGAGTTTCTGCCAAGAGAGAATCACTTCAGTTGTGATGTTTGTGGAAAAAGATATGCACAACAGCAGAGTCTGAAGAGACATACGAGTGTCCACACTGAAGAGAAACCATTTTGTTGTGATGTTTGTGGGAAAAGATTTAAAGAACAGAGACATATGAAGGGACACATAAGAGTCCACACAGGAGAGAAACCATTTGGTTGTGATGTTTGTGGTAAAAGATTTAGACAACAGGGACATCTGAAGACGCACATGAGAGTCCACACCGGAGAGAAACCATTTAGTTGTGATGTTTGTGGAACAAGATTCACAATACAGGGAAATCTGAAACAACACATGAGAGTCCACACAGGAGAGAAACCATTTGGTTGTGATATTTGTGGGAAAGGATTTACACATCAGAAGAGTTTGAAGACACACATTAGAGGCCACACAGGAGATAAACCATTTGGTTGTGATATTTGTGGGAAAAGATATACACACCAGGGGAGTCTGAAGAAACATATGAGAAGCCACACTGGAGATAAACCATTTGGTTGTGATATTTGTGGTAAAAGATATACACAACAGGGGAGTCTGAAGCAACACATGAGAGGCCACAGAGGAGATAAACCATTTGGTTGTGATGTTTGTGGAAAAAGATTTACAGAAGAGAGACATATGAAGAGACACATACGAGTCCACACAGGAGAGAAACCATTTAGTTGTGATGTTTGTGGGAAAAGATTTACAGAACAGAGACATATGAAGAGACACATGAGAGGCCACACAGGAGATAAACCATTTGGTTGTGAAGTTTGTGGGAAAAGATTTACACAACAGGGAGATCTGACAAGACACATGAGAGTCCATACGAGAGTCCACTCAGGAGAGAAACCATTTGGTTGTGATGTTTGCGGGAAAAGATTTACAGAACAGAGACATATGAAGAGACACATGATAGTCCACACAGGTGATAAACCATTTGGTTGTGATGTTTGTGAGAAAAGATTTACACAACAGGGAGATCTGACAAGACACATGAAAATCCACACAGGAGAGAAACAAATCAGTTGTGATTTTTGTGGGAAAATATTTACACAACAGGGAAATCTGAAGCAACACATGAGAATCCACACAGAATAGAATTTGTTTCTTTGTGTCGGAAATATTAATGATGTAAATTGTTGTTCTCTTTTTCTTGTGTTTATTTTAAACATGTAAATTGTTATACATACTGTGCGGGTCTGTGATGGATGACTGTCGGAAGAAAAAATTATTCACGATTAATCAGTTACTGTTTCATTGTTATATTCAGACTTCTCATCTTACTGTCTCTGTTTCATCTCACACACAAACTCAGCATGTCTCCTGATAGCAAAGAGACGGGGAATCTGTATGTTTCTGTCTGAAAGAACGAGCAGTTTCTTTGTTATCATACGACCATTTCTCACAAACCACTGTGTGGGACGAGGGGAAAGGTTCCCGATTAGGCCGAAGACGTCGTGAGGGTTTCTGTTAGTGGTCATGATGAGAATTTAAGAGGTGGTTCTTTGAGAGATCTTTGAGCAGTCTTGGATATGCAATTTGTCTATCAGGTTGTATTTCTGACTCTGCTCCTTCCTTGCAACAAATCAATGTTCCTGTTTCAATGATTTTACTCCAAGGGGTCGAGTGAATTTTTCTAACAATGACACTAAACATAAACTACTACAAGGGAAAACTGTGGCGTTTTAATCCGGCCCGCTGCGTATTATAATTATTATATATAATTTTAATTAATGCTCGGTAGGTAGATTACATGCGAGTGGTCCGGCCTGTCTGTCAAAATTAAAATTTCATTGTGGCCCCTGAGCCAAAAAGTTTGCCCATAAAGTTATACTTTGAACCGGCTTATTCATGTCGTCTGTTTGATGCAACACTGTAAGAACACGGACGAAGTATTCATATTTAAGATAATCTGTTTTGTAGTCCATCTCCTGAACATAATGCGCCTGCTGTAGCATCATAACTACGGAGTTAGTGAAAGTGGATTCGGATCCTCTAAACACAGCAGTTGTCTTTTTTTCCAAGGAGAAGCGGTTAGGAACAGACGTTAGGAGGTAATGTTTGGACTATTTGACCGCAGCCTTTGGTTTCCTGTGTATTCCTTAAAAGCAACTGAAATTTGTCCAACTCTTTGTATTTTCATGAATTACGAATCCATACACTACTGTTTGTTTATTCTCACCTTGTTTTAAAAAGGCCACGATCACAGAGGATGAGCTCAGCAAGATGCAAATGCTGTAATAACCTGAGCACAGGCTGCAGTTGTTTAAAGAAGTCCATGTTGTCATGGAGGAACAAGAGCCCACACTGTTCATTACTGATTCGCAAGACACAAAATTAACTTTTTTCCAAGATTTTTGTAATAAACATAGCATCTTCATCGTGGAACAAAAAACGTCATGTGGAGGTTGAAACAGCTTCCACCTTCAGCATCATGAACGGACTGGTTTGATTTTCCCCTGAAAAGATTTGAAACTTGTAAAAAAGTGGAGATTCTGAGAAGGACGTCTCAACATTTTGCAAGATCGGAGTTCCTGTTGGATGTTGTGACCAAGAGAGTTTTGGGTCATAGATTCCTGATGATTTCATTTCTGGGAAGAGTGTATTATTTGGCACATATGAAAATATAAATAAGAGAAATTTGAGATTTTTATTTTAGTTTAGTTGTGTTTTTGAGCTTCAGAGAAGTTTCCTGAAACATAATTGTTGTGGCCATTTTTCTGATGAATAAAAATAATGAATTCTCCAGACAGGATTATTTTTTTCTCATAATTTATTAAACAAAACAAAACCAACAATTAATTAAAAGAACACAAGAACCCCTAATGCTGCTTCTGCTGCTATGGAAAGAAAAGAAAAAACATAGTACCTGCTGACATATAATGTTTTTATACACCAACCATAAAATGGATTTATTTCACCGGACGTCCAAACTTATTTGGTTATTTACAACCACTTTTTTTTGTTGATTAAACAGAAAACTT
Organism: Clinocottus analis; assembly: GCF_023055335.1. Lineage (NCBI taxonomy): Eukaryota > Metazoa > Chordata > Actinopteri > Perciformes > Cottidae > Clinocottus > Clinocottus analis. The sequence goes on along the minus strand of NW_027175931.1, from coordinate 1,770,799 downwards.
TTCAAAGTTTAAGCTAACCCAATATATCAACACATGTAACATGAATAGGACAATACTCCTTGTGAATATAGTAAGTAAGCTCTAAAATCAAATAAATAGCTCCTAAAAGAATTGATGAATATGAATTGCCTGGAGACTAATTTGACCAGCAATTAAATGGAGTTAATTAAAAAATAGGAGGAGCTTTGGCCCATCAGCAAAGAATTTCAGCTTCAAATGTTTCCCCAATGAGCTCTTTAGTCCCACTCGGTGTTTCAGACTCGGGACAGCAAACAGCCATGACGTTGTTGAGTGTTTAGCTCCAGTGACGGAGCTAAAAGCCGATTGGCAGATGCTGAGCTGAGTGAACGAGCTGGAGGTGTGAGCAGCCACAAGTGAAGGGAGTGGAGGAGCGGCGTAGTGTTGGTGAATTTAGGAAGGTTTAAAACCAGTTGCACAACAAAATCAATGTAAATTATCACCGTATCCACCCCAAGTTCCTCCTCAACCTTCATGAAATAGCTGAAGTACATTTTGTTCATTGACTTCCCAGAAATGTACAAGTCAGCACCAAATATAAAAAGCTGAACATTGGCCAACAAGATCTTTTCCACACAGAATATCATGACCGTGATAAGGGAAGCTCATACTAACATGTTGGAACTGAGTTGAATTCATGTTATTCATATATATGTATTATTGATTACAGGTAAAGATAGTTTAACAAAGATAATAAAAGGCTTCCTAAGAGACAATAGACACTAATTGGATCAAACAGTTAAACTAACTATCCTTCCTATCGCGCCTGTGTAGACTCATCTATCTCTTCAGACTTCCCTGTTCATAAAATCTTTCCTCACCAACATCCCTGACCAAATGGTTTCTCTCCTGTATGGACTCTCATGTGTGTCTTCAAATATCCCCGTCTTGTAAATCCATTCCCACAAACATCACAACTAAATGTTTTCTCTCCTGTATGGACTCTCATGTGTCTCTTTAGACTCCTCTGTTGTGTAAATACTTCCGAACAAACATCACAACTGAATGTTTTCTCTCCTGTATGGACTCTCATGTGCGTCTTCAAACTCCTCTGTTGTGTAAATCCTTTCCCACAAACTTCACAACTGATTGGTTTCTCTCCTGTATGTACTCTCGTGTGTCTCTTTAGATGTCCCTGTTCTGTAAATCTTTTCCCGCAAACATCACAACTGAATGGTTTCTCTCCGGTGTGGCCTCTCATGTGCAGCTTCAGATGTCCCTGTTGTGTAAATCTTTTCCTACAAACATCACAACTAAAAAGTTTCTCTCCTGTGTGGACTCTTTTGTGTCTCGTCAGATCTCCCTGTTGTGTAAATCTTTTCTCACAAACATCACAACTGAATAGTTTCTCTCCTGTGTGGACTCTCATGTGTCTCTTCTGATCTCCCTGTTGTGTAAATCGGTTCCCACAAACATCACAACTGAATGGTTTCTCTCCGGTGTGGACTATCACGTGTCTCTTCAGACGTCCCCGCTCTGTAAATCTTTTCCCACAAACATCACATTCAAATGGTTTCTCTCCAGTGTGGATTCTCATGTGTTTCTTCAGATTTCCTTGTACTGTAAATCTTTTCCCACAAACATCACAACTGAATGGTTTCTCTCTTGTGAGCACTCTTGGCTGTGATTCATTCTTTTGCTTCACTCTAAAAAATTTCTTTCTAACCAAACAGCTAGAAGACATTTTTCTTGTGTGTCTTTGCAGAAACCCCTTGTGGAAAAAACTTTTACTATACTTGAAAAAGCTGAAGGGTTTGTTGCCAGTGTTACATCTCACATGACCTACAAGGGCTTTCTTATATTTCAGGGTATGTACAGCAGAATCAGATGCTCTGGTCTTCTTCCAAACATTGTCCCTGTCTTCACTTTCAGGTTCTGAATCTGACAAAGGTTCTTGCCAAACACCATAACTGATTTTAGTCTCAGAAGATGCTGAAGCCTTTTCATCATCAGCATTTTGATATGAATGACAATGTGGATTTAAGTTCCTGGCTGGTCTTGATGCCCCACAGTCCTCTCCATCAGTTTCTGTTTTTATCGTTGTAGCCGACATGCTGGCAAGAGGCTCTGCCTCTCTGTTGTCCTCCGTGTGGCTTGGATGAAGCTGTGATGTCTGAGGTTTGTCATCTTCACTCTTCACAGTAACAGCAGTGAATAGGAACTTGGTGATATCAGCCTTCTCCAGCACATTAGGCTGCGCCCCCTCTCGACGGGTCCAGAGATCCTCCGGCTCCTCTTTTATGTGGAGCGGCTCTGGATCCTCTTTGATGTGGAGGGGCTCTGGCTCCTCTTTCATGTGGAGGGGCTCTGGATCCTCCTGGTCCAGGTACAGGCACTCACGGGGCACATCTGCATTATTCACCAACAGCTGTTGGATATCTGCAGGGAGCACATTATGGACAACAGTGACTTCAGACTGATATCAGCTTTCATTAGTAGAGGCATTCAAGGAATTTGCCTTCAGTGTTTCCCATACCGTTATATTTGGGGGACACCCTGCGCTGCCCCCCCAACGACACCCTCCGGCCCCCCTTGAAGGTTGAGTTAATTTTGTTGAATTTCATTTTCTCGAAAGTGCCAGATCACAACTAAAGTAATTTAAGGTTCCCTTTCCGAAAAAAAACGGCTTTTAAACTAAATTTTAAAAAAATAAAATAAAATAAAATATAGGGGATGCCACATAAACCAACCCCGAGATGCATTCAGCCTTCAAAAAGAGCACTAGCCCCTTTAACGACATCCGTCTATGCAACCAAAGATTTTTTTTCTACTTTTTCAATCATTGGACTAAAATTATGAATACATCGGTCTTGTTCTTTGGTAACAAGGATGCCCAGGTAGTTGACAGGTATATCATTAATAGAAGGTAGATCATTCATTTTTTATGGCAAATAGCTAATAACAGACAGAGATCTGAAACTTTTGAAAACAAATCAATAAGTGTTGATAAAGTGGCCTTAAATGACCCAAACGGAACAAGATACGACAGCAGAATGATCTGTTCCATGGGACAGCCAATTGTCATTGCGCTTTCCAAAAATTACAATATTTTATGAAGAAATTGGATTTTTGGAAAAATACAAAATTAGTTTTTAGCTACATAGCAAATAAAAACAAAACCTTGAGTTTTACATTGTTTCTTAATGCCCTGGCTTTTAAAGAGAAAAGAACAAAATGTATAAACAAACTACTAATATATACATATACTACCAATATATTTCCTTTATTTTGTAAATAAAAGGAAACAAAAGTTGCTTATGTGTTCTAGACTTTGTTCGGATTCGTTCACGTTCTTATAAATATATATTTATGTAGAAATGTGTGTGTAGCTGCATCCTTTGTCTAATGTCTGTGAAACACGTCGCTGCTTGATGTGATACGTGTTGTATAAATAAGCTTCATTATTATCAGCCACACATGATACGTCTTTAGATTAAACATGAGACTAATAGTCAACAGTTGGGCGTTAAGTATTACAACTACATAGAAAGCAAGAGTTTCTACAACATGTGGTGATTATTGTCCAATCTGAGAGCCAATCAGCTCTCTGATGTGGAGACAGCCAGGTGTCTCCCAGTCCACGCGAGTTAAAACGCCAATTGTATACGTGTTAAAACAGGAAGTCAGAAAACTGCCATTCCTTTGAAATAAAGCTGGTAAAAAAGGGAGGGAACAACAAAAAGCAGAGCCACGAATTTAAGAATTCAACGAATGAACGAATATCATTTAATCCAAAGAGTTCAGTGGGATTTCTCATTCTTGTTATCAGCTGTTTGTTTATACCATTTAAACGCCTGTTAATTCGTAACAATGAAAAAGCACAAACCTGATCCGTGGAGCTGAACTCGAGGGTTCAGCCTCCAGCAGTTTGGCTCGTCGCTCATTTTCTCTAAAAACGAGAAACGTCCTCCTCGTAATCTGCTGTTAATCTGTCACACAGCTCGTGACGTGTCGAGTAATCCAGCTGCAGCCCGAGTCTCTGTTGTCGATGTCGATCGCTGCTATCCGCTTACATAGCCGGGGCTACATGCTAGCTGGCTAACACTCGCTTAGCCGCTATCGCTACGTGACCGAGCTACATGAGCTACATGCTAGCTGGCTAACACTCGCTAGCTTCTCATGACTTTACGGGTCAATTCCTTTAAACCTCACAGCGGCTGTCAGCTGCCTTCACCTGATGCGATACAGAGCTGAAAGAGAGAAGCTTCTTCTTCTGCTTCTTCTGCTTCTTCTGCTTCTTCTTCTTCTTCTTCTTCTTCTGCTTCTTCTTCTGCTTCTTCTCCTTCTTCTTCTTCTTCTTCTTCTTCTTCTTCTTCTTCTTCTTCTTCGTCTTCGAGGTACATTGGCGGTTGGCAAACAACTGCTTGGTGCTTTACCGCCACCAACTAGTGTGGAGTGTAAAGAAGATAATACTGTTATTATTAATATTAATAATAACATGTATAAATATATACATATAACAATTCCACAAAACAAAATAATAATTAAAAAAAATATTTTATCAATTATATTTGTTATTCTAACATACAGAAATAGTACTTGATGACACTTACTTGAGTTATTTTGTAGAATATTACATATCTAACTGTACTTTTTCCTTGCCGAGGCTTACAATTACTCATATTTTCTTTATTTGTTGTTCTAAGACACTGAAATATATTTTAGACTCCTACGTCTGACTGCTGCTACAATAAAGATCGGTAGTTTTCTTAATTCAAAATTTCATTTTATTTTATTTTTTAATCTATTTGCACTTGCACTCCTTTACAATGTATGTTTCTGTATGTTTGCACATAGAAGAATTGACGTTAAAGCTGACTTTGGCTTTTGACTTTCACATCGTACTTGACAGCACTTACTTGAGTTCTTTTGCAGAATATTTGTGATTTTTCACTGTACTTTTTTCATTGTAGAGACTTCCAATTAGCCGTCTTCTTTCATGCTCATATTTCTGACAGTGTAAAATAACATGTTCTATTGTTTCCTATTGCCCACATTCGTCACACTTGCACACTATTGTTTCATGTTTTCTTTTTGTTAAACCCAGTGTGTCCAAATCGAAGTATTGACATCACTGTTGCAGCAAAGTCCTGTCCCATTTATATTTACACCTTATCAAGCTTTACAGTCTCTCACATTCAATAATTTATCAGGTGACGTCAGTGAGTCCTTGAAGGTTCAGGTTTTCACCAGCAGGGGTCAGCAGTCCGTAACTGTTCATGTCTGATGGACAGCAGCTCTTTCCTTTATTGTTGACCACGTGTGCATGACGTTCACCTCTGTTCCCGGATGTTGTTCCTCTGACTCATCTCCCGGTAGCCTACAACGATACTGAAGTTAGCTTAGCACGCTAGTCCCAGTTTAACGGAGAGGAAACGGGGTTTGTGACGGAGTTTGTGAGGAGAAAACGTTTCTGTCGTTGTGTGAAAATGTCTAAAGTCCAAACGCTGTTTGAAAGAGCGATAGCAGAGTACGAGGAGGAACTTTCTAGATCAATGGAGGAGAACCAGCGACAACGGAGACTACTGGACGCTGTTTCCAACCCGGAAGTCCGGACACAAAGAGCAGGTTGGTTCTGTTTGTTTCTTCATCACTTTGAACTGATGCAGCCAGTTCTGGAGAAAGTATTCACATCATGTACTGAGGTAGAGTTACAGGTACTTTACTGAAGTATTCACATCATGTATTGAGGTAGAGTTACAGGTACTGTACTGAAGTATTCACATCACGTATTGAGGTAGAGTTACAGGTACTGTTCTGAAGTATTCACATTATGTATTGAGGTAGAGTTACAGGTACTATACTGAAGTATTCACATGTACTAGGTAGAGTTACAGGTACTGTAGCTACTGAAGTATTTAAACACGGTCATACTTTTTACTACGATGCATCCAAAGGTACATATTGTTTTTTACTGAATTACACCTCAGTGGTACATATTGTACTTTTTACTCTACATGTTAGAGGTACATATTGTACTTTGACTGTCCAACACCTCAGATGTACACATTGTACCTTTACTTTACTACATCTCAGTGCTAACTATTGTTCTTTTTAATGTACGAATCTAAAAAGGTACATCCTGTACTTTTCCCTGAATTACACCTCAAAGCTACATATTATACTTTATACTGTACATCTTAGAGCTATAAATTGCACTTTTTACTGTACGTCTTAGAGGTACATATTGTACTTTAACTGTGCCACAGCTCAGACGTTATACTGTATGTCTTGGTTACATATTGTACTTTTACTTAACTACATCTCAGAGGTACATATTGGACTTTTATTGTACTACATCTCAGGGGTATGCATTGTACTTTTTACTGTACATCTTAGCAGTACATAATGTACTTTTTACTGTACTAATTCAAAGAGGTACATGTTGTACTTTTCAGATGACAGTTTTTCTTTCTCTTTCTGTGTTCTTGTCATTTCAAATCATGACTTATTGATTTCCCTTCAGAGTTTCTTCAGCCTCTCCTTCTAAACCTTGTTCTCACACTCCACTGGTCTCAGCTTGCTCTCGGATTTGTGTTTAAACTGTAAACATGAACTCAGATTTAGTTTTGGTTGCACAGATCTTCTGCTCTCCAGCTTACGGGTGCGTTTGTTTCACCGGAACGTCCCTGATGGGATCACTGGTTCATCCTCTTCTGCAGTTCAAGGCTTTATTATGTTGCTTTCTTTTCAAATTAAAGGACAATTAATAACAGCAGCAGCATCTTTTTTATGAGGGTTCATGCTTCTCTTATTCACAACCAATTCACGGTATTTTCAGTGATAGACCTCTTGAATGATAGAGTTTAATATGAAACCATGAAACATGAATGTATTTTATCATTGTCCAACAGACGTCCAGCAGCTGTTGGTGGTTAAAGAAGAGGTTCCCTCTGAGCACCAGGACTGGAGCTCAGGTCTTGACCATGAGAACCCAGAGCCCCCACACATAAAAGAGGACCAGGAGTTCCCAGAGCCCCCACGCATTAAAGAGGAACATGAGGACACAGAGCCCCTGCACATTAAAGAGGAACAGGAGGACCCACAGCCCCTGCACATTAAAGAGGAACAGGAGGACTCTGAGCTTCTGCATATTAAAGAGGAACAGGAGGACCATGAGCCCCCTCACATTAAAGAGGAACAGGAGGACCCAGAGACCCCGCACATTGAAGAGGACCCAGAAGGACATCCAGGACCAGAGACTGTGGACTCGTCTGAACCTGAGACTGATGACAGTAGAGATTGGGAGGAGACTCAGGAACCTCAGTCTGATTTAAACCCTCTGCAAAACAATGAAGTGCCTGGAAGTGATGGGAAGCCATTTAAATGCTCGGTTTGTGACAAAACATTTAGATTTCGTAGTGTTCTAAAAACTCACATGATTGGCCACACAGGAGAGAACCCATTGAGTTGTTTAGTTTGTGGGAAAGAGTTTCGATTAAAGAGGCACCTCAACACTCACATTAGTACTCACGCAGGAGAGAAACCATTTAGTTGTTTAGTTTGTGGGAAAGAATTTCCAAACACAAATATGTTGAAACGTCACTCAACTTGCCACACAGGAGAGAAACCATTTGGTTGTTCAGTTTGTGGTAAAACATTTTCACAAAAGGGAAACCTGAAGACTCACATGACTAGCCACACAGGAGAAAAACCATTTAGTTGCTCAGTTTGTGGTAAAACATTTAGACAGAAGCAAAGTATGAAATGTCATTTTATTGTCCACACAGGAGAAACAAATTAGTCGAGTTCAGCTCAGATGAAGCTTCACATCGATTTACATTCTTTGGTGTGTGTTTCTCCGATATTGTTTTCATGTGTTATGTATCGCCATGTATGTATGAATTATAAGAGATACAAAGTTTTATATTGTCAAATTATGTACTTTATGCAGCACCATGGTTTGAGCTGAATTATCAGAGGTGATGAAACTGAGGGAAAGATTTAACTTTCTTTCTCTTCAGCAACGTTTTCTCTCTAGTTTAAACTCATTACTACCTTGATTTAGTTTGACTGTAGAAACTGCATTTTTGTTCCATTACTAAAGAATTATCCCTATCCTCCTTTCTTCTTCATCATCCTCTATTGATCTCATCTCTTTGAGGTTTAGGGATTCTGTCCTTTGATTTAGGACGTGATTATTTTACCTTTTCGTTGACCAAACTTTCTTTCTTTGAATCACGACTATTGTAACAGCTGTTTAAGTATTATGTTCTAATTGCTTTCATGGTGACTCAAAAACTGTTGAAAAGTTCAGCCAAAGTTTCCACCAAAATTATTTCAGTTCAATGTTGTTACATATTTGTCGCAGTGATTGTAGTTAAGCTGCAGCAGCCTGTTCTTATTTTGACCTTAAATCTGTGTGTTCATGATTAATAGAAGTTACATTTATATTTAGGATGTGAAATGTGAATGAATTGCCTTCAATAAGGAAATGTATTGTTCACTGATATGATTTCCACCGTTACGTCCAGCCTATCCTGTTATCTGAGTTTTCTTATTATAATTAAATGAAATAAACACATATTAAGTACTTTAGGTTGTGATATAAATCATTTGGATTCATATAGATGATGAATGGCTTGTGTTTAGTGTAACTTGCAAATAATTTGGAAGTGTGTGTGTGTGTGTGTGTGTGTGTGTGTGTGTCTGTGTGTGTGTGTGTGTGTGTGTGTGTGTGTGTGCGTGCAACGCTCGTTAGCTAAGGCTCGCTCCATGGAGAAGTGTTGACTCTTTTCTCTCTGCTAGTTACCGAGCGGTACCACGGGGAATGTTACTGAGCACCACTGAAAGTGAACAACAACTACACAACAGGTTAGGCCTCTACACAGCACAACATGGCTTTTGTTTTCTGAGCTACATCTCAGGGCAGACTTGCAACAGCTGGTATGAAGTTGGATATCTGATTGCCTTAAGACCTTATGCTATCCTCCACACTAGGCATTTAAACATATCACACACACACACTTGTGTGAACACCTGTTTGCAGCAACATATATAAAGTTGTACACATTTCAAACTTCAAAGCAAAAGAGCAGGTGTTTGTTATGGGAACCATCTCTATCCTGCTTCATGTGGCGTCCCCCCACGTGAACCAGACTAAATAAAGCTCATCTTCTCACTTTCCCCCTAAATACACGTTTATTTGATCATCAAAGTAAGGGTTTTTTTCTAGTCTCAACTAATAAATACGGTACTATTGTCTGTTTATTTTGTGTTGCAATGTCATATCTGGTGATGGTGTTGATCAGCTGTATAAAGCAGCTTCAGGTAGAGACACTGTGTTTCTTCTCTCAGGACCCGATTCACTGTGAACTCCATGTTCTGGATTCCTGAGTTATTAGAAAAGCAAGTTACACAACAGACCTCCAGGTGACAAAAAGCCCGTTTGGGGACTTTTGGAGATGTGAAGTCTTGCGTCTTTCCTGTTGTCAGAGGCCCCGGCTAGTCAGTAACTAGGGGAGGCCGCGAGTAACAACGACACGAGCCACTAAAGAGTGTGTCCAAGAAGCCCAGGCGGTCGTGAAGAAAGAAGGACCGGAATCAATAAGTTATAACAACAATATTTAATAAAGAGACGATGAATTGGACAGATACAACACTTGATCAAGTTTCTCTAAATCTGGGCCGAAACCACAGACTGTCAACAGTTAGCTGTCGCCTCAACGTGCAGCGAACAAGAGACTGAAAACAAGCTCTGTGCCTGTTTTCATACAACTGGTTGTCTTGGCTTAAGGCCTCCATCGCGGCAGGAGGATATAAATGAATTCATGAAAAGCTGGCGGAAAGGGCTCCTCCTCCTCCGCTACGTAGCCAAGATGGCGCCCGTTTAGGGTGAGTACTGTCCGTTGTTTTTACACTGCATTTTTTGACTGTTTGTAGAGCGCCATCCGGGTACTTTCAGTGAATTCTGCTGGTTTTGTCAGTGTGGTGCCCTAAGCACTGAAAGTCAGTGCTCAAGGTGTTCAAGTGTCCGGTAGTAGACACAGCCTATTAAAAAAGTTGACTTTCAATACAAATACCCACAACTCTTTTGGCTTGACTTTGAGTGAGCGGGTCACTATGAGCCTGAGCAGCAGAGGAGTCTCATCTCTGTATCTTCATCACCTCGTGGACACGTTTCACAATATATGTTGTAATAGAATAATGTATATCTAGGTTTTTACAATGTACCTAAACAAATGGCTGAAGATGTTTATTTAAATGACATTTTTGAATCCTGGATGAGTTTGATCTCCAGGAAGAGCCTTCATGAGACTACAGATAGCTCCTGTCAGCTGTAATACTCACGAAGACAAGTTGTACTAAAAATATACGTAAACAAGCACATCCATCATATTTAATAATGCAGTTAATCTCACACCACTTCAAAACATTTTGGGGATTTCAGCAAACACAGAACAACATGGAGCAAGCACACAAACACAAAGATGGATGAAATGAATGAATGAGACTCGTGTTTGTTTTACCCACTCCCTTTATTCATTTTTTGGTCTTTTTGATGCTCATAACATAATCATTGTACGACAGCATGTCTCTGTATAATTACATCTACAGTTTAAAATGACAATCTTCATTAACTTCAATCTGATAATCACCTTTTTAATCTTCAAATCAGTATTTTCCTTCATTTGCATCTGAAACCTGACAAACTTATTTCAGCTTCACGTCACAGAAACACAGAGATTGTGTTTCTGCATCAACTAGGTGTCATTCAGGCTGTGTGCATTTAAAGTACAACACATGATGTTTATTTTAATGAAAAGAACCCACAGCACCAGGAAGTACTGCAGTAAAACCCTCTCACCCATTATCACCCCACACACAGGTAGAACTCTACATGTTCACCTGCAAAAATACCCTTTAATCAATTATAATATAATCATATAATTAATTAGAAACCCATTAAATTCATTCTTTCATGTCCAGGTCATTGGTCAAAAGGGGGCGGGGTCTTCTCCTAGTTGCTCCAGGCCATAGTGATGAGTGCTGGATTTCCATCTGCAGCTTTAGATCCAGAAGATCTGCGCTTCCTCTTACTGGGGCAGACCTGAAACACAGAGAGGACGGTGAGAAGGCCACCTGACCATTATAGTACAGGTACACGTTGATTTAAACTGAATAAACCGGTTGAAATATTACGAATCCCAACCAAAGAAGAAGACATACCGGAGCACAGGGCTTGGAGCCCTTAGTGATGCACAGCTCCAGTTTGCAGTGGAGGTAGATCTCAGATTTCTTCGCGGAGAACTCAAACATGTTGAAAGAGAAGACGGTGGAGGTTCCCTTCCCGTTTCCCTCCATCTTCACCGTGCCGTCAGCTTTGTTCGGGCATCTGCTCAGAAACAGGAAAACAAGACGATGAGTTCCTCTGCAGACGACTCTCACAGCAGCTGACGAAGAGTTTCTTGCTCTCACCCGTCCTTGACGAGGTGGTATTTCACGGTGCTGCTAGCTTTCGCCTCGTTGGTGGCCCAGCAGGAGTCGGTCACCACGGAGACCATGCCCCCGTCCAGCCCCGTGGTCTTCAGCTCCACCCAGATCTGCTGGTTCAGCTTGACGGCCGTGGTCTTGGTGATGAGGCGCGTGCGGCCGGCGTCGGCATAGGCGTTCATCATCAGAGTGTATTTCCAGTCCCCAGACACAATCTCCTTTACCACAGAGCTGCAGACACACACACACACACACACACACACACACACACACACACACACACACACACACACACACACACACACACACGTCAGCTGTGTCAAACTACAACAAGCTGCACATGAACATACAGGTGAAGCTCCGCCTCCTCCACACACACCTGTCTTTGATCTTGAAGGACACACTCGTGATGTCGGGCTTCTTGTAGAGGCAGGAGAAGTCGATGTTGACTTGGTCGTGGCGGGTGATGACGCCGGCCTTGGAGGCGTCCCTCGTCACGATGGCGTTCTTGTAGAGGATCTGGGTGTCGGTCGTCTAGAGGAGACAGCAACACAAGTCATTGTCACTCCCTGACACCAGTGTGTTTCACTTGTGTTGAGACAACAGACCGGAGGACAGAACCCACCGACACTTTGGTCCCGCAGGCTTTGCTGCTGTTGAAGCTGAAGGTCACCATGTGGGTGTCCTTGTCCATGAGGCCTTTGCAGGTGGGGTCTTTGAGGTGGAGGACGGTGTAGTCGATGCCTTTCTCCTGCAGCAGACATCCGGCCAGAGAAACCGTGGCAGAGTCCTTCTTGCAGACCGCCGGCTCGCCTGAACACCCGACAGCACATCACGTCAAACACATCCAAACTGCACTGTGTGTAGCACTGTACCTAAGCAGAGTGGTAGCAGCAGTGTGTGTAGCCGCAGTTTGTGTAGCAGCAGTGTGTGTACCTAAAGTGTCGGTGTAATTGGAGGTGAACAAGGCCCGACAGAAGCAATGTCTTTCACCGAGCTTCTCGCCGCAGAACTCGTGTTCGCTGCAGTGATGCTGCAGACAGGAAGCCTTAGGGACAGCTACACACACACACACACACACACACACACACACACACACACACACACACGTGTTCCTTTCCAGATAAAGAGTAGATATAAAACATGTGATAATGCTTAACGAGGAGAAAGTGAAGGAGGGTCTTACGGCAGTTGACCTTTGACCTCCAGTCGCCCAGACTGATGTTGGCCTTCAGTCTGTAGGACTCGGCGTAGGCCTCTATGAACTGGCACTTGAGACCGTCCACCGCCGGGTATTTGCACAAAGTGTTTTTGCAGGCGTCCACGAAGGGCTGAGGGTCAGTGACCTTGTGACCAGCAGTGAAGGGAGCTTGCTTCAGGAGATTACAGCTGGTCCATGCAGAGAGGAAGGGGCGGGTCTTATTAGTGTTCACCTTCCACCGCGGTCACATGACAGCGTCGCGGCACATGGGAATGTACGGTGAAGGGAGCGCTCGGTGTTTTGCTGGGTCACTTCTTACCGTTCGGTGGAGCTCTTGCAGTCGATCGTACTGTCGGCGGCGTCCTTGTGCAGAGTCGCGCAGCTAGGGGGCGACAAACGGCACATTGCATTGGAACCGAGACGACGCAAATAAACAATGAATATCAGTCAGCGCATCAAGGTGAGACCAAGTCGTACTCAGTCACAAGGGTCTTCATAGCAGCAGCGGTGGTTTTCTGTTTTTTGTCACTGGGGTTTCCACACAGACCCTGTACACCCACCGGGCTTCCTGGGAGATGTCAGGAGACAATCAGATGCAAATCAATGGCCGTTGACCCTCATGAGCAGGGCTTTTATTCTGAAACTCAGTCCAGAGAGGATGTAGGGTTCTGTACCTGACACGTGTGCGGTGTTGCCATCAAAAAAGACCGTGACCTTGGAGGTCAACAGCTCTGCAGTGACTCCGGTCTTGTCCTTGGAGAGCTTCACCCCATGAACCTCTTGCTTGGTAGTGACGTCCAGAGTTTTGCCTTCGACCTGCAGCAGAGAGGAGACGTGAAGGAAACATCTCACATCTCACATCTCACAGCATCTCGCAGGAGGAGCGAAACAGCTGTACACAAATACTGAAGTATTCCTGCAAAGCTTCACTGGAGTATTTCTATTTGATGCTGCTTGATACTTCTACCCCGCTCCATCTATAGAAAGTTTAACACAAAGTAGCTCTTGGCTTGTACTGATCCTCAAAGAATCAAAGGACCCCATGAAGACTCTGCTCAGATGGATTAGCTCACCACAACTGTTCCACCTTGTCCCAGAAGAAACTTCTTATTTGACTGAACGATCAGCACGTGGTCCAGGTGAGACACATCTGTACGGCGTCGCTCCAGGAAACCCGCACGGATCTCAAAATCAGATCCTATTAGAGGCTTCAGCAGAGTGTATCCACAGCGATCCGGGATGGAGGCGAGGCTGCCGTGGAAATCGATGACGGAGGATCCGCTCACAGTGCACACAGGGGTGAGTATCTGACACCTGATGGAGACGCAAAGAGACCATGTTTAGTGTCCGCTCGTGTCTGCAGGCCGACTCCAAAGACTCAGAGAGCTTCTATCCAATGAAGATGGAGCCTCCACTTCATTTGAGGAGTTTAAATCCTGACATGAAATTAAAAAGATTTAACACGTAAGATCAGTTTATTAAAACCCTTCTCTATGAGAACAACTCTAATATAATGAATAGCTATGTTTATTGGGTTGCATTGTGGGAAATGTAGGATCCGGGGAAAGCCAGAATATCTCTGCTGCTTTGACCTTCATCTCATCCGTAAAGTATTCGGTCCACTTCATTTAAAATCAGTCAGTCTAACTTTTATTAAAGATGTATTCCACGTATAAAAGAGGACATATTTACTTGCTGTTGAGGCAAACCTCTGGGGCTTTACATGCGACTGAAGAGAGGACTGCAGCCTGGCTGCAGAGCTGAGTGGTGCAGGTGGCAGCATCCAGTAACTTACTGGCACCGTATGCTAAAGACCCACCACCTGTGAGGTGATGAAAGGTTCATGAAATTAGTTTGATATCAACTTCAACAGATGGAAATAACAGCAATTATTAGACTTCACATGAGTCCCAGTCCACCTGATGTTCCTACCTGAGAGTCTGCATGAACTTAGGTCCATGAAACCTACGTTTTTCAATGTCTGAGTAGTAAATGTCTTTGTTTCCATTGAGACGCCATCGACCGTTGCCTTCAGGGTCTAGAAAAAGTGTTGGACATAAATCAAGGTTAAAACATTCCAGTGCTTTGAAACCTCCTCTTCTTGTGTTTGTGTTGAGCTTTAGGACGTTTCAGTGGGACCGTGAGAGCAGTGGTGACCTCAGCATCACATGACCAGAAGTTAACCTTTAACCTCCCAGACTGGTGGAATCTGAGAGGGGGCGGGGCTTCTGCCCCTGCATAATTATTACACATCAACAGTTTGTGCCTCCAATATTTTACAATTAGATTCAATACGTATTTTCTATAAATTACCCCGAAATGTTTTAAAACCCCAAATGACTCATGAAAAGTTTCCACCCAGAATCCACTGCAACAACAAAGACACAAGTCCTTCTGGTTCAACACAAAGTATTTACACGTGCACACAGGAACTCGATCCATGCATTTATGTAACAACGGAGCACAACATTTACAAGTTTGCACTAAGGGAATGTGTGAAATCTGACAGCCGTCTTTGTTTCTGACGAGCAAAAAGAAACAAATGTGTTCTTTGTTTCTCTGCAGGTGAAAAGTTTGAACTCCATCTGGTTGGAAGAGACTCGACTGGAACTAAAGCACGAGAGCAACCGACCGGCTGAGGTCACACCCGGAGGTCGGCCCTGTTCACTTGTCATAGAGCGGGTCGGCTCAAGGTCATAACAAAGTCACTCTTCACATGTACTTACAGCAGGAACTTGAGTAGTGTAACTGAAAGTCTGCAAAGCTGTTTGCTTGCCAAACGAGTGCAATTGTATATAATACTGAAAGCACAAAACAGACAAGAGACAGAATATTATGAAATGAGTCCAAAATATTTTAGAAATGTCACGTTTTACAAAAAACATCAATGTAAAAAACATAGAACTGATGAGGACTTACTTTAGTGGAAGAACCACTTTTGATTTGGAAGTTATTATAGCACGTTGATGTGGTTTTTATGTTGTTCAGAGCTTGATGAATATTTGATCCAGGCCTTCTACCGGATCTAATCATGTTCGCGTACACGTTGTCCGCTTTGTCTCCGCTCTCCAGGGACAGACAGTCCTTTGCCTTTTCAGTTTCCGTGTTTTTGAAACAAATTTTAAAAAGTGATTCTGAACTGAACTTCACCTGTAAAAAAGAAATAAAAAACACACAGAACATTCATGAAGTAACAACAATATTCATCTTTTAAAAGACAGACTTTGACTCAACATCAGCATCATTTCATCTCTTTCGTGACATATATCGCAACATTTGAATTGTTTATAGTGTTTTTTTATTTCTCAAAAACAAACTCCGTTTAAACCAAAAATAATATCAGAACATTTTTCTTATTTTGGTGAGAATCTTTCTGTCCCACGTTTCCTCGTACATGTTTTTTTTAACCTGTGAGCTGCGTTGGACAGAAGGACGTGACGTTCACAGAGAGCTGGCTGGTCATTTGGGGATTTGTGGGTAATATTTAATGAGAGAACAAATCTGAAAGGTCAGCGATGACGACCAGGAGACTGAGACTGAGCTGCAGGTGAGCTGCTGTTCTTTACTACAACTTTGAGGTACTTGTATTGTAGTATCGTCACTTACTTTATAGTAATACTCCACTACTGGCAAATGTTGTACTTTTACTGTTTGTATTTCAAGTGGACGACTCAGATTAATAGCCAGAATATAATCTAGTTTATTTTACTCACTTCCGCCCAGGTGTATGATTTTCCATAAATGTAGAGGGGACAGCTGCGGATGTCCACATTTCCACCAGCAGAGGTCAGTGTTGTTGCAGAGTCCACCTGGGTGGCAGCAGCTGCAGGTGAAGCAAAAGAACAGAAACACAGCAATGAAGACTCACTTCTGACTGAATTCTGGCTGTAAAAGATGAAACAACTTAATAACAATCTATATTTTTCTTTCAGTGTCTGGATCCATCATTTAATTCATAGACGTAAGTAGTTAAAGTTGAAGCCTTTATGAACAACTGAATCTATGGAATGAATCGTCCCAACGAGACTCACTGATGTTGATTAAATGCACTTTATTCATTTGTATTAATTTCATGGACGAGTGTTTTAAAAGTAGCAATTAAGTGAAAATCTGTGTCCAAGGCAGACGTTAAAAATAAAATGTCACTTTTTTTACTCATTAAAAGCCTTTAAAACAAAACGGTTGTATTCTAAAGTAAAGCTGGACCCTTTGAACGGCTGCTCACCTGCAAGAAGCAGCAGCAGCAGAGCAGCTGGTGTCATGATGAGACGCTGCAGGAGGCTGTGGAGAGCTGGGAGAGGAACAGGTGGTGTTTACCGAGAGGAACAGGTGGTGTTTACCGAGAGGAACAGGTGGTGTCTACCGAGAGGAACAGGTGGTGTTTACCGAGAGGAACAGGTGGTGTTCACCGAGAGGAACAGGTGGTGTTCACCGAGAGGAACAGGTGGTGTTCACCGAGAGGAACAGGTGGTGTTTAGTGAGAGGAACAGGTGGTGTTTAGTGAGAGGAACAGGTGGTGTTTACCGAGAGGAACAGGTGGTGTTTACCGAGAGGAACAGGTGGTGTTTACCGAGGTGGTGTTTACCGAGAGGAACAGGTGGTGTTTACCGAGGTGGTGTTTACCGAGAGGAACAGGTGGTGTTTACCGAGAGGAACAGGTGGTGGTTAGGGAGAGGAACAGGTGGTGTTTACCGAGAGGAACAGGTGGTGTTTACCGAGAGGAACAGGTGGTGTTTAGTGAGAGGAACAGGTGGTGTTTAGTGAGAGGAACAGGTGGTGTTTACCGAGAGGAACAGGTGGTGTTTACCGAGAGGAACAGGTGGTGGTTAGGGAGAGGAACAGGTGGTGTTTACCGAGAGGAACAGGTGGTGTTTACCGAGAGGAACAGGTGGTGTTTACCGAGAGGAACAGGTGGTGTCTAGTGAGAGGAACGACTGCAGACACATGAACCCCGGCAGAGAGAAAGCGTCTTACCGTCTGGAGGTCTGGATGAGCAGCAGGGAGATGGAGCTCTGCAGGTGGAGGTCTGGATGAGCAGCAGGGAGATGGAGCTCTGCAGGTGGAGGTCTGGTCTCTCCTCTCGGCCCGATGTGCCAGCTGTGTGTCTCCATCTCTTTTTATGCAGGTGCTGCTCATCACGCCCACAAAGAAAGACGCAAGACTTCACATCTCCAAAAGTCCCCAAACAGGCTTTTTGTCACCTGGAGGTCTGTTGTGTAACTTGCTTTTCTAATAACTCAGGAATCCAGAACATGGAGTTCACAGTGAATCGGGTCCTGAGAGAAGAAACACAGTGTCTCTACCTGAAGCTGCTTTATACAGCTGATCAACACCATCACCAGATATGACTCTGATTCTTTCATATGAAGTTATGGAGGAAGAAAAAGGAGGAAGAGGAGGAAGAAGAAGAGCAGGAGGAGGTTTTCATTGTCATTATTTGATATCTCATGTCTGTCCATAAGACAATACACAGCATGCACATGTGGAGGATGATGCTTGATCATGTTTTATCTCTAGAAATAATATTTATATGTATTTAGAAGAAGGTTGTTTGAGAGCAGGAGCGTAGTTTGTTTTTAACACCGGTAGAGACACATGTGGGGGGCGGGGGGGTGTTGAGCATCAAACTCATGACTTTGTTTGAATGGAACTAAAAGTGTCTCAATAATAAAGGAGTTAAATGACATGTGTAACTAGTGAACAGTTTTATTGGAAGTACAGTTTCTACATCAGTCAAATCTGCTGTTGCTGCAATGCATTGTGGTCCGACTGCTGCTTCAGTGAGGATTCATGTTGTTGATTAAATAAAAGCTGCTTCCATCCAATGAGAGGAGAGGATGACATTGTTTTAATGAAGGGTCAGGACGGGTTCAGCTTCAATAAATCCATGTTTCATTTCACCGTTCCTCATAAACGATCAAATCAAACTTCCATTACGTGAACTGTGACTTCTTCACGTCTTTAGGTCCGTCCTCAACGTTCACACGCCCACATGTCAATCACAGGCTTCAGAAATCCTCCTGGACTGGATTCTTTCAGTGGTTTTAACCTGAGGGGTTTCTGCTGCGTTTGTCTGTAATTACAGCATCAGAACATTCCTCTATAATATGCAAATATTCTCCCTCAAAGGACGAGAGCATACGACGATGACACATGATGGAGTGCCTCTGCATTCTGAGCCGAGGCCTCGAACCCAAGAGCTGCAGCAGCTTCACAACAGGTTTGTTAGCAAAGACACGTGAGCAGCTTCCAGAAAGCTGACACGCACATGTGTGTTTGAGAACATGCTGTACTTATTAAAAGAAGAAAAAGTGTCCAGGCAAATAAAATAATTAGTGTTACGGGTGGCATCTCTCTCTCTCTCTCTCCCTCTCTCTCTCTCCCTCTCTCTCTCACTCGCTGAATAAACCCTCTTTTGTTTATCTCTTTGTGGTGTTGGGTTTTGTAGAATTGTAATAGTCTGGGGTGTTAATATTAGACTTGCACGTGTATAATAAAGAAGTGTTTAATGCGTACATTATCATATATGAGGGTTATGATAAATAATAAGGGATATTATTATGTAAAATATGTAACTGTCTGCAGTAGGTCACTGTATGTTTTATTTTACTGTATAACGATTGTGGAGTGAATGGACTTTGAACAGTCTGCATGCGTTAGAATTGTGTTACTGTCGCTTTAAGAGAGAGTGGCGCCGGTAGCTGGTCAGGGCGAGGTGGACGGCCATGAAAGTGGGACTTCGGCGCAGAGTAATCTTGGACCTTTGTTTCTGACGTCAGCTGAAGAAACCGCCCCTGGAACAGCGTAAAGCCAACGGCAAGTGAGGAAAACGTTTCCGGTGTGAAATGATGAGAACCAGCCGATGGAGGCCTTAAGCCAAGACAACCAGTTGTATGAAAACAGGCACAGAGCTTGTTTTCAGTCTCTTGTTCGCTGCACGTTGAGGCGACAGCTAACTGTTGACAGTCTGTGGTTTCGGCCCAGATTTAGAGAAACTTGATCAAGTGTTGTATCTGTCCAATTCATCGTCTCTTTATTAAATATTGTTGTTATAACTTATTGATTCTGGTCCTTCTTTCTTCACGACCACCTGGGCTTCTTGGACACACTCTTTAGTGGCTCGTGTCGTTGTTACTCGCGGCCTCCCCTAGTTACTGACTAGCCGGGGCCTCTGACAACAGGAAAGACGCAAGACTTCACATCTCCAAAAGTCCCCAAACGGGCTTTTTGTCACCTGGAGGTCTGTTGTGTAACTTGCTTTTCTAATAACTCAGGAATCCAGAACATGGAGTTCACAGTGAATCGGGTCCTGAGAGAAGAAACACAGTGTCTCTACCTGAAGCTGCTTTATACAGCTGATCAACACCATCACCAGATATGACTCTGATTCTTTCATATGAAGTTATGGAGGAAGAAAAAGGAGGAAGAGGAGGAAGAAGAAGAGCAGGAGGAGGTTTTCATTGTCATTATTTGATATCTCATGTCTGTCCATAAGACAATACACAGCATGCACATGTGGAGGATGATGCTTGATCATGTTTTATCTCTAGAAATAATATTTATATGTATTTAGAAGAAGGTTGTTTGAGAGCAGGAGCGTAGTTTGTTTTTAACACCGGTAGAGACACATGTGGGGGGCGGGGGGGTGTTGAGCATCAAACTCATGACTTTGTTTGAATGGAACTAAAAGTGTCTCAATAATAAAGGAGTTAAATGACATGTGTAACTAGTGAACAGTTTTATTGGAAGTACAGTTTCTACATCAGTCAAATCTGCTGTTGCTGCAATGCATTGTGGTCCGACTGCTGCTTCAGTGAGGATTCATGTTGTTGATTAAATAAAAGCTGCTTCCATCCAATGAGAGGATGACATTGTTTTAATGAAGGGTCAGGACGGGTTCAGCTTCAATAAATCCATGTTTCATTTCACCGTTCCTCATAAACGATCAAATCAAACTTCCATTACGTGAACTGTGACTTCTTCACGTCTTTAGGTCCGTCCTCAACGTTCACACGCCCACATGTCAATCACAGGCTTCAGAAATCCTCCTGGACTGGATTCTTTCAGTGGTTTTAACCTGAGGGGTTTCTGCTGCGTTTGTCTGTAATTACAGCATCAGAACATTCCTCTATAATATGCAAATATTCTCCCTCAAAGGACGAGAGCATACGACGATGACACATGATGGAGTGCCTCTGCATTCTGAGCCGAGGCCTCGAACCCAAGAGCTGCAGCAGCTTCACAACAGGTTTGTTAGCAAAGACACGTGAGCAGCTTCCAGAAAGCTGACACGCACATGTGTGTTTGAGAACATGCTGTACTTATTAAAAGAAGAAAAAGTGTCCAGGCAAATAAAATAATTAGTGTTACGGGTGGCATCTCTCTCTCCCTCTCTCCCTCTCTCTCTCACTCGCTGAATAAACCCTCTTTTGTTTATCTCTTTGTGGTGTTGGGTTTTGTAGAATTGTAATAGTCTGGGGTGTTAATATTAGACTTGCACGTGTATAATAAAGAAGTGTTTAATGCGTACATTATCATATATGAGGGTTATGATAAATAATAAGGGATATTATTATGTAAAATATGTAACTGTCTGCAGTAGGTCACTGTATGTTTTATTTTACTGTATAACGATTGTGGAGTGAATGGACTTTGAACAGTCTGCATGCGTTAGAATTGTGTTACTGTCGCTTTAAGAGAGAGTGGCGCCGGTAGCTGGTCAGGGCGAGGTGGACGGCCATGAAAGTGGGACTTCGGCGCAGAGTAATCTTGGACCTTTGTTTCTGACGTCAGCTGAAGAAACCGCCCCTGGAACAGCGTAAAGCCAACGGCAAGTGAGGAAAACGTTTCCGGTGTGAAATGATGAGAACCAGCCGATGGAGGCCTTAAGCCAAGACACATTAGCAGCTTCTCGAAAGCTGACACGGACATGTGTGTTTGAGAACGTGCTGTACTGATAAAAAGATGAAAAAGCGTCCAGGCAATGTGCTGTTTGTCGCCCCCTAGCTGCGCGACTTTGTTGATGTGGAAACCCCAGTGACAAAAACCAGAAAACCACCGCTGCTGCTATGAAGACCCTTGTGACTGAGTACGACTTGGTCTCACCTTGATGCGCTGACTGATATTCATTGTTTATTTGCGTCGTCTCGGTTCCAATGCAATGTGCCGTTTGTCGCCCCCTAGCTGCGCGACTCTGCACAAGGACGCCGCCGACAGTACGATCGACTGCAAGAGCTCCACCGAACGGTAAGAAGTGACCCAGCAAAACACCGAGCGCTCCCTTCACCGTACATTCCCATGTGCCGCGACGCTGTCATGTGACCGCGGTGGAAGGTGAACACTAATAAGACCCGCCCCTTCCTCTCTGCATGGACCAGCTGTAATCTCCTGAAGCAAGCTCCCTTCACTGCTGGTCACAAGGTCACTGACCCTCAGCCCTTCGTGGACGCCTGCAAAGACACTTTGTGCAAATACCCGGCGGTGGACGGTCTCAAGTGCCAGTTCATAGAGGCCTACGCCGAGTCCTACAGACTGAAGGCCAGCATCAGTCTGGGCGACTGGAGGTCAAAGGTCAACTGCTGTAAGACCCTCCTTCACTTTCTCCTCGTTAAGCATTATCACATGTTTTATATCTACTCTTTATCTGGAAAGGAACACGTGTGTGTGTGTGTGTGTGTGTGTGTGTGTAGCTGTCCCTAAGGCTTCCTGTCTGCAGCATCACTGCAGCGAACACGAGTTCTGCGGCGAGAAGCTCGGTGAAAGACATTGCTTCTGTCGGGCCTTGTTCACCTCCAATTACACCGACACTTTAGGTACACACACTGCTGCTACACAAACTGCGGCTACACACACTGCTGCTACCACTCTGCTTAGGTACAGTGCTACACACAGTGCAGTTTGGATGTGTTTGACGTGATGTGCTGTCGGGTGTTCAGGCGAGCCGGCGGTCTGCAAGAAGGACTCTGCCACGGTTTCTCTGGCCGGATGTCTGCTGCAGGAGAAAGGCATCGACTACACCGTCCTCCACCTCAAAGACCCCACCTGCAAAGGCCTCATGGACAAGGACACCCACATGGTGACCTTCAGCTTCAACAGCAGCAAAGCCTGCGGGACCAAAGTGTCGGTGGGTTCTGTCCTCCGGTCTGTTGTCTCAACACAAGTGAAACACACTGGTGTCAGGGAGTGACAATGACTTGTGTTGCTGTCTCCTCTAGACGACCGACACCCAGATCCTCTACAAGAACGCCATCGTGACGAGGGACGCCTCCAAGGCCGGCGTCATCACCCGCCACGACCAAGTCAACATCGACTTCTCCTGCCTCTACAAGAAGCCCGACATCACGAGTGTGTCCTTCAAGATCAAAGACAGGTGTGTGTGGAGGAGGCGGAGCTTCACCTGTATGTTCATGTGCAGCTTGTTGTAGTTTGACACAGCTGACGTGTGTGTGTGTGTGTGTGTGTGTGTGTGTGTGTGTGTGTGTGTGTGTGTGTGTGTGTGTGTGTGTGTGTGTCTGCAGCTCTGTGGTAAAGGAGATTGTGTCTGGGGACTGGAAATACACTCTGATGATGAACGCCTATGCCGACGCCGGCCGCACGCGCCTCATCACCAAGACCACGGCCGTCAAGCTGAACCAGCAGATCTGGGTGGAGCTGAAGACCACGGGGCTGGACGGGGGCATGGTCTCCGTGGTGACCGACTCCTGCTGGGCCACCAACGAGGCGAAAGCTAGCAGCACCGTGAAATACCACCTCGTCAAGGACGGGTGAGAGCAAGAAACTCTTCGTCAGCTGCTGTGAGAGTCGTCTGCAGAGGAACTCATCGTCTTGTTTTCCTGTTTCTGAGCAGATGCCCGAACAAAGCTGACGGCACGGTGAAGATGGAGGGAAACGGGAAGGGAACCTCCACCGTCTTCTCTTTCAACATGTTTGAGTTCTCC
The DNA here is from genome assembly GCF_023055335.1 of Clinocottus analis. NCBI lineage: Eukaryota > Metazoa > Chordata > Actinopteri > Perciformes > Cottidae > Clinocottus > Clinocottus analis. The sequence goes on along the minus strand of NW_027175931.1, from coordinate 1,747,210 downwards.
GCGAAGAAATCTGAGATCTACCTCCACTGCAAACTGGAGCTGTGCATCACTAAGGGCTCCAAGCCCTGTGCTCCGGTATGTCTTCTTCTTTGGTTGGGATTCGTAATATTTCAACCGGTTTATTCAGTTTAAATCAACGTGTACCTGTACTATAATGGTCAGGTGGCCTTCTCACCGTCCTCTCTGTGTTTCAGGTCTGCCCCAGTAAGAGGAAGCGCAGATCTTCTGGATCTAAAGCTGCAGATGGAAATCCAGCACTCATCACTATGGCCTGGAGCAACTAGGAGAAGACCCCGCCCCCTTTTGACCAATGACCTGGACATGAAAGAATGAATTTAATGGGTTTCTAATTAATTATATGATTATATTATAATTGATTAAAGGGTATTTTTGCAGGTGAACATGTAGAGTTCTACCTGTGTGTGGGGTGATAATGGGTGAGAGGGTTTTACTGCAGTACTTCCTGGTGCTGTGGGTTCTTTTCATTAAAATAAACATCATGTGTTGTACTTTAAATGCACACAGCCTGAATGACACCTAGTTGATGCAGAAACACAATCTCTGTGTTTCTGTGACGTGAAGCTGAAATAAGTTTGTCAGGTTTCAGATGCAAATGAAGGAAAATACTGATTTGAAGATTAAAAAGGTGATTATCAGATTGAAGTTAATGAAGATTGTCATTTTAAACTGTAGATGTAATTATACAGAGACATGCTGTCGTACAATGATTATGTTATGAGCATCAAAAAGACCAAAAAATGAATAAAGGGAGTGGGTAAAACAAACACGAGTCTCATTCATTCATTTCATCCATCTTTGTGTTTGTGTGCTTGCTCCATGTTGTTCTGTGTTTGCTGAAATCCCCAAAAGGTTTTGAAGTGGTGTGAGATTAACTGCATTATTAAATATGATGGATGTGCTTGTTTACATATATTTTTAGTACAACTTGTCTTCGTGAGTATTACAGCTGACAGGAGCTATCTGTAGTCTCATGAAGGCTCTTCCTGGAGATCAAACTCATCCAGGATTCAAAAATGTCATTTAAATAAACATTGTTCTGGTTAAGAACCCTTTTGTTGCAGACTTGAAAACAAATGAGTTTAGATGTTAGAAGCTGTGAGGCAACATGGCGTTCGTCTCCGCTGTCTGCACTCCATGTGCCATGCTACATGGGCTCAGTGTAAATGTCACTCATTAGACAGGTGTGTGTTTGGCTGGTAGAAAGCCACGCCCTCTGACACTTGCTTTTGTTCGCCATTAGAGAGAAGGATTGTGTGTGACTTAATGAAGCCTCTCACACACACACACACACACACACACGACTAAGTACTTTCAGACCTGGGTGAGACGTGCGTTGCCTAACTTTGTGTCACACGAATGACCATGTCTACACTCACACACACAAACACACACTCATGAACACACACACAAACACACACACAGTGTTTGAGTCAGACTCTGAGGGACAGCTCATGCAGTCGGTGACGTGCTATTTCAAGGGAGACGTCACATATCTCGGTCTACTTTGAAGGAGTGTGTTTTTTTTGGAGCGAATGACAAAATTGTGGTTGATGGAAAATACGTCAATTTGCCGACGATATGACCCTTTATGTATGATATGATGCTTCATTTTCACATATTCTGTTGGTTTTAAGATGCAAGCACACATTTGAGGGCTGCTAGGGTTCATTCAAGCTTCATTTAAAATGTTGACATTTTAATTATTGTTATTAATAACTTAGTAAAACATAGCCCAACTGTCTGTATTACCAGGACCTGCAATCAAACAGCCCCAGAATTCTAACGCTTTTTATTTATTTTATTAATTGAATAAAGATATGAAGTGAGGTTAACTCTGATTGATTCTACATTTATTGTAGAATCAAGATGAATTTCAATGGAAATCTAATCTATTTTTGATTTATTTCATTTTCCCAATTCATAGCCTGTAAGTAAGCACCAAGATATGCTTAATATGTGTTTATTTCATTCAATTATAATGAAAAAACCTTAGATAACAGGGTGGATTGGATGTAACAGGGTAAAAATCATATAAGTGCATGATACACTTCATGAATGAAGGCAATTCATTTACATTTCACATAGTAACAGCTTAATCATTGGGACAAATATGGAAGTACAACACTGAACTGAAGTCATTTTGGTGGAAACATTGGCTGAACTTTCCAACTGTTTGAGATCCACCATGAAAACAATTAGAACAGATTACTAAAACAGTTGTTACAATAGTAGTGAATCAAAGAGAGAAAGTTCGGTCAAGAAAAGGTAAAATAATCACGTCCTCAATCGAAGGACAGAACCCCTGAACCTCAAAGAGATGAGACGAGTAGTCTCAGCTGAATACACTTATGTTGGGGTCGGACAGTTTTTAAGTGAATGACAGTGTTTATTTCCTACGCTCAAAAATACACTTGAGATTTATTTTTAAATAACCAAGACTACTTTGTTTCTCTAGTGTGGCCAATTAAATGGTGATTCATATATCGCTTCTGTGTAAATGACTGACCACAAACTGAGCAACTAAATGGTTTCTCTCCTGTGTGGATAGTCATATGAGTCTTTAGGTGAGACTTTTGTCGAAATGTTTTGCTACACATAGAACAACTAAATGGTTTTTCTTCTGTGTGACACGTTAAATGACGGTTCAGACGTCCTTTACCTGCAAAAGTTTTACTACACACGGAACAACTAAATGGTTTTATTCTTGTGTGGCAAGTTGAGTGACGTTTAAGATATTGCCTGTCTGAAAATTCTTTACCACAAACTGAACAGCAAAATAGTTTTTCTCTTGTGTGGCTATTTATGTGAGTGTTCAGGTTTGGCTTTCGTGAAAATGATTGACCACAAACTGAGCAACTAAATGGTTTCTCTCCTGTGTGGCTATTAATGTGAGTTTTCAGGTTTTGCTTCTGTAAAAATGATTGACCACAAACTGAGCAACTAAATGGTTTCTCTCCTGTGTGGATAGTCATGTGAGTCTTCAAGTAACACTTTTGTTGAAATGTTTTGCTACACATGGAACAACTAAATGGTTGCTCTTCTGTGTGACAAGTTAAATGACGGTTCAGATGTCCTTTTCCTGCAAATGATTGACCACAAACTGAGCAACTAAATGGTTTCACTCCTGTGTGGCTATTAATGTGAGTTTTTAGAACACTGCGGAATCTAAATGTTTTGTCACAAACCGAGCATTTAAATGGCTTCCCATCACTTCCAGGCACTTCATTGTTTTGCAGAGGGTTTAGATCTGACTGAGGTTCCTGAGTCTCCTCCCAATCTCTACTGTCATCAGTCTCAGGATCAGACGAGTCCACAGTCTCTGGTCCTTGAGGTCTTTCTGGATCCAAACTCCTGTCTGGTTCTGATCCTCCAGAATTCTCTGCATCAGCTTCTGTTTCCATCTGTTCAGTTTGTCTTTGATGGAGCTGTGAGGACTGAGCTTCCTCGTCATCATCTTCACTCTTCACAGGAGTGAATAAGAACTTGAGACCAGCCTCTTCCAGCCGTTTAAGCTGCTCTCCCCCCTGACTGGTCCAGAGTTCCTCCTGTTCCTCTTTAATGTGTGGGGGCTTTGGGTCCTCCTGGTCCTCTTTAATGTGTTGAGGCTCTAGATCCCCCTGGTCAATACTGGAGCTCCAGTCCTGCTGCTTAGAGGGAACCTCTTCTTTAACCACCAACAGCTGCTGGACATCTGTTGTTGAATAAAACAACACATTTATACGTCTTATGAATCTCCTATTAAACTATATATTTCAAGAGGTATGTCACTGAAAAGACAGTGAATTAGTTGTAAATAAGAGAAGCATGAACCCTAAACAAAAGATGCTGCTGCCGACATCTCTGCAGACCCCTGATGCCTCTAACGTGGGCCGATCGCTGCCCTGGAGACGCAACGCAGTTGAGGCGCACTGGGGACTGTTCGCCCAAGTCGAGAATCGCGCCAGGAGCAGGGGGGGCGGCCCAAACCTTACCTACAACCTAGCTATATATATATATATATATATATATATATATATATACACCTTTGAGATGTAGTTCAGTAAAAAGTACAACATTCACCTCTTGGAATTAGTACAGTAAAATTACAATATGTAACTGAGATGTATCGTAGTAAAAATTATGAACATGTTTAAATACTTCATTACCTATAACTACCTCAGTATATGATGTGAATAGTACAGTACCTGTAACTCTACCTCAATACGTGATGTGAATACTTCAGTACAGTACCTGTAACTCTACCTCAATACGTGATGTGAATACTTCAGTAAAGTACCTGTAACTCTACCTCAATACGTGATGTGAATACTTCAGTACAGTACCTGTAACTCTACCTCAATACGTGATGTGAATACTTCAGTACAGTACCTGTAACTCTACCTCAATACATGATGTGAATACTTCAGTAAAGTACCTGTAACTCTACCTCAGTACATGATGTGAATACTTTCTCCAGAACTGGCTGCATCAGTTCAAAGTGATGAAGAAACAAACAGAACCAAGCTGCTCTTTGTGTCCGGACTTCCGGGTTGGAAACAGCGTCCAGTAGTCTCCGTTGTCGCTGGTTCTCCTCCATTGATCTAGAAAGTTCCTCCTCGTACTCTGCTATCGCTCTTTCAAACAGCGTTTGGACTTTAGACATTTTCACACAACGACAGAAACGTTTTCTCCTCACAAACTCCGTCACAAACCCCGTTTCCTCTCCGTTAAACTGGGACTAGCGTGCTAAGCTAACTTCAGCATCGTTGTAGGCTACCGGGAGATGAGTCAGAGGAACAACATCCGGGAACAGAGGTGAACGTCTAGAAGTAGTGATGGGACGAGCGACACTGGTGCATCAGCACTGTGCCGAGAGCTCAAGAGGGAAACCTCGTATCGGTGCGTGTATTGCTTTAAGAAAGAATCACGTGACCGATACAGGAACTGTGTCGTTTGGATGTGCCGCGCCAAAGTGTGTTTATCAGGAAACAAACTGTATCAACATGTCGTGGGTTTGTCGGATGGAGTTTTGCTTGATCATGGATCGTCCTAGGAAGTTTTCCCCGGTGTGGAATAATTTTGATCTCGTGACGCCAAACAAGGTAAATCTTTTTCTCCTTTATATACTATTTTTTACGGTGGCGCATTGCAATCACTTTATCAGTTTATCAAGTGAATGACCTGTGATTCATATGATAGTCAGTTAAAGAGCCTTACAGTTGCTTTATTCATGTCATCATGTAATTATGAGATCCTGATCTCGTAATCATGAGATAGGGTCAGAATGTGCAGAAGAAATGAGGAGCCAAGAGCCTGACCCAAGAGAAGGAGAGCCTAGCTCTTCACATGGGTCAGAACCCAGTTCAGGTATGAAAATACATTTTTGTGGCACTTTGTGATATGATTTATCATGTGATAATGAAGTAATGATTGACTATTTTTTTAGGGCACAATCTCTGGAAGACTTTCGATATGGAGGTTGCAGAGACCCAGAAGACGAGGAACGCAACAGCTGACTCCATTATTGAAGTCCAACGCTACCTGGCACAAACAAACACACCCAGAAACCAAGATCCTTTGCAATATTGGAAATGGAACCAGAACATATACCCACATCTTCATCAACTTGCACTTAAAACTCTCTGCACACCATCATCGTCTGTACCATGCGAAAGAGTATTTTCCAAGGCTGGGGAGCTGGTGTGTAAGAGGAGAAATCGCCTTGGAGCAAAGACACTCGAAAAACTTTTGTTTCTCAATAAAAATTCATGAACTGATCACTTTTTTGTCTTTTATTTCATATGATTTAACAGTTAAGTTGACAAATGTGCACATAAGTTACAAAATTGTAACTCTGAATTTTTACTCTAATTTGCTATATTTTACATACCAACTCAGTTTTAGCATTTACACGAACAAGGACTTTCTTTACCTGCAATGATTTTATAACTACTGCAGGGGTCACTATTGGGTGACCAACACAGTATCAATACAGTGGCGACACAGTTTGTTTAGTGTGTCAATACACTCCTTGAGGTATCATCGTCCCATCACTATCTAGAAGTCCGTTCAGAAGGTTTATCCAGACATACAGAGACTCTGCTGGATCAGGACTGAAGGACCTACCTGACACTTTATCAACACAACCACGAGACGCTGCTGCTGCTGCTGACGGGAGCCGCCATGTTGCTTAAGGAGGAGCATCCGGGTCAGCTGCAGCGTGCGGGGTCACCTTCAAAACAAAAGCCCCGAGACGCTTTAATGTGGATTTTAATGGCATACTTGGTAACTTTCAAAATAAAAGTCTTGAAAAGCTTTTACGTTTATTTCATTGCAGACTTGGTGGGTTACCTTAAAAAATGCCCTTGAATGTATACAAATAGTTTATCATTATTCCAATCTTAAGTTACCTTTTAATCTTTTCCGTACATAACAGTGGTGTATACACTCTTTAAACCCTGAAATATCTTAAATTGATAAACTGTTTAAACACTTAACTATCTCACATACTACTTTTTAAACTCTCACAGTTACAGTAAAATGTCTTTAAATGGCAGTAACGAGCAGCTGACATGTTGAATTGTTTGTATCGCCATTTCTATGAATAAACAGGAAATGCAAATCACAGCAGTTTGTCTCGTCTCTCGTGCGCGAGACGAGAAACACGCGACACGAGCTAAATAACGCTTAAATGCGGCGTCGAGTTGAAGGAGGAAACTGTATTGTGTTTTACAGTTTAATAAAGTACGATAAAATGTTAAATTAAAAAACTCACCAAAGCAGTTTCTACTTCCGGATTCCGTCTCCATAGCGACACGTCGAGGCACTTCCTTCCGTCCAAGTCTTGTTGTTCCTGCTGCATTCACAGACGATCGAAAATACTTTACTGATACCGTTTAGCAAGACGTTAGCCTCCAGTATAATCGATAATAGCGTATAATATAAGGATGTGGGCTACATATACATGAAAGGTCCTTTTTTGTGACGTTCAAGTTACTAAAATGTATTTTAGGGACGCAGATGACCGGAGTTTAACCACGTTATGGAGGAGATAGTGTTTTTAAGGAGTTTTATGAAGAACATGATACACGTGAACGCATCACATGGCACTCGGCAACTAGCGTTAGTTAATTAATCCGATAACAAAGCACAAAAAGTCTTTTTTGGCAGCTCAGTCCATCAAAAAGAGTTGATTATGGTAATTAATGAACATATTACCAGCTTTCTCCCATTCTGTCATGCCTTCTAGGCGTTATAAAATATATATATATATATATATATATATATATATATATATATATATATATATATATATATATATATATATATATATATATATATATATATATATATATATAGGCGTTATAATATATATATATATATATATATATATATATATATATATATATATATATATATAATAATATATATATATATATATATATATATATATATATATATATATATATATATATATATATATATATATATAACATATATTATTTGCAATATCACGTATTTAACAGTGTGAAATAATCTTTCTTGTGCCTTTTTTAGACCTTAAAACTATTAATATTGTGTGATCTGGTTCCTGGACTGACACAACCACATAAGCGTTCACTTTTAGATTAGCCACCTGGTGTCAGGGTTGCACAATAACGATACGTCCCGGTGCAGTTTGATTTCGGTTTCTGTTTTTCCAAACTGAGACGAAAAGTCTCGGGTCAGACGTTTCCCCTCCTGCTGCAGAGGATCACTACGACCGGACACTATGGCGCACGAGGAGGCGACACGCAGCTGCGGCACGTGGTGAGACTTTAAACTGACTTTAAATAAAAACGTTTGACAAATAGAAAGTTTACTGTCCGAAGGGCGTGAACCAATGTGCGTCTTTTACACGTGGTTGGGGTTAAAAATCCATCTTATTTAGCTGTATAATGAATATGAAGCTCAGTATATGTATTTTGGCGAGCAGTGGTGCTTCACAGAGGATAAATAGTGAACACATTGAGTGTAGCTGAACTCTTTTATTGCTCTTTAAATGGGAGGTTATGTCAGGAGATACAGAGACAACATTACTTTCACTTTCTATAATTAGCTTCAAGGTTCTAAAAGCAGCAAATGACTATAGGTCAAAGGGAACAAGACCCCTTTGGTTGTATAGAAGTCTATGCTTCATGTGTTAAAGCTGCATTCTCTCCACTGACCACCAGGGGTCGATTCCTCTGGTTGTATAGAAGTCTATGTTTCATGTGTTAAAGCTGCATTCTCTCTCCTGACCACCAGGGGGCGACTCCTCTGGTTGTATAGAAGTCTATGCTTCATGTGTTAAAGCTGCATTCTCTCTCCTGACCACCAGGGGGCGACTCCTCTGGTTGTATAGAAGTCTATGCTTCATGTGTTAAAGCTGCATTCTCTCTCCTGACCACCAGGAAGAGACTCCCCTGGTTGTATAGAAGTCTATGAGAAAATGACTGTACTTCTTAATGTACTACTTAATGACATCACTCATTTAGGTTCCGCCCCCTCACGTGTAGTGTTTCATTTGATTTGTTCTCTCTCTCGTCTCTTTTCAGTCACAAAGACGTTGCGGAGGCCAACTTCTCTCTGCACGAGACACACTGCAGACGCTTCCTGTGTCTCTGCCCCGACTGCGACGAACCCGTCCCCAGAGAGCAACTGGACCAACACAGGGAGGAACAGCACACAGAGGTACACACACACACACGATGAGTGTGTTCTCTGCAGGTCTAAAATACTTGTTGTTGCAGGTGAGATGCTCCAAGTGTCACTTGAAGATGGAGCGCCGTCACCTCGTGGATCACGAGGTGAGTCTGCTCCCATTGGTGCACAGGGACTAGGTACCGCTTTTATTTTATGGGAAAAAAACATGTATGATCGTGCCACGCGTTAGACACACAATGTTTGTGAAGTTTAAAAGTCGAGAAAGTGGAAAAGATCATTTTTGCACGTTGAGAAAGTCGCTACTTTGTAGCCCGTTCTTTTTTACAAACAAAAACAAATGACACGACGACAAATCGTTACAAACCACAACTTTTTTAACTTTCAAAATCATCTTTTAAATTGCACGTGTAATTCATCGTTACAAGATTAAAAAAAAGAAAAGAATATTGCTCTTTTGCTGTTTAATACCGTTCATATTTTTTCTGTCACCGGATATCTCTCTATAAAATGCCTCTTTTGATCATGTTGCATTATGGGAAATGTAGGATCCAGCTATTGTGGCGCACGTGGCCTCGAAGAGAGGATATCTAGGGTTCCTTGACAATTAAAAAAACATACAGTTGATAATTTAAGTTCCACTTTCATGCCAAAGAGCCAGAATACAAAACTATTCAGTTGGACCCAGTAACTGGGCGTGGCAGTGAACGTGACCTCCCACTCCGCCTCCCAGTCCGACCAGTGTGAGGAGCGGCTGCAGAGCTGCTGCTACTGCGAGCTGGAGCTGCCGCGCAAAGACCTGGACGAGCACCAGCTGGTCTGCGGGAGCCGCACTGAACTCTGCCGGGACTGCGGCCGCTACGTCACCCTGAGGGACCGGCCCGGCCACGCCGCAGCCGCCTGCTCACCTGCCAGCGGTGCTGGCGGCGCCACCGGCGACTCGGCTCCGCCTCCTCAAACCGCCGGCAAACTGCCGCCGAAGAGTAAAGACGCTTCGGCTCAAACACAGCTATTCACCGTCTTCTTGTTCTTCTCCTTAAACTACGAACGCGTCTGTTTTCTTTTCCGCAGCAAAAACAACGGCGAGTTGTTGCATCTGTTTGGCGTCTTTTCCGGCAGATGACGTCGAGGAACACGAGGTAAACAAGCGGTTTTGTGGAGCACGAAAAGCCGCAATTTCACCTTCGCCATCTTGGATGTTGTTGTTGTTTTTTGCAACCAGTAAACAGGAAGTGACCATATTAAGACCGAGGCGGAGCGACGTAGAGACGCTGTATACGTCTCTAGTAGAGACCTGTCAATCACCTTGTAGCCCCACCCCTAAAGCGCCCCCTACATTATGGTCTGTTTGACTCTAACAGACCATAATGTACTAAATGAACATCATGCTGTATAGAAGAAGACTAGAAACTAGAGATTGAGACATAAACTCATGTTTACAATGTTTACTGAGGGAATACATCAAGAGAGAAGTAGAGTCACTTATATAGACTTCTATACAACCAGAGGAGTCGCCCCCTGGTGGTCAGGAGAGAGAATGCAGCTTCAACACATGAAGCATAGACTTCTATACAACCAGAGGAGTCGCCCCCTGGTGGTCAGGAGAGAGAATGCAGCTTTAACACATGAAGCGTAGACTTCTATACAACCAGAGGAGTCGCCCCAGTTGGTGTCTCTGTAAAACTTACCGATTGTGTTCAATTTAGCAGAAGAATAATCTCTTCCGCCAAAATCGCCGGAAGCTTAAAATCCATTTTTGTTTACATCTTTCCTAAACCAGCTGGAGTGTCTCGTGGCAACCAGGTTGAGATGTGAAGAGGAGAAAGCGGCTGAGGAAGAGGAGCAGCAGGACTCCTCCTCCACCCCGTGGCTGTCCAGGGTTTTGCAGAGCGGCTCGCTGTCAGGCCGCCGCGGGGGAACCGAGGCCGACGACCCGGACCGGATCAGCAGCTGCCCGCACTGCCACCTGGCGCTGCCGCTGCCCACACTGCGCTGGCACCAGGTAGCACGAGGGACTTCAAACATATATACATCCTTTTTTCTTCATTTTTCATTTTTAAGTCTAATTGTACGATGTTTCCTCTGTTTTTTTCAGGTGAAGTGCCGATTCGTCATAAACTTGAGGTAGAGAGATGAAAAAGAGAGATGCTTCAGATGAGTTTTTGAGAATTTCAGGCCTTCAGTTTATTTTCTAAAGTTTAAATGATGGTAAACATGTTGTTGTTTTATTGACCTTTAGTTTTAGTTTGTGTGGAGATGAAATAAAGTTGATCAAATCATAAAAACTTAAGTTAACACAAATACAAACAAAGCTAGTTAACAATATATGTTCCTTTAGTTTAAAACTGATTTTAATGTTTTGAGTCGGAATCGTCGTGTTGAGCAACTTTCATGAGTTGAGTTTACATTAAAATAAAATGATTTGCATGTAAAACAAATCTGACATGCATTCATTTAAAAATACATATAAATAAGTTTAATTTCCATTGTATATGGAGTCCACATGAATGTATATACACATGTACATACATGTGTATCTGTGTATATTCACAGGGAGTTGACATTAGGAGTTTATCAAGCTACTCGAGCACAAAAATGTTCTTTGAAATATACAAACAACAAATGTATAAAATATAATCTCTGTCATTTGACCACTTTGTCGTGTGCAGTTGAAACGTCACGGTCCACTTTTCTTTATTTTGAATTAAAGTCCTTAGGTAGAAGGTAAGAATTAAACCACACAACAAAGGAAGTGAGACACATTTAATCTTTGCACAAAGCTTCACTTTGTGAGTATAATCTCTTACAGTACTTTACATTGCATTTAATATTTCAGAAAATAGCGCAGTTTTCTTTTACTAAAATATATTAAAGTGAAAATAAAAACACACAAATTGGCTAGTAATTGATTCCAGCGAGCCAATCTAACGGCGTGTGATGAAGATGTGATGAAGAGTCACATCGTAGCCGACGCCGAGCGCTACGACGCCTTCAAAGGCACTTCATGAACCCTCGATGTCTCCACCAGTACGGCAACAACAAAGTGACGCCTTGACATACGCACACTTCTCTTTGTGGTCTTCAAAAGGGAATTCATTCACGTTGTTGTTGTTGTTTGTTAACGGCGAGCTGCGAACGGGCCTCAGTAACCGCTGCTCAAAGACTGAAGAAGGTAAAAGTGATGTTTGATATCCTTCAGGAACAAACTGGAGTTCATTAAAATACCGTGAGGAGGAAATCTTCCTCATGCAGCTGGTGCACAACAATATGCAGATGATCCTGTGAACAATATGAATATTAACAACCACGTGGTTGTATGTAAGTAAGTCATTTGTCCAATTTTGAACCGAACGACGCCATTTTTTGACTGAAACTCCTTCCTGACAAGCCAATGCTTTTGTTTTATTGTGATCTGTGTTGTATATTCAGATTCTTTAGGTCCTAATCTTTCAAAAAAAAGGTGTCTTGTCAGCACGTGGGCTGTTGCTACGGCATCGAACCAGACTGTTTTAAAAACTATGGAGCTCTCGAGGAGGCATTTTTGATTCACTCGTGCTGGATGTTTATATTTATGAACAAAACATCTTTTAAAAGTGAAAAATTCTCAAGACTTTGCTAAACAAATACACACAATAAACACAAGTATTGGAATTAATTTGGGGTTTCAACAACGACTCAAACACAGCGAGGAACAAAAGGTCTAGAGACATAATTGTCTCCACGTACGAGCCACAGAAAGGCTTTTAGAGCCGATAAATGTTCTGCAGGACGAGTATTTACCTGCATGATCAAGAATAGAAAATACATTTTTAGCCAATAATAAGTACAAAAAATATATTTTCTCAAACAATCAACTGTCATCTCTTTCCTTCCTTAAAGGGATTATTCTAGTCGTTAACTTATATTTGTGTCTGCAGGACCACCGAGCACACAAAGCTCCACTGAACTGCTAAAACTCTTCAATATTTGGGCTGAATAGCCGCAACATTTCTCCAAAAAACTGCATAACAAAGAAATATAAAAATGTCAGATTGGGATGAGTCTCAGAAAAGGGACGGCGTGGTGGAGTGTGGCGACCCCCAGTGGCGAGGCTGCAGACCGCACCCAGCTAAATACTTTGATCGCGCCAGCCTTTCCGAGACTGTGGTGACGCCATCCCAGAACAACGCCATTGAAATCATAGATCCCTCCAAAAAGCCGCACGCTGGCCCTTTAAATGAGACTGAGGTGAACATCTGGAACAACTATCAACGTTCTGGTTTAGTCGTGATTTGCTCATTTTGCGGCAAAAAACTAAAATAAAAACCTAAGAGCGTTGTTCAAATTGCAAAATTCCCTTTTTTTCTGGTCATAATTGAGGCCGTCAGGTGAAGATAAATATCTAATAATATAATTAATTTTATTTTCCTCCGCACAAACGGAGTGTCAGCGTTAAAACATTTAGTTGTTCCTCTCAAGGAGATTCCTGTCATCGGCTAAATGATCACATTTCTAATCAGGAGAGGAGTCATTTTCTCATGGACTTCTATACAACCAAATACAACTACATTGAAGCATAGACTTCTATACAACCAGAGGAGTCGCCCCCTGGTGGTCAGGAGAGAGAATGCAGCTTTAACACATGAAGCATAGACTTCTATACAACCAGAGGAGTCGCCCCCTGGTGGTCAGGAGAGAGAATGCAGCTTTAACACATGAAGCATAGACTTCTATACAACCGGAGGAGTCGCCCCCTGGTGGTCAGGAGGGAGAATGCAGCTTTAACACATGAAGCATAGACTTCTATACAACCAGAGGAGTCGCCCCCTGGTGGTCAGGAGAGAGAATGCAAGTTTAGGACACTTTTTTTAGAACAATATACATATAAAAAATATATATTAGAGAGTGAATAAACTGCTTTGAAGCCTAACTAACTTGAGTATTCAGTTGAGGAAGCTCGCTCTCAGGTTTTCTGTCCGTTGAAGAAGGATCGCTCACAGAAACTGTGTCCCAAGAGACCATTCACAAAAATAAATTAAAAAGTTGTGGTAACTCAACAATGAGGATGTGGAACAGGCAGCACTTCCTGTTGGCTGTTGGTAACTAAAAGCCTTGTCGTGGTTCAGACGGTCCGGAATGAAAAACCACTTCTCTCAGTCGGATCAGTCCCAGAGGTCTTCCCTCGATGCGGTTCTGTCGAGTGCGTCGATGTTCCCGGGCATCAACCCTTCCTCGACGGCCACCTTGGAGCTGTGCACCTACGGGAGTCCAACAGGAGCTCAAAGCAAATGTCTGCGAGTCACTTCAAACATTTGAATTGAACGATCGATTACCTTGAACGCCTCGCTGATCCCCACGATGCACTGCAGCGCGTCGCTGTAGTAGCACAGCACACACTCGCCTCCCCGCACCGGGATCTCCTCCTTACTGACGTACACCTACACAAAACAAACAAAACACAAACAGAGCTTGTGATTGGTTCACGCCCTTCTCATCGGAATCGACACGATGTGTCAAAATCAGACGAACCTGAACGATTTCTCCACTGGAGGAGACGACGTCATCTTTGACCCACGTGTAGGTGATGTAGTCTGACACGCTGGAGAAGCCAACCTGCAACACACACACACACAGACACACACACACAATCAACTTCGTTGTTTTTGTTGCATGTGTTGTGTCTGTCCTAAGCAACATGTATCTGGTTTCCTGTTTTTAGAAGAGGTGCTTTTATTTTGAAGGCGAGAAACGGAAGTTGCGTAGTAATTTGCTCTCAAAAAAATAAATACAATACAAAAAACAAAAACGCTTTTAGAACAAAAATGTGTTCTTAAAAAAAAACGCTCTTAAAAAAAATAATCTTAAAAACAAATTGCCCTAAAAAAAAAAAAAATCTCCAAAAAAAGTCTAAAAAAAAAAGAATTCTCAAAAAAAGTCTAAAAAAAATTGCTCTCAAAATAACGCAAAAAACATTAATGCTCTCAAAAAAACAAAAACGCTCTCAGTACTAAAAATGTGTAAAAAATAGTCTAAAAAAAAAAAAAAAAAAAAAAAATCACAAAAAATAAAAGTGTAAAAAAAATTACTCTAAAAAAAAGAAATTTCTCAACAAAAAAAAGTCCAAAAAAAATTGCTCTAAAAAAAACAACCTGCGCTCTCAAGCCGAAAAGTTACAAGTTGAGTTGTGGATGGAGTTGTGCTACGGAGCCGCTACGCTACGGAGCCGCTACGCTACGGAGCCGCTACGCTACGGAGCCGCTACGCTACGGAGCCGCTACGCTACGGAGCCGCTACGCTACGGAGCCGCTACGCTACGGAGACGCTACGCTACGGAGACGCTACGCTACGGAGACGCTACGCTACAGAGACGCTACGCTACAGAGACGCTACGCTACGGGGGTTCTTGTCTACCTTGTAGAGGCCGATCCAGTCCCAGGGACTGGAGCTGATGGGCTGCAGCGAGCTGTAGAGGACCATGGCGTCCATGTCGGCGCTCCAGTCGCCGTCCGGCTGCAGACTCACCAGCGGGGCGTCGCACATCTTCCTCAGCTGCGCAGACGGAGAACAACGAGGGGAACGTCACATTTAGGACGACGAGTCGCGGCGTCACAACCCGGAGAGGCTGGAAGTAACGTGTCAAACCCTCATCATCACGTCCGCTCACCTCCAGTGTGAAGACGCCGATGACGGGCTTGTGGTCGCTGCAGCTGTACTCCATGTTGCTGGTGTACAACTCCTGCCTGACCCTCAGCGGGTACTCTTCCTCCTCCTCCTCTTCCTCGGGGGGCGGGGCGTTGTGGCGGAGCCGCCACAGGATCCTGTCGGTCCAGGCGGGTTTACGCTTCTTAGCGCTGGACAGAGAGCGGAGGAGGCGGGGCTTAACTCAGGAGGCGGAGACAGTCTGACTCTCACGTTATTCCTTATAAAACACAGACTTTCACTCGTCTCTGCTCCTTTAATGTCGTCCTCAAAAGATGCAACAGGTTGATGAGATTAAACATAATTCATCCCTGAAAAAAGACTAAATTCAAAATTTGCACGTTAAAAAATATTTGTACAGTAATCGCCTTTTTTTCCTCTTATAACACACATGAAATGAACAAGCATTTCTTGTTAGTTTAATTTGCCGTCTGTTACAAGTGAAGATGATCTTCATTCAGTGGAATTAGAAAACGGAAGGTTTAATCCTTAAAGCAACGTGTTAAAAGCTGAAAATTGATTTGAAATTGAGGGAATTAATAAACAAAAAGGGGGTAAATTATGAGAAGCTGTGGATTTAAAATGTGTTTTGAAGTCTTACGTAAAGCCAAACCACGTCTTGTAGAGCCTGGGATGAAATAAATACAGATTAAGGCTTTAAGAGACAAAATACTGGAAGTCCAAAAAGATAATCCTCCAAAATAAGATTACCCTCCAAAATAAGATTACATTTATATAAATTGATGATTGCACGTCACTTTACATTTAGTGCAGAAGGAAAAACAAACAATAAAAACATCCTAATTAAGGTCGTCACAACCGCCAAGATAACAAGTATAATCCTGTCAATCACGTATAATCCTGTACGACCCGTATAACCCATATAATCCGTATAATCCCGTATCCAGTTACCTGCTGTCGTACGTGTCGGCGTTGAGGTCAAACTTGTACGTGGGCGGGAAGTCCAGAGGCCCTTCCTCAAACTCCTGCAGGATCTGCTCCTTCTTCCTCATCAACGTCAGCTGATGACACACACACACACACACACACACACACCGTCAGAGACAGCTCGGGCCCGTGAGGACTCGGGCCCCCGGCCCCCGGCTCCAGTACCTGGTCTTTGCTCCACAGCAGCTTGTAGGTCCGGTCGGTGATGCAGGAACGGACAAAGTTCATCCCGTGATCCTGAATCCTGAAGTTAAGATCTCCAAACCAGAACACCAACCTGGAGGGAGGGGGAGGGGGTGGGGGGGGGGGGGGGGGAAGAAAGAGAGGGAGGGGGGGATTTATTTCTAAAGACTTTAATAGCAAATAATACAATTTCATGTATATATTATTGAAAATAAATATTGATATTTTAGGTGCGTATATATATATATATATATAAATAAAATTAAAAAAAATATATATATATATACACATACACACACACATACATATATATATATACACATACATATAATTAAATAATATATAATACAATATAATACATAATATAGTATTATTTGCTTTCTATATAAAATATTTTTTTATAAATATATTTCATTTTTTTAATTTTATATAGATGTATATATAATTAAATACATACATCATATAATACACAATACAATAATACAAAATAAAAATATATATACATATAATTAAATAAATTTCCACTCATAATGGCTCAAATATATATATATATATATGTATTTATATCACAGTACAATATACATATGTGTGTTCAATGGGAACGTAAACAAGGAGCAAACAGTCAATAAGACGTTTAAATGTCACAGTGAACGTTCATGAAGTGAAAACACACCGTGAGCGGACAGACCTGTCAATCACCGTGTAGCCCCGCCCCCTCACCCGACTCTAAACCTTTATTTAAAACTCACCGGTGGTCGGTGATCCTCGGCGCCGTCGGGCAGTCGAAGGCCGTGGCGTCCAGGATGTTCTGGAACTCGTCCACACGCTGCGAGGCGTAGTCCATGTGCGCCGCCAGGTGGCAGTTGAGGAAACACAGCATGTGGCCGTAGAACGACAGGCGGACGGCCACGCCCCCTTTGTTGCCCTGGGAGACAAACAGGAAGTTCAACAAAGCCACAAAACCAGAGAACTCACAAGCGTCCTTCTGCTTCTTCTTCTGTGGTTCTGCTCACAGATGTTGGGTTTGTGTTGTTTGTAATTAAAAGGATGAACTGAGTCTACACACACACACACACACACACACGTGTGTAACGAGCTCTATGAAGCCGTGTGGGCCCAGAGGTTCAGCTGCATTCTGGGTAATGAAAGCACAGTTTTGACTCCATTCTTATGCTTTTGAGTAAAATGAGTCCTGTGTGTGTGTGTGTCTGTATAAGTGTGTGTCTGTTTGTGTCTGTGTGTGCGTGTGTGAGTGTTTGTGTGTCTGTTTGTGTGTGTGTGTGTGTGTATAAGGGTGTGTGTATATAGTTGTGTGTCTGTGTATGCGTGTGTATGCGTGTGTATATGTGCGCGTGTGTATGTGTGTGTTCTCATACAGTACCCGTACATGCCGGTGTGTGTGTGTGTGTGTGTGCGTGTGTGTGTGTGTATAGGTGTGTGTGTGTGTGTGTATAGGTCTGTGTATATGTGCGTGTGTGTGTCTGTGTGTGTGTCTGTGTGTATAAGTGTGTGTGTGTGTGTCTGTGTGTATAGGTGTGTGTGTGTGGGTGTGTGTGTCCTCACCCAGTACCCGTACATGCCGGTGCGTGTGTAGCGGGCCTGCAGGTCTCTGATGAAGGGGAGGTGCTGCATCTGGCAGAAGCAGAGCAGCAGCAGACCCTGCATCCGGATGGACGACACCTGAGGACGCACACAAAGTACACACACACAGCTCAACAAGAAGCTGAGGACACACGCAAAGTACACACAGCTCTACAGGAAGCTGAGGACGCACACAAAGTACACACAGCTCAACACACAGCCTCGTACCTTCACGTAGCTCCGCGGTGCCAACGTGTCCATGAGCAGTTTGCTCCACGAGTCATCGAACACGCGGTCCGACACGAACCTCAGCGGGCCGGAGTACACCTCCTGCAACCTGCAGGGTCAACACCAGTCACTGTGTGTGTGTGTGTGTGTGTGTGTGTGCATCCAGAGTTGTTAATCTGCCTTCGTTCATGACGCAACTACACAATACCACCTCATATGAGAAACCCAGAACATGAAATCGTTGAAAAAAAGCCAGATTAAATAGTTGGAATTCTTTGAATTAAAGCGGCTCTAGTCTATTAATCTCCACCGTGCGTATCGCTGCACGTCATGTGATCAATCTCTTTACATAAAATAACTTCGATAACATTCAACTGAACCTTTAGAACCTTGTTACGTATCGTTTATGGGGATTTCTGGTTTTTCCATGTACACAACAACACACGTACTGTATATATATCTATATCTGTAGATATAGATATATATCTCCCTGCACCACCCACCCGATGACGTAGAGATCCGGGCTCTTCGGGGCGTTCAGGTGCAGCAGCATCGAGACGTCATCTGGAGGATCCACTGTGGCCACGTTCCAGGTCACCATGTGCAGCCTGCGGGAGACACGACGAAGACGACAAAGATAACAAGGGAGCATTCGTTGCATTAGAACATCGGTGCATTAGAACATCGGTGCATTAGAACATCGGTGCATTAGAACATCGGTGCATTAGAACATCCTAAAACCACACGCGGCATCAGACGAGCTATCGGGGGAGACGTTGTCGTTCCCTCATTTGTGAAAAGGTCGACCGTCTCAGACAGAAGCGAAACCGGCAGGCAGAAGAGTGAAAAGAGTCTTCGGTCCCCACAGGAGGAAGACGAGCACCTGAACTTGTCCCTCCTGCTCTTGCCGTGCGCTCTGCGGCCGCATGCCAGGAGGGCTCCGTCCAGCGCGCGGCCCACGCGGTCGTGGAGCCCGTCGCGGGGGTCCAGGTCGTCCACGCACGCCATCAGCTGGCCGAGCCGGTGGCGCAGCAGCGGCCGGCTGGACGACGACGACGACTGCGTGGCGTCGCTGGAGACGCTGTCGGAGCGCACGCGACCCGGAGGACCACCGGGTTCATCCATCCTGGTCCCAAATTTGACAAAAACAAAATCTAATGGAGCCGCGGGTCGTCGTTTAATTTTAGGTCGCGTCTGTAGAATCGAAACCGCCGGAATGAGGAAAGTCTCGGCCCCCGAGGGATCTTTGTGCTCTGCGCGATCCGGTGGGGAAGTTTGCTCACAGAATGAAAAATGTTTAATCTGATTGTAAAGCGTCTGGACGTCGGGCCAAGTGGAAGAATTGGGAAAGCGGCTTCATGAGCTGAACCATTCTTTCTCTTTTTGGGGGAAACGTATTGTTTGGTTTTCACAAAGCCGCATTAGGTTCTGTTGGGAAACTTAATCCACCGGCTGCCATGCAGCCAGATTTATAGACTGGGAGATATTACATGTACCACGGAGCCTTCAGGACCAGTCAAACCACCGAGAGATCTGACGGCTCCAGTACGGATCACCAGTGAGCATCATCGGCAAAACAAACACGATCAGGGAGCTCTGAAAGTTATATCTGCTCCTCTTTTCCTGGTCCGTGATCCGATCCGTGGTTTTATGATCGCCATGCACACGTCGCACATCACATGAGTCAATTCGCCGCCATCAACCCTGACAAATCCAACCACTTGATGATGAAAGGACAAGACACACTAGCAGCTTCTTCCCATGTGACGCTTCATTTCATTTACTTCATGGCTGTGTCAGTATTTATCTGTTGCCGGGGTCTGGCGTTGTGTTGACACTCAGCATTCACATAGCAAAAGATATGAGTTTTAAAGTAGAAAACCTCACGTGGGGATCGAACCTCCGACCACCAGCTCAAGGACAAACACTCGACCACGTCATCCACGAATATTGATAGGAAGCAAAGTCCATCTCAATGTGCCCGACACATTAGAGTTTGACAGTTATGAACAGGTCAAACAGCAATGCAACGTCAAGAATTATCTTTATTCTTGTTCTATAATTTTATAAATACAACAAACTATAGTTGTTGTACATATAATATGACTATACATAACTTTACAAGCTGTGATATCAAATAGCTTTTGTGGCTCCAGACCCGTTTTTTTGTGTGAAAAAAGGGGGAAATGGCTCTTTGGAGAGGACACGCACGCACGCACGCACGCACACACACACACACACACACACACACACACACACACCTTTAAACGTGACTTGAAAAACCTTCCTAGCTCACGGTTATGGTCGAGAAGTGGAAATTGATTTCATGAATAAAACCCAGTGACGCCGACGTTTACGTCTCGAGGGAAATCATCGCTTTTAAACCGTTTTTGACTAATAAAATACACTTTTCACTTTAATAATACACTCGTTTTGACGTGCTGTTATTTGTTTCCAAAATGTTTAAATGAAATGTCAGTGTTTTTTGTTTATTGCTATGCACCTTACTTCAAGTCATATTCCTTGTAATTGTAACGTCCTTGACAATAAACAGATTATTGTATTAATATAATATATAAGAACAAGCTCACACTATATGATTATTGTATTTATGCAGGACACCGAGTGATTCATGATAATTTGACATTCCTGATTGGTTATTTATTACAAATATGTGTTTCTGAACAGAAAATAAAAAGGTAAGATTTTCTAAATATTGTGTCACCTTTTAAAGGAACATTTCTAATCAGGTTGCAGCAGATATTTCCACCACAAAGTCCCTAATTTAACTAATAAAACTACTTCATCCCACCTGAAGCTGTCTGCCTCGTCGTCTCGCTTCCTCCCACTGAGCTGCTCCGTCTCCTCCATCGTCTCTTCCTCACCTGACAAAGGTAAACACACACAACGTTAAGCTAACTTCATGTTTCTAAACAACCGAGCTAGCTAGGTACATCACACAGCTAGCTAAATAATGCGATATTAGTTCAATTGTTATCATTCAACACTTCACACTCGAGGCACCAGCTCGTATGAGCAGATAATATGTATATTATAATACTGTTACCTGGAGTACTTTTGGTTGTACTTGTTTTCGTTGTTTATATAACTACTGGAAAACAATACAGTAACAGTAAACACACCGAAACCTGACAGAACAGACGCTAGTGCAGTTGTTGCCGCCCCTTGTCCGGAAACAGTTTATCTGCCTTCAAAATAAAAGTGGAAAGGAAGCGTCCTTATCGACTATATTGCGTGCTGCGCAATATTTGCCAGCTCAAGTAAATTAATTACTTTATTAATTCAAAAGGAAGTCAAGAGAGTAACTTTACATTTTATAGTCTGTGCAGTACGAAAGATTAAGGATCCAACACATTTTATTCTGAAGGATTCAAGCGTAACTTTTTTATTGTTGTGGTGAAATAATACAACAAAAAAGTAAATTGTTATAAATGTTATATAATAAAATGTGTATATATTCATCGCTTAAAAACAGAAATAAGTATACGTTTTATTGTTGCACTTCCGTTCACTCGATTTGAAGTCAACATTTTTTTTAATGAAATGCCCAAAACAATAAAGTGTTGTTTGAGAAGTATTCTATATTATATAAATATAAAACACGCCCGTAAATATATATATATTTATGTTGTGATTTTGGAAGCTTTTACGTGTATAAATGAGACTACAATACGTCATCAAGCCGCAACAGCTTCCGCATTGTGCCTTCGCGCTCGTGCGACCGAGGTGTAGTTCGTTTAGCGCGTTAAAGCCAAACGTTATCGTTTTACTTCAGGCGAAAGTATTTAGGCTTTAATAATCATGTGTTATTATATCTCTGAACATTATCTCGCCAAACAAAACACGGAAGTATCATAAGCGTTAGTTTGCCTCAGAGGTTATTAACGAACATAATCCAAACTCCAGTGGGGAAAAAAATCTTGACTTGTTGTCATGGGAACAAGAATGACGCTAACTTCCGGGGTTGTTCACCAACAAAAATTACATCACCAACCAATGTTTATTTAATCTTATTTTTTTTATCACATGTGAATGTGTATAATTCTACCTACATTATATTCTCTATGTGCAGCTGTTGTATTTATTTTTCACCTGAATTATTTAAATATTACAATTTGTCAATAAAAAAAATAAAAATAAAAACTGCAAAAGGGAGTACATTTCAACCAGAAAAAAAAACACAAAAAAACAGCATGGAAGCAAGACACTACATTTTCTCAAGTATTTCAAACACTGGTCATTTCTTTTGATAATAAGTGATAATTTGTGACTACAGGAAACAATAAATGTGATATGTTCCCATCTGATGTTAAACGTGTGCTACAGCTGGATGGAGTTGGGTTGTTTGCTAAATAATGTAAACTAAAAGTACAATGTACAAATATCTCTCAAACAGCAAAGGAACAAGAGTGGTCCTAAATATATTGCATAATCATATAACTCAAAGTTAAAATCCAGGTTATTTCATTCATCACAGGACAAGATTAAAGATAAAAATGTAGTTCAGCTTCTTACAGAACTTGTTATCACAACTCTTTGTATTAAGCTACAACACAACATCAGCTGTAGTTAGACCTTTATTATGCTAAATAAGATCACATGTCTCTGAAGTAAATACCTCGTATGTAATAGTGTTTACATAAATCATAAACTGTGTTCTTATTGCCTCCAGGTTATGATGAATTACTCGAGAACATTTGAAGAGTCGAGGATCTTCCGGTTTGACAATAAAAGAGAAAGAAGTGCAGATACTTTTTTTTTTTTGCTTTTTAAAAAAAAAAAAAGCATTAATCCTGGAAACTGTAGCGTATGTGGAAAACATTTCTGAACAATAAATAAAAACAAACAAATCACCTAGAACTGGAAAAAAGGAAAAGAAAATCAAGAAAAAGAACAAAACCCAAATAACTGCAATTGAAAAAATAATAATAAATAAGGATAACAGTAATTAGAAATGTTTCCTCAGTGACAACCCACACCGTTTATCTAATATTTGAGACTGCTTCATCCTCAAAACTTAAACATAAAAACTTGAAATAAAAAAAAAGAGCTGTTGTCGTCGTATTCAATATGTAGTCGATAGATACACACGATTGCTTTACAATAATGAGCTCTTATTAAGAGCAAATTTTATTCGGCTGCAAGTGTGGTGTTCTTGATTAAGTTCCAGGTCCGGCGGGCAGAGAGAGGGAAGTCAAATCCTCTCGTTATCGTGAAGCGACCTGAAGAAAATAAAAACAAAACATGAAAACAAGTTGTTTTTTTAAAAAAAAGAGATGACAAAGACGAGAAGTTGATACTCACCGGTTATGAGGCGGTCAGTTGCCGTCATCGATGGCTCCCAAACCTTTACGGTCCTCGGTCACCCGCATCTGTGACACGGAGAGACGGGAAGGAAATAAATACGGAAAGCACTTTTATAGAAACACTGTCACTTCAATATGATCATTTACTTATAACCTATAACTATTTCTCATTTTATCTGGTTACATAAATAATAAGAAATTCACATTCATGGTCGACACAATATTTCCAGTCGAAACTAATTATATTAAATTATGAAAAATGATGATCGTATTGTTGTTGCTCTACACGGTTTATTTATGCAAGTTTTAGTTTTTTATTGTAAAAAAGTCATATGACAAAAAATGTTAAAGTCACAGTATGACATAAGAAATGTTAAAAAGTCATAGTACGACATAAGAAATGTTAAAAAGTCATAGTACGACATAAGAAATGTTAAAAAGTCACAGTATGACATAAGAAATGTTAAAAAGTCATAGTACGACATAAGAAATGTTAAAAAGTCATAGTACGACATAAGAAATGTTAAAAAGTCACAGTATGACATAAGAAATGTTAAAAAGTCATAGTACGACATAAGAAATGTTAAAAAGTCAAGGTATGACATAAATGTTAAAAAGTCATAAAATGACATAAATGTTAAAAAGTCATAAAATGACATAAATGTTAAAAAGTCATAAAATGACATAAATGTTAAAAAGTCAAAATATGACATAAATGTTAAAAAGTCACAGTATGACATAAATGTTAAAAAGTCATAGTATGACATAAGAAATGTTAAAAAGTCAGAGTGGGATATAAGAAATGTAAAAAGATTATAGTATAATAATAATAATTAAAAAAATATTGACATTTGTGGGAAATGGGTGTGAATTAGATAAAAATAAATAAACAGCAGGTTTCCCTGGAGAAACTCCCTCCACCTTGTCCAGCTCGTCCTTCGTCTCCTCCTCCATGCGTCGGATGTCGTCCATCGACAGCTCGATCCACTTGTCGATCCAGCAGAACAGCTGTCTGTGGAAGTGGGTGAACAGTCGCTTCTCCACCTGGACGAGCGGGTTGTATGCTCTTTACTGCTCATTTGCATATTTATAATACTTGTTTTCAACTTTTTTACTTGTTTGCACTTGCTGTAAAAGGGTTAAATCCTGTTCATTTATAATACTAATAAAGGGTTATCTTGTATTTACACACATCGGCCACCAGGAGGAAACATCCTGAAGACGCACCTTTTGGATCATGTTCTCCACGGTGCCCTGAAGTCCAAACCACTTGAACTCCACGGAGACGAGCTTGTAGGCGCACATGTGCGGACAGTCGGGGTTGGCGGCGAGTTCTTTCTGCGGACGCAAAGAAGGCGTGAAAAACACGAAAAAAAAACACACACCAGGTGTCCAGGCTTCAGCGTTTTTATTCCCCTGAAGGGTCAGTACCTTCCAGTTGGGCCCCAGGGGGCCTCTGCCGGTCTTCTCCGACTTAAAGATGGCCGGATCGTGATCTGGGTTGTATTCCTGAAGAATCACACGTTCAGTGAGGTCACATGACAAACAGGAAGTAGGTTCATTAAGTACAGGAAGTTAATCATGGCAGATGTTTGAGATTCAAATGTTGATTAGTTTTAGTCCCATTTTAGCCAATTTTGATTTTTGTAAATGTTTGTTATTTTCGCTCATAAAAAATTTTAATAAATCATTTTAAAACTTTTTATCGAGTTTTAGTCGACAATTCGAAACAATTTAATCCAGTTTCAGACAATTTTAAACTTTTTATCAAGCTTTAGAAAACAATTAAAAAATTGTAATAGAGATTTAGTCGACAATAATGTTAACATTTTTAATTTTTAGTTGAAAGCAACTTCGCTGACAATTTAAGTTTAGTTAACTTTAAGTAATTACTTTTGGTCAAAATGTTTTGTCAGCTATATATCAATTATCATTTTGATCCAATTTCATTGATTATTTCAGTCAATCTAAAAAAATTAAAAAAAGAAATCGACAAAATTGTTAGACCCGAACAAAGACTCAACGATTTTGATAATTTATTTGGTTTCTGTCGAGTTTGAGTGAAGTTATGAACCTGAAAGCTCTCACGAGGTCAACGGCAAACCTCACGGAACCCAGAGTTACAATACGTAACTAACGTTTATTGGACCGATTGATTGGGAGCTCGATTCTAATTCCAATCTGACGCTCAAACAGTCGAGTCGTTGCCGTACCTTTGGATTTATGACACTTCTGTCAGCGATATCAATGTCTACTACCACCCTTTTGTCCAATTGGCTCTGGTCTAGTCCGTGTACCTGCACAGAGGAAAATAAAAAATAAAAAAACGGCCATTTTTTGGCTCAGTTTAAATCTCATAAAAACCACCAGTGCAACATAACGGCCTCAATATCCATCGTGAAAACAGTTTTTCATGCAGTCATAAAATCAATCATAGATCTACTTTAGGGAACAAACAAACATGTTTATTTGAACGGGTTGTTTTTAACTGTATGGAAGGTAAAGAGTGCCCGCTCTCGGTCGCGTGACTTACATTTTCCTCCTCGCCCATATCGGGCTTGTGCCAGGTCTCGATGGTCAGAGTGAACTTTTCCTTCATGTAAACATTCTGTGAGAAGCAAAAGAAGATCGTCAACAACCGTCACAGTTTGTGAAGAAGCTTTCCATCAATATGAAAAACATAAATACTTACTGTGATGACTGTGGCAGAGGACACGGGGAGTGGGGGGGGGAGAGAGAGAGAGGGAGAGAGAGAGAGAGAGAGAGAGAGAGAGAGAGAGAGAGAGAGAGAGAGAGAGAGAGAGAGAGAGAGAGAGAGAGAGAGAGAGAGAGTTTTAGATGATGCTCAAATTACAAATGTCAAGCTTTTCATTTGGTGTCGACCTGTCAATCACCTTGTAGCCCCGCCCCTAAAACATCTCCTGCATTATGGTCTGTTTGACTCTTAATGACCACGATAGACTTCTATACAACCAGAGGAGTCGCCCCCTGGTGGTCAAGAGAGAGAATGCAGCTTCAACACATGAATGATAGACTTCTATACAACCAGAGGAGTCGCCCCCTGGTGGTCAGGAGAGAGAATGCAGCTTCAACACATGAATGATAGACTTCTATACAACCAGAGGAGTCGCCCCCTGGTGGTCAAGAGAGAGAATGCAGCTTTAACACATGAAGCGTCGACTTCTACACAACCAGAGCAGTCTGGTTGTGTAGAATTATATTTACTTGGTTCTGATGAAAACAAAAGCTCTCACTGTATCTGATGTCTCTCTGTCACACTTCATGATTTTCTACTCTGGCGTGAAACACATGCACTCAAACTCGTGTCAACCGACGTGCTGTGTGTAGCGTGCCGTGTGTAGCGTGCTGTGTGTAGCGTGCTGTGTGTCGTGTGTCGCGTGTAGCGTGGTGGGACTCACCGGTTTTACAGTACGGATACGCATTCCAGGCCTCCTCTTTCACCAGCAGAGAGTCTTTGGGAGCGATCCTGGAGAGGATATCTGGCACTTTGCTGCGGAGACACAAACACCAGTCGAGTTTGCAGAAAAACGCAAAAAGAAACTTAATTCAACTTAAAGGAGAAAAGCGTCAGACCTCATTAGCTCTTTTGCTGGACAGTCGCTCCAGTAAATAACTTAACCAACTACGCTTCACAGCTTGATTTAGCTTTCAGATCAAAAGTCACGATTTGATTCTATTTAACCTTTTTTTCGTCGTTTCAAACCCCCCAAAACTGTGATATATAGTTTAAAATTCTCTCAGGACAAACGTACGATCTGATCCAATTTAAATACTGCATTTAATATTGAATAATAACTTACTTCACCTTATTTTAAACAACAAAAGGAAGCTTAACAGAGTTTTACTAGATGCACCTGAATGCACCACGAAGACAATCGATTTTAAAGTCACAATTTCATTAAGTTTAAGCGTTTTTCAGACGGTTCAGCTTCTGTTGGACGATGGAGCCTGCATCCCA
This sequence comes from Clinocottus analis, assembly GCF_023055335.1. Taxonomy (NCBI): domain Eukaryota; kingdom Metazoa; phylum Chordata; class Actinopteri; order Perciformes; family Cottidae; genus Clinocottus; species Clinocottus analis. The sequence continues at coordinate 1,719,604 of NW_027175931.1, read as the reverse complement.
TAAGATCATCGCATCGTTGGTGATATTTTCATAAGGCGCGTGATATTTATTCATCCTCTCACGCCCCACACGGCGTGCGCCCCGCTCACCTCTTCAGGTGGTAGATCTTGTGGGTGTACTGCCCCTTCTCTCCGTCCTTCTCGTAGGGCTCGTTGACCAACACCTCCACGCCTTCGCCTCCGCCCGTCTCGCTCTTACTGGCCTCGGCCACCGCGTACAGCTGGCCCACTTGGTACTGGGAAGAGGAGGAAGAGGAGGAGGAAGAACACGGATCAACAATAATTAACTCCATCAATGTCCCAGTCGGAAATAACGTCGAGTTCAGAGCCGAAACTGCGTAGCAGTGAGAGTTTCTGTGCAGAGATAAGCTTCCCTCTCTGGTGAAGGAATGCTAATTACTGAGCAAAAATAGACCTTTTTCCACATCAGACGTTTCACAGCAGGAATAAAAACAACTGGAACTAATTTAAAAAAAGGAGGACTTTAAAGCTGCATCAATTATTTTTTTACGCAACGACAACAAAGTCATTGTTGACGAAGTCTTGATTCGTTACAACGCTCTAAATGCAGCTTTGAGTTGTTTAATATGTTTTTTTTTTAAAAGGTCCACTGGTTGGAGTGAATATCAGAAGACTCTTGTGCGTCATATTTGGGTATAAACTGTTTTTTTTACTTCTAAAGGATGCTCCAAAGTTATTTTATTAGTTAGTTATTATATATTTTATATTTATTTGAATTGGCTAATAAATAGTGACGTACGGCGTGTTAGCACCGGGAGCTAAATCTACTGGAAAAAAAAATTTGATGATTTCTTCCCCACAATAGTGCTGATGTGTTTGTGAAAAAGAACAGATGTGTTGTTCTACACAACAAAAATAAAATAAACAACACAACAGAAGGTCAAAGACTCTTGTTGACAACCATCCGGATTCTTTGACCTCCGTTAGCTAGACGCAGACTTTAGCTTCGAAACAGCAAAGTAAGCCTTTTCCTCTTCCTCTTCCTCAGAGTTCACACCCTTCCTGAACCACTTAAAAGTGCTGCGACACTGGAAACAGTGACTCACCGGGGCCGTCAGACACACACACACACACACACACACACACACACACACACACACACACACACACACACACACACACACACACACACACACACAGGATGTGTCATTGCAATGTTGAAACAGCGGCTGTTTCCCAAGACGTGAATTTGAAGGCAACTGAAGATCACTTCCTGCGTTTGGGGTGAAAGAGTTCAGGTGGCAGGAAAACCAGTGAGACCACTAAGAACCAGTGACACAAGTGAGTCTGTGTCTCGGCCCACTGATGGTTTCTGCAGGAGGAACACGAGTCCTAATTAAAAAAAGAGGACGTTTGTTTAATTGTTTGGGGATCCATTGGCAGAGATGGAAAACTTTCTGCTCCAAGCTTTGTCCACTGAAGGCAAATCTGCAGCCTCACCACCAGGTGGCGCCAAATCATTTACACTCAACCTATAAATGTTTATGAATACAAAATAAAATACATTTTTTTCTTTCATTTCCAATTCCCAAAATGTATAACGACCAATACCGAGTATTGATCCCATACCACTGTGTTAAAAACACTTCTGCGTTTTGAAAACACTCGCTACAAGCTAACCGCCACGCTTGCTACCAGCTAACTGCCATGCTTGTTACTAGCTAACTGGCACGCTTGCTACTAGCTAACTGCCACAGTCGCTACTAACTAAGCACCATGCTTGCTACTAGCTAACCACCACGCTTGCTACTAGCTAACCGCCACACTCGCTACTAGCTAACTGCCACGCTCGCTACTAACTAACCGCCATGCTCGCTATTAGCTAACCGCCATGCTCGCTATTAGCTAACCGCCATGCTCGCTACTAGCTAACCGCCATGCTCGCTACTAGCTAACCGCCATGCTCGCTACTAGCTAACCGCCATGCTCTCTACTAGCTAACCGCCATGCTCGCTACTAGCTAACCGCCATGCTCGCTACTAGCTAACCGCCATGCTCTCGACTAGCTAACCGCCATGCTCTCGACTAGCTAACCGCCATGCTCTCGACTAGCTAACCGCCATGCTCGCTACTGAGCACGTGCGACTCTCAGCCGGGACGAGAAAGAAGCGAGGTGGCTCCCTCGTTAGCTAGTACTGGCCCAGACACTGGAGTTTGTGTTGTTGTTTTGTCGCGTAGATGATTATATTATACTCAGATTGGTGCACGTTAGTAGTCGTGAGTAGTAGTTTTTGGGGCTCCGTGGATGCTCAGCGCGAGTCGGTGAGCAGGGACTCAGGAATGCGACTTGTCGTGAATAACCTGCTCCTCGCCGACGTTAGCAGCAGCAGTTCCCGAGCGGGGGCGGGGGGGGAGGGCGGGAAGACAGGGAACGCAGCAAACAACAAAACAGGGTGAACCCGAACAGGGAGATCAATAATAACGTGTCGAGGCAAAGCGCCCGTCTGTCTTCGCCTGTCAGAGGGAGGAAAAAACGAAAAAATGTTAACCTGCTAGTTCGCGGCCGGAGGTTTACTCATAAAAACAAGGTGTGGGACCTGAACGCGGTGTTGCCTTCTAATGAGAACTATCACCGGGTTCAGATCTTGACAGATGAGAGTATCATTCAGGTGCATTCTGGGAAAGTGTGGGATTTGTTTTTGGCCTCTGCAATTCCCATAACTTCATGGATTAATATTGGGTATTTAAATGTAAAAATACAAACGTATGTGGCAGTCGCACATCTGACAGGACTTCTTCCTTCAGGTTCTTGTTCCAGCTCATAATTGTGACTCAGGAATACGGCCGAAGAAGGGGTTTAGAAGAAAAGCCGGTTGTACGAGTGATTATACGGCTTAGAGAAATACCGGCTTCTGCTTTGCGTTAAGCTAATGGAGAAGGAAACAACAAAGAGTACAGTGTTGCGCCGAGTTAGCAAACAGCACTACTTAGGTAATAGGAAAATAAAGAAAGAAAGAAGGGCTGCAGGCGAGGAAAAAGGCTCATGAAAACCCTGAACACCGATCTAAAAAGGAGCGAGGCCGAACTCGTTGATAACGTTGGAGCAGGCAGTCGTCTAGTGAGGAAACAGTTCTGCCGCGATGTCTGAAGGAAGCCGAGAGGCTCCGACAAGCACAACACGAGGCGGCCGCTCAGTCTGCAAGAAGACCTATGTGATGCCGACTGTATGTGGACTGAGGAGGAGCGACGTAGAGACGCCGTATACGCCTCTGGTGTCGACCTGTCAATCACGCTGTAGCCCCGCCCCTAAAGCGTCCCCTGCTTTATGGTCTGTTTGACTCTAACAGACCATAATGTACTAAATGAACATCATGCTGTATAGAAGAAGACTAGAAACTAGAGATTGAGACATAAACTCATGTTTACAATGTTTACTGAGGGAATACATCAAGAGAGAAGTAGAGTCACTTATATAGACTTCTACACAACCAGAGGAGTCGCCCCCTGGTGGTCAGTAGAGAGAATGCAGCTTCAACACATGAAGCATAGACTTCTATACAACCAGAGGAGTCGCCTGGATGGAGAAACTTTGTTTTTAAAACAAAAAGATGTGATCCTGAGTCAAAAAGAAAACCACACAAATAGATGTTTGTCTAAATTTGGAACATAAAATGAAAAACAAACGAGTCTTTACCTCCTCCACTGAAACCGGCAGGACGATGCGACTGCAAGAGACAGAAAAACACAATAAACAAGATATTAGGGCACAGATATAAATAATATAGATATAAAACGTAATATAAGAGGTACTCTAGTAAACAGGGTATTAAAGAGACAAGATGCTCACTCTATGTACTAAAGGACAAATAAAAAAACAAAAAGGTTGAATATCTTATAAACAATTTGATTTGCCTTCCAAAATATAAAAACACTGGATCCTACACTTCCCATAATGCAACTGGAGAGCGTCTTTCATCAGACCCGCCTTGCACACAGAGCCACAGAAGACATTACATAGGACGTGACAGGGTCTCATTCATTCAGAGGGTCATGGGTTTGATCATTTTTAAAGAAGTGTGTTTGGACTGATAGATCAGAGACAGGTGTCCCGTTATCATAGAAACAAGAGGAAGAGGAAATTATGAAACCTGCAATCAGGACAGCCACTGCACGGTGAACAAACACACCTTTGGTGTAAATGAAAAAACCCTGCATGTGTGGTTTATTTGTGTTCTCATAGTTTGCCTCGATACAAAAGCCGATTAATTGCCACCTGTTGCCAGTCTCGCAGGGCCTGAATATTTCATTAGAACAGATCAGAGTGAAAGAGGAGCCTTCCAGCAACGAACCCGGCGGCTGCTGGGTGGAAGAAGATAGTTCACAGAAAACACACCATGGTGTGTACATTTTTATTTCATTCTTCAAGCAGTATGGGTTTAATGCTCTGTAAGTACGGTACATCTAACATGGTTAACCATTTAATGCACTTTGCACCTCGGTCAGGTGACAGCCAGCTACTTGGATGTTGTTCCAGTTGTGCATATGAGTTACAGGAATTTAGGGGTGGGGGCATTCATTCTTACAATTCCTTCTATTAAGTTGTAAAAGTGGCTCCATCAATACATTTGATTTTATATTTGCCAAGCAGGAAGAAAAAAAAAAAAAACGAAAAAAAAACAAAACGAACCCTGTGCAATCATTCGTCAATATAAGATGGCGTTCATTCAAACGTCAAGCAGGTGCCCATTGATACGTGGATGTACATCTTTGCTGAACGCTCCCGGACGAGTTCTTCACTTCGGCATCAATACTTTGGAGGATACATTAAGTCTATGGATGTTTAACTGGAAGTTTACAAGAAAAAGCCGTCGCTTCCCTCGTCACACCAAACTACAGTGCAAAGTCGGCAAGTTTGAGCCCAGGTCGGTGGCGAGCGGGAGCGGCTCAAACCAAACCTAAAGCTCAGTTACTCCGCTGTTTTAAGTACTTGGCTCAACACATTAATGCCGAATTTACTCTCATTTCTTATAGTATCCTACCGTACTAGTTTCGTACACGTACGTGTACTAACAGCTGATACAACTTTAAATTGATCGAATTGTAAATGGAGTTCTGCGATATGAACTCTGGGAGTTCTAACAAAGTGCCGAGCCACGTTCTGTCAGGTAGATACTAAATAAATAAATAACGCCCAGTTTCATAAAGTTTGAATACTCACAATTCCTTAATGAGCATGTTGGCTACGCCTCGGTCCTAAAAGGAGAGCGGGAGAGAGAGGGGGAGCCGCGGAAGAGCCTCTTTGCAGCCGACAGAAGACGTTCATTCACGGCCCCGACGGCTTTTAGACTCCGGGGTTTCTTCCTGGAAGATGCGAAGGGGGCGCGGCTTGGACCAAAAAAAAAGAGGGCGGAGTTACCGCACCTTCAGTTTCAGGTAACGTCATGTGACGTTCAAGTGCAGCCGGTCCGCTGCTGTACCTATTCTACTACAAGCGCCACTGCTGGTTATATTATTACTGCGCATGCAGCTCGGGTTCAATTACATTATGAATACTGTGCATAGCTATAGTAATAATAATAAAAACAAAAGGTGGCAGTTTGACTTTAAGTCTCTGTGTCAAACCAGTACCGCCAGAAACCAGAAACCGTCCGCTGTGGTTCCAGTTTAACCAGTTTTATGACACAGTGTGACGCCCAATAAAGTTGCTCCTCTGTAGTTGCCCAACAGGTTGGCCTACAAAGTCGTCTGTTGTGTTAGTTAATTATCACGCAGACACTCCCGTTCTCTATTCTAGGGAGAGTGTGAGCCCTGCTGCTCTGGGGCCAAGAACACTAAATAAGATTAATAAATTAAAAAAAAAAAAACACACACACACACATCTATACAAATGATTGTGTTTATTTTTGCTTCATATATTGATCTTTTTTTTCATTTTTTCTTATTTTTTCAACATGACTTGAAAATGTCCATGACAATGGATATATATATATATATATATATATATATATATATATATATATATATATATATATATATATATATTGTGGAAGAAGACACAAGGAGAAAACCAAATATACAATATAAGACCATGAAAATACACATTCTCGTAAACGTCCGATGGGGAGGGAGCAGGAGAAAAAAACAACAAATACAAAACAAACTGGAGCATTGTGGGTAGAAAGAAAAACATATCCAAAAGGTACATGCGGAGGGAAGGGAAAGAAATCCCTTTTTTTATGTCATCGGCCCCAAAACATCCGATTAATCAATACATCCATCAATAAACCAAACTACCGCAGGAGTCCTCTGGGGGGCGTTTAAGGTCCGGCAGTGAAGAAAAAGTGCTGATCAGTTTTGAGGGAATGATTTTTTTTTTTTTTACTGAGTTCAGGACGACTGAGTCCATCATTTCCCACAATTCATAGCGCTGGAGTGAAGTGAGTCTGTGGAGCTAAATTATTCTGGTTTTTTTATAGGAAAAGGCAAGTTATCTGAGAAGTGAAAAACTAAAACGTGCACAGTTGTGATTAAGATAATGTGCAATTTAAATTAACTGTTGTACATTTCTACGCCAAAAACACATTGTTGTGATTTGTTGAGTACAGAAATGATGCATTTGAGTTTCTTTGTTTTCCTGCCACCTTTTTTCCGAGGAATAATAGTACAAAAACAATCAGTGCCTGTGTGCGGGTTCAAGCATCTTGCAAATAAAAATCCATAAGAGGACGTCTGTGTTTAAATTGGCGACCCCGACGTGATGCGACAATGTCGACGCTTAGATAAAGAAATGCAGAAAATATCATTAAAAAGAGATTTTCATGCACCAAAAAGTGTCGTTTGACGTTTTAAATGCAGTTCATAGAAATGTACAAATGTGAATTTAGTTTTCCGTGCAATAAAAAGTTGAGTTTTTCCCACTTGACAAAAGTTTCTTCACGTCATCTAAACATGAACAATTACTCCCAATATTTCTATCATGTGTATTATGTGTAACATCCGCATCGTAGAACTGAGAGACAAGACGCCCGTGCACGTTCAAGGCGATATAATAAACATGAAATCCGGATGTGGAGGAGGTGGGGGGTTGTTTATTCTCCTAAAATCTGTAAGTATAAAAAAATAACAGCGTCTGACTTTAAAAATCTACAGTTTACATTCTTTCACTCGCTGGCAGCCGTACGACGCGCGACTGAGGTCCTTTTATTTATTCTATTTATTCTTCTTCTGGAGGTCTAAAGTGCATCGTGTGCCTTCATTTCATTTCTTTCGGTGGGGGAGGGAGTGGGAAGGGGAGGGGGCGGGGCATCTTGTCTCTCAGACGACCATTTATATTTGCGGACGGATAAAAGCAATGAATGGACGGATGGATGAATGGATGGTTGGTTGGTTGGATGGATGGATGGATGGATGATTGATGGTTGGATGGATGGATGATGGCTCCTCCCGTCTTCTGTCCACATCGAGGCACTCTGAGGGTCATGGCTGTCTTTGGAAGTGCCTCTGTGAGTTACCATGAATGTCCATAACTGCGCTCGGTATGGAGAGAAATGACGAAAAGCAACTTTTTGTCTTTCCGTTTTAGAAATACTGTCTTTAGAAACACGGCTCGGATGGAGGTGAAAAGCGTGCGATTGTGTTTCAGCAGCTCACAGAAGCACTTATTGCTACGACGACATCGAGACTGTGTGTGTGTGTGTGTGTGTGTGTGTGTGTGTGTGTGTGTGTGTGTGTCTCCGTCTATCTACTCTTCAGGGAGCAAGTAAATACATCTGAGAAAAACAAAAGAACAAAAGAAACACACAAAAAGAATTCATGAGCAAAACAAAACACACACAAAACAAAACAAGTGTGTGTGTCTTTGTGGTAGTACAGGAACCAGAAGTGTCTCCGGCGTCATGCAGTGTTTCCTCACACACACACGCACACACACACGCAGAGACGCCGCTGCCGCAGGGTTTTTCCCGACCGGCGCCGAGCCGCGTGTTCGAGTCCGAGCCGCCGCCCCCTCGTGGGTCCGGACGCCATCGAGCGCGGCAGGAAGCGACGACGCCGAGTGTGTGTTTGTTTGTTCTCCCAAGAAACACACAGGGTCAAACTAACACACAGAGGTCACCACGGTTACCACAGTCAGTCCTTTAAGAGACGCCTCGTTTTGATTGGCCGTCCTCTTCTTCTTCTTCTTCTGCACTTTATTTTAGGGTTTTCATAAACCGTCAGAAGTCCATCGTCACAGAGAAATAAAAGATGTGACGAGGAGTCATTTGAATCTCATATATATATATATATATATATATATATATATATATATATATATATATATATATATAAATGAAATAAAAAGTCCGCCATTGCTTCCTTCTCCCTCGTTCTCCTCAGTTCAGCGATGCCTTTGAGGGAGTGGGAGCTCTCAGTGCTGGTGTGTGTGTATGCGTGTGTGTGTGTGTGTGTGTATGCGTGTGTGTGTGTGTCTGTCACAGTGGTGTGTAGCATCAGAGAGGTGAGACCGGGTGTCACAGTGGTTTGTCGTCTTATCGAACAAATAAAGACCAGCAGTAAAATGGTGTGGGTGAAGGTCTATCTCTCTCTTTCTCTTTCTTTCTCTCTCTCTCTCCCTCCCTCTCTCTCTCTCTCTCTCTCTCTCTCTCTCTCTCTCTCTCTCTCTCTCTTTCTCTCTCCCTCTCCCTCTAGACGAAGGCCTCGGTCTTGGGGTCCTCCAGGCTCTTGGTGTAGATCTTGGGGTCCTCGTCCTGCTCGTCCCGGAGCCGCTGCAGGTGGCGGCTGTGGCACAGCAGGTAGAGCGGCAGGCAGAAGCCCAGCAGGCTCAGCACCAGCAGGCCCACGTTCACCTGTGAGGGGGCGGGGCCTCAAGGGTCAGTAACAACACAATATATATATATACATATATATAAATGTACTACACATCCACGGGGTCCTCACCCAGAGCGGGTCCCCCTGCAGCGGGCCCACCATGGCCATGAACAGCGGCTGCTGCAGCAGAGCGAATAGAGCGCTGATGAGCGACTGCATGCCGGTCAGGCTGCCGAACTGAGAGGACGGGTACCTGTGAGGGACAAACCACCGGTCATGTGAGTCACAACTGACCCGTTAAGACAAACCACGAGGATCTATATATATATGTGTTTATATATTTGTATAAAGAGCACTCACACGGCAGCGTACAGGCCTCCCACTGCAGAGTGGATGAAGCCTCTTACGATGGTGTGCAGGATGAAGGAGAGAATCTGAAGAGGAGGAGACGAGGGAAGGAAACAAGCATTAATTTCCGTTAAGGCGAGACACTGAAGGAGACAAAAGGACGTGAGAGTTTGAACTTGAGTTGATGAACTGAAGTTCTGGAAACATGAACGTCAGTAAACTTGTTCAGCTTCACACCGAGATTCAAACGACCTGCAACGACTCTGCTGTCCAGCAGGAGGCACTGCAGGACTGAAGGAGCTGCAGCGCCATGAGGGAACATCATGTCCCTTTCTCTCTCTCTCTCTCTCTCTCTCTCTCTCTCTCTCTCTCTCTCCTCTCTCTCTCTCTCTCTCTCCATCTCTCTCTCTCTCTCTCTCTCTCTCTCCATCTCTCTCTCTCTCTCTCTCTCCATCTCTCTCTCTCTCTCTCTCTCTCTCTCCATCTCCCTCTCTTCCTTTCTCTCTCTCTCCCTCTCTCTCTCTCTCTCTCTCTCTCTCCATCTCTCTCTCTCCATCTCTCTCTCTCTCTCTCCATCTCTCTCTCTCTCCATCTCTCTCTCTCTCCATCTCCCTCCCTCTCTCTCCCTCTCTTCCTTTCTCTCTCTCTCTCTCTCTCTCTCTCTCTCTCTCTCTCTCTCTCTCTCTCTCTCTCTCTCTCTCTCTTCCTACGTCTCTCTCTTTCTTTTTCTCCCTCTCCCTCTCTCCCTCTTTCTCTAGAAATTCAATGAGCTTTATTGCCCCCCTCCCCCCCTCACCTGCAGCCCCCCTTTCACCTGCAGCCCCCCCTCACCTACAGCCCCCCTTTCACCTGCAGCCCCCCCTTTCACCTGCAGCCCCCCCCTCACCTGCAGCCCCCCCCTCACCTGCAGCCCCCCTTTCACCTGCAGCCCCCCCTTTCACCTGCAGCCCCCCCCTCACCTGCAGCCCCCCTTTCACCTGCAGCCCTCCCTCACCTGCAGCCCCCCTTTCACCTGCAGCCCCCCCCTTCACCTGCAGCCCCCCCCTCACCTGCAGCCCCCCTTTCACCTGCAGCCCCCCCTCACCTGCAGCCCCCCCTCACCTGCAGCTCCAGGTTCTGCACCAGGCAGCTGCCCCCGAAGCCGACCAGCAGCAGGTTGGTGAAGATGAACGCTCTGTGGCGTTCACGATCTTCTGGATGTGTTTGTCCGGCCGCCGCGTCTGACCAGGCTCCCTGAGGACAGACCATAATGACCCACGCTTAACACAGAGTGTGTGTGTGTGTGTGAGACAGTGTGTGAGTGTGTGTGTGTGTGTGTTCACCTCTTGCTCTTGTCTCCGTCGTCCTCACAGTCCTTCAGCTTCCAGTCCATCACGTAGCCGATCACGGGGGAGGTGACCAGACACAGCAGCTGCAGCATGCCGAAGATGGACGTATAGACGCTCACTGGACACACACACACACACACACACACACACACACACACACACACACACACACACACACACAGGACTGTTATTCATTGGTGTGTATTTCGCTCTATATCTGATATTTATATGTTTTCACAGGATGAAAGAAGCAAGCGAACACGAAGCGAACAGACGGTCGAGGGGGATCTGAAGTGTGTGTGTGGGTGTGTGTTAAAAAGTTAAAAGCCTTGAGGTCTCTTACCCACTTGCATCTTCTCCACTGCAACGGCAGCAAGAAGCCGCCGGCATGGCAGGAAGAGAGCAAGGAGAGAGAGGGAGAGATGGAGAAAGTGACAGAGAGAGAGAGAGAGAGAGAGAGAGAGAGAGAGAGAGAGAGAGAGAGAGAGAGAGAGAGAGAGATGGAGAGACAACAAGCAATAAGGCGGTTTAGCTAAGCGGAAAGCAGCAAAGGGAGGATTCTTAGAGAGACACACAGAGAAGTCTTTGAGACAGGTAAAGTCTGTACGTCACACACACACACACACACACACACACACACACACACACACACACACACACACACACACACACACACACCTGTGCTGAGGTCTCCCTCCGTCAGAGACTCCAGGATGGTGTTCATGGCTCCCATGTAGAAGATGAGACGCAGCTGAGTCACACACATGGTGATGAGGCTCAGGAGGAAGATGGGGCTGAGGACGCTCTGCAGGAAGGACTGAGCTGAGGAGAGGAGACAAGGAGGCGAGGGGAGGAGAGGAGGAAGGAGAGGAGAGGAGAAGAGAGGAGGAGAGGAGACGAAAGGAAAGGAGAGAAGAGAAGTGATACGAGTCATTAAAATTCATCTTCCAACAGTCTTCATAAAATCTGCTCATGTTGTCATATTTGCTGACTCGTCATTATTATTTTATATATTATTTCCTCTTCGTGCTGATGGCGCCGCAACATTAGTCACCGAGATTAAAGTCGTGAAGGAGAAAACACGGATATTCTCTCAGATTTGCAAGAAAAAAAAAATAATTTGCAAGACGTTCTTCATGTTCTTTCGACTAAAGTAAAATAAATATTGTGTCAGTTGTGACGGACGACAGGTGGGCGGGTCTTATGTTCCAGCACGGCTGACGCTAAACAAACAACCACAACGAGCCGGAGAGAGGCTCATAAACACTTTAATCCCAGAGCGTTTCGATCGTCCTCCATGTTTCCGTTTCCCTGAAAACGGCTGAAACACGTCGTAAATTACTGAG